>NC_042979.1:11429114-11769947 GCF_901001165.1 Salmo trutta
GTTAATGTACACACATAGAAATGTAGGCCTATAGGTAGATAAAATGAAACTAAATTAAATAAATTAGTTGGCCCTCCCCCTATGCTTTTTCCATTATGTTCTCCATTAGCTTAATGCTGCCGAGAACAACATTTAATAGTTTTATGTCCAGAGTAAAGCCACGTTCATGCATTTTATCTTTTATTAAATAAAAGTGCATTACATATGAACCTGCGGTAACGTTAGGCCTACACATTTATGCAGGATTCAATCACTGTTACAAACTTAAAACATTATATAAATTAAGTAACATGTTGGGGGAAAAACATTTTACTATTAGGGAGACAACAGTATGCATGTATATTACAAATGTACTTCAATTGTGTCACAACCAGTATTTTTTACACGTAAAATATGTGGCTAATTTCATTTTTTTTTTCTTTCTTATACTCAGTATACAAAGCCAATAGGTTTAGGTAAGCTTGTTCTGATATTGTTTCGGAGTCCATAACGGTTGAAAATTGGGTCCTATAACAGGTGGATCTTATTACTTCACTATGAAATGTAATGTAAATTTCAAATTTCAAAAACTAAACGAAAATGAAGATGAGAATATAGGCTACGCTTTTAACAATTGACAAAGCTATAACAATGTCAGACGTCAGAACTGAGAGGAAGAGACTCAGCAGTGCTTGATACAAAAAACGTTTTTTTTTTTACACATAAATATTCACAGTAATATAATTTCTATTTAATACAACTCACGTTTCTATTTACATGTAAGTACCATCTTCTTAATGCTGAAACTTCTATAAATTGAAGAGTCCATGTTTTGGCCAATGATCCAGACTACAAAATTGCGTCTATTCCTTTGATCTGGCATGCGTTCTCCGTCCTCGTGCAAACTTATTAATTTCAAAACTTGGACGAGAAAAGGGACAACCTGCACCAGTTCCACTTTGAAATGTTGCGTCAAAAGTATTTTCCCCCCGTGTCTGTCTACGAACTGTCGTTTTCTGACGTATGAATAAGGAGTGAGGAGTTTGGTTTGTGTTTTTTCAGTAGTTGTGTTATTTTCTCGTCGTCTGAGTTAGGGTCCAACGGCTTGTTATAATCATCATCGTCGTCTTCGTTCTCCGAAGCCCCTTTCAGCCTCTCGGTCTCCGAATCCTGCTTCTTCTTTGCCGAAGCCATCTCAGCCGCGTGCCGTTTTCTCCATTTGGTTCTTCGGTTTTGAAACCACACCTAAAAAGTTGATATTCATTGATTACATGCAAACAAAGAGCCTCTTAATCTATGACAAAGATATTGATTAACAACCATCAGACATAATTTGCATATCATTTATGTAGCCTGGGCCTACAAACGTTGCTAATATGCCAAATGAAAAGGGCATATGCCTAGGTCACGTGAAGTCACCACGTGTCCAAATATTAGTAGGTTATATTTCGTTCTAATCGTTCGTTTAGAAAAATGGACAAAATATTTTTCTAAAGAGAAAATATAGGTTTAATTTTCGTCCTTCCATGTTGTTGGCAAACATCTACATGCTGCTCTGCACTGCAAAACGTTGCTACCATTATTTCCTCATTTGCATGACATAAATTAACAAAATCCTTCGTTAAATTGTAGTTTACTTTCTTATTAATTTATTAAAAATACATACTAATATTTTAGAAATATTTATAGTTGTGACTATAACAACAATTAGGCCTATTTGAGAATTCTCTTTAATGATTCATTCATATGAAATGCAATAGACAGTCATTTCTATTTGGATTCGTTTGACCACTGTTATTCGACTGAAAGTGTAGGCTATATCTTTCTATTTAGGAATATTGAAACGAAAGACAAAACATTGTCTAAAATACACGAGGCACTTCAAATGGAAAGCGTGGGAAATGATCAAATTGAGTAGCAGAGGCTACAAGAGGCTAGTGTGCTCCACCTTTAGTTGCAGGTTAGCTACAGGCTACTTATTAAACAATATTATTATGCATCTTGTTGGATTTTATAAAGACTATTTCAGAATATGTCTTACCTTCACTTGGCTCTCTGTCATTCCCAACGAGTAGGCCAGTCGTGCTCGCTCTGGCCCAGCGAGGTATTTCGTTTGTTCAAAAGTCTTTTCCAGGGCAAAGATTTGTTGTCCAGAGAAGGTGGGACGAGTATGTTTTCTTTTTCCATCTTTGTCGAGCAGTACAGAATTCTGATCTGAAAATGTAAAACATAAAGCATCTAGTCCATTAAACTAAATGTAGCCTATTGATAGAATATGCCAATAGTAGGCTATTTAATATTTATATGATATTAGAATAGGCCTAATGTTAGCATATTCTCATATGATATCATAATCAATTGAATTTGAGTTGTTATAATATAAGCTTTTGTTGGTCCATTATAATAATGCACATTGCAGCTAGACATTCAAGTCAGATCAGCTTCGGTTTTTTTGGAATAAATACCATAGGCTACTGGGGAATTATTAATAACCCCTGTAGCCTATACATCAAGCATAAACATAAGTTAAATTGAAGTTCAGATAGCTCACAAACGTGGACTAGTTACTTACGGGGTGAACATGCGAATCTGGCGTCTCTCCAGTGTGGGCTTTGCATGACTCCTGGCCAGAATATCGGGGTCCTGCCTGGAAGGTCTGTCAACGGCTTGGGGTAGCGAGCCACTGCCACTGCTGCAGCGCTGGGGCTGAAGTAGAGCCCATGGGGTGGCGGGGGGCTCAAGCTACTGAAGCGGGGCATTCCGGACAAGATTCCGGCAGAAGAGGACGCAGCAACGGCAGCAGCAGCTCCTGGGGAAAGGACCGAGGGACGACTGAGGATGTCGTTTATTCCATGAGGTGTTCCTAGCGCGCTGCATTGATGGGGGGATCCGAGAGATGACATTCCGGAGGATGGTTTGATCCCCGGTGAGGACACCGGGATGCCACCGGGGTTTGGAGAGGTGGCAGTAGGTGAGGTAGAAGAGGCCGGCCCGGTGGAAGATAACGGGTATGCTGGGTAGAGTGGGGTCTTCATCTCCGCCATGCTATGCAGAGCTGCTAAAGGTGGGGTGCTTAAGAGGAAAGCGCTCTGTCTGGACCCGTCCATCTGCCCCACGGCTAACATAACCGAGAACAGGTAAATGCGACGGTTTTGTCAACAACAAAAATACCCGCAATGCTCACGCTCTCAAGTGATAATGCAAAGTTTTTCTCATCAAACAGACAAAATAATACAAGTTTCCTTGGAGGTAGGCCTATATTAGCCCAACTTCAACATTTGCAAACTGAGCGCCTGAAAAATTGTCTCTAAAATGAAAATGTCGTGTTTTAAAACGAAACCATGCTAGATGAAATCCCAGATTAATTTAGCCGAGATCCAATACCCATTATTACAGGGATAACTCCGCTTCTTCAACCTTGCAAATCTTGAGAATAAAGTCGTTCAAATAAGATTCACTTCCCACGTCGTCCTCGCTAACTTGGACAGACTGCTATAGAGATGATATTATTGAATGTTTGAAAACTATTGATAAAACGCCACCATTTCTTTCCGATGCTCAAGACGATCATTGAGATAATAAAACATTATCATCACTTTCCGCTGTCTACCGCAAAAGTAAAAACTTTGAGAGTAGAAAACAGAAAGTAGACGGGGTGTTTCTGTTGCGATTGGGTAACGGAGCGGTGACGTGGGCGGCGTGTCAAGCGTGAGCGCCAACAGGATTTAGGAGTGTGTCCTCATTGGCTCTCCATCATAGCTTTGATTTGCACATTAAAAGAGTTGCCACCCGACCCACTATTAGCCGAAACACAAAAGGAACAGAATCAATCCAGTCAATTCTAGATCTACTTTTTCGATAAAGGGACATCTGCATGTGCTCATCTTGTGACAGCCTAGGCTACTCGATCCAAATGTAGCTTTTGTCTATCAATACCCATTCATATTAAAGAAGCTGTAGCTTAGGCTGTTGAGAGATGCTTTCAGCCATAGACCTAAATATGACTCATGGCATATTTATTGTCCGTTCAACAAGGACAAATAGTAGGCTAGCCCTAACGTTTTTCGTTTATGTTGGAGGGCCATCATGAAAATGAAGCCCAAACAAAATTCGGAATAAATATAGCCTTGAGGACCCTAGCCGTTTTTATCCAAATTTGTAGCCCACTTATTTAGGTTCAAAACTAATTTGAAACAATAGGTTATTTGATTGCTTCCTATTTGAGAAAATAGGGTACTAGTTTGTGTGTGCGTGTGTGTCTGTGGTCAGCCTAATTAGATCAATTGAGTACAACACTTCCACTATTCGAATATGAATTCATACTAGGACTTTTTGCCAACAGAATTGTAAAGGTATCTATTGGGATATTGTTTAACGGGCTATATCATTATCACATGTTTTTTTTGGTAACTATCCGGTATTGACTTGAAAACAATCATAGCCTATGCCCAGTCTTCCAGCCTATCAATTCAGAGTGACAAAATCAAATGCACCAATAACCATTAAATAAATTGTCTACTGACGATTTAAAAATCTTGAACAATGGATGTCAATAATATTATTCCGCATTGGAAAAAAAGTTATATGGCTCGTATATGGATGATATGGATCAATGTTTGAGTAGGCCTCCCTATGCCACATTGCAAGCTGTTCCTAAAGAACGACTGAAGGATTGCAAGACAGACACCAGTGACCCCCAGTGGTAGAATATAATACTGCAGTTAATGGAATGCTGCATTTACCCAATATTTTCTTGCAATTACATTACCTTTTCTCAAATCTGGACCTCTACTGATGATTGTAATTTTCCACCCTCTAACCTGACACTGATTCAGAAATATAGAGCTGGGTGGGATGAGTGAGTGGGATGTCTGGCCAGTCAGTGACATTCATCTAACTAACTACCAAGGAGAAAAGAAAGCATTAGGATCCTCCAGACCTCCAGGCTCAGATTTGAGTAGGCTACCCCTGTATTTGTATTTATTTGTATTTACTAGGGATCCCGATTAGCCAAGGCAGCAGCTACTCTTCCTGGGGTCCAAACACATTAAGGCACTTACATCACACATAAAACAAAAGATAAAACAGTACATCATATAACAATGTTACACCACTACATATCTACAATACAAAATGTATAATATCACCATACAACAATATTACAATGTATGTGTATGTAGAGTGTGTGTGTGTGTGTGTGTGTGTGTGTGTGTGTGTGTGTGTGTGTGTGTGTGTGTGTGTGTGTGTCTTCACAGTCCCCGCTGTTCCATAAGGTGTATTTTTATCTGTTTTTTAAAATCTGATTCTACTGCTTGCATCAGTTACCTGATGTGGAAGAGTTCCATGTATCCATGGCTCTATGTAGTACTGTGCACCTCCCATAGTATGTGCTGGACTTGGGGACAGTGAAGAGACCTCTGGCCGCATGTTTTCAGGGGTATGCGTGGGGTGTCCGTGCTGTGTGCTAGTAGTTTAAACAGACAGCTCGGTGCATTCAGCTTGTCAACACTTCCTACAAAAACAAGTAGTGATGAAGTCAATCTCTCCTCCACTTTGAGCAATGAGAGATTGACATGCATAAATGTATGTAGTTCTGTCCTTGAGCTGTTCTTGTCTATTGATGTTCTGTATTATTTCATTCTGTATTTTGTTTCATGTTTTGTGTGGACCCCAGGAATAGTAGCTGCTGCTTTTGCAACAGAAAGTGGGGATCCTAATAAACTACCAATACTATTAAGGGTTTGCTCTCTATGTGTACATTTAAGGGCCAGCCGTGCTGCACTATTCTGAACAAATTGTAATTTTCCTGTCCCTCTTTGTGTCACCTGACCACACGACTGAACAGTAGTCCCCCATGGCCTCTTTTTAGTTGGCAGTCTTGACTAGACAGTTTGTTACTAGCGTTCAATTACCCACACGTTTTGTTATTTATTTATTTAACCTTTATTTAACTAGGAAAGTCAGTTAAGAACAAATTCTTATTTACAATGACGGCCTACCAAAAGGCAAAAGGCCTCCTGCAGGGACGGGGGCCTGGGATTAAAATAAATAAATAAATAAAATATAAATATAGGACAAAATACACATCACAACAAGAGAGACAACACAGCACTACATAAAGAGAGACCTAAGACAACAACATAGCAAGGTAGCAACACATGACAACACAGCATGGTAGCAACACAACATAACAACAACATGGTAGCAACACAACATGGTAGGAGCACAAAACATGGTACAAACATTATTGGGCACAGACAACAGCACAAAGGGCAAGAAGGTAAAGACAACAATACATCACACAAAGCAGCCACAACTGTCAGTAAGAGTGTCCATGATTGAGTCTGAATGAAGAGATTGAGATAAAACTGTCCAGTTTGAGTGTTTGTTGCAGCTCGTTCCAGTCGCTAGCTGCAGTGAACTGAAAGAGGAGTGACCCAGGGATGTGTGTGCTTTGGGGACCTTTAACAGAATGTGACTGGCAGAACGGGTATATGTGGAGGATGAGGGCTGCAGTAAATATCTCAGATAGGGGGGAGTGAGGCCTAAGAGAGTTTTATAAATAAGCATCAACCAGTGGGTCTTGCGGCGGGTATACAGAGATGACCAGTTTACAGAGGAGTATAGAGTGCAGTGATGTGTATTCGCTCTGGATGAGAGCGTCTGCTAAATGACGTAAATGTAAATGTAAATAACACCTAGCCGCTCGAGAGCACCCTTAACTGCCGATCTATAAATTATGTCTCCGTAATCTAGCATGGGTAGGATGGTCATCTGAATCAGGGTTAGTTTGGCAGCTGGGGTGAAAGAGGAGCGATTATGATAGAGGAAACCAAGTCTAGATTTAGCTTTAGCCTGCAGCTTTGGCATGTGCTGAGAGGAGGACAGTGCAACGTCTAGCCATACTCCCAAGTACTTGTATGAGGTGACTACCTCAAGCTCTAAACCCTCAGAGATAGTAATAACACCTGTGGGACAAGGGGCATCGTTCTTAGCAAACCACATGACCTTTGTTTTGGAGGTGTTCAGAACGAGGTTAAGGGCAGAGAGGGCTTGTTGGACACTAAGAAAGCTTTGTTGAAGAGCATTTAACACAAAATCCGAGGAGGGGCCAGCTGAGTATAAGACTATCCTCTGCATATAAATGGATGAGAGAGCTTCCTACTACCTAAGCTATGTTGTTGATGTAAATTGAGAAGAGCGTGAGGCCTAGGATTGAGCCTTGGGGTACTCCCTTGGTGACAGGTAGTGGCTGAGACATCAGATTTTCTGACTTTATACACTGCACTCTTTGAGAGAAGTAGTTAGCAAACCAGGGCTAAGACCCCTCAGAGACACCGATACTCCTTAGCCGGCCCACAAGAATGGAATGGTCTACCGTATCAAAAGCTTTGGCCAAGTCAATAAAAATAGCAGCACAATATTGCTTAGAATCAATGTCAATGGTGACATCACTGAGGACCTTTAAGGTTGCAGTGACACATCAACTGCTCTTAAATACAAGTAAAACTAAATGCATGCTCTTCAACCGATCGCTGCCTGCACCAGCCCGCCTGTCCAGCATCACTACTCTGGACGGTTCTGACTTAGAATATGTGGACAACTACAAATACCTAGGTGTCTGGTTAGACTGTAAACTCTCCTTCCAGACTCACATCAAACACCTCCAATCCAAAGTTAAATCTAGAATTGGCTTCCTATTTCGCAACAAAGCATCTTTCACTCATGATGCCAAACATACCCTCGTAAAACTGACCATCCTACCGATCCTCGACTTTGGCGACGTCATTTACAAAATAGCCTCCAACACCCTACTAAATAAATGGGATGCAGTCCATCACAGTGCCATCTGTTTTGTCACCAAAGCCCCATATACTACCCACCACTGCAACCTGTACGCTCTCGTTGGCTGGCCCTCGCTTCATACTCGTCGCCAAACCCACTGGCTCCAGGTCATCTACAAGACCCTGCTAGGTAAAGTTCCCCCTTATCTCAGCTCGCTGGTCACCATAGCAGCACCCACCTGTAGCACGCGCTCCAGCAGGTATATTTCTCTGGTCACCCCCAAAGCCAATTCCTCCTTCGGCCGCCTCTCCTTCCAGTTCTCTGCTGCCAATGACTGGAACAAACTACAAAAATCTCTAAAACTGGAAACACATCTCCCTCACTAGCTTTAAGCACCAGCTGTCAGAGCAGCTCACAGATTACTGCACCTGTACATAGCCCATCTATAATTTAGCCCAAACAACTACTTCTTCCCCTACTGTATTTATTTATTTTGCTCCTTTGCACCCCATTATTTCTATTTCTACTTTGCACTTTCTTCCACTGCAAATCTACCATTCCAGTGTTTTACTTGCTATATTGTATTTACTTCACCACCATGGCCTTTTTTGCCTTTACCTCCCTTATCTCACCTCATTTGCTCACTTTGTATATAGACTTCTTTTTCTACTATATTATTGACTGTAGGTTTGTTTTACTCCATGTGTAACTCTGTGTGTCAAATTGCTTTGCTTTATCTTGGCCAGGTCGTAATTGTAAATGAGAACTTGTTCTCAACTTGCCTACCTGATTAAATAAAGGTGAAATAAAATAAATCAATACAAATCCATAACCTGAGCGGAAACCAAATTGCATACCCAAGAGAATACTATAGACATCAAGAAAGCCAGTCAGCTGATTATTGACAAGTTTTCCAACCCTTTTGAAAAACAGGGCAAAATAGAAATAGGCCTATAACAGTTAGGATCAGCTTGATCTCCCCCTTTAAATAAAGGACAAACTGTGGCTGCCTTCCAAGCAATGGGAACCTCCCCAGAAAGGAGAGACCGGTTAAAAAGGTTGGAGATAGGCTTGGCAATGATATGGGCAGCAAACTTAAAGGAGAAAGGGTCTAAACCATCTGACCCAGATGTTTTTTTGGGGTCAAGTTTAAGGAGCTCCTTTAGCACCTTCGACTCAGTAACTGCCTGCAGGTAGAAACTTTGTAGCAGGGCAGGGGAAAAAGAGGGAGAAGCATCTGGGATAGTTGCATTAGAAGTAGTGGGAGATGAGGAAATGTTGGATGGGCAAGGAGGCAAGGCTGAGTCAAATAGGAATCCTGACTTAATGAAGTAGTGATTAAAGAGCTCAGCCATGTGTTTCTTGTCAGTAACAACCACATCATCAACATTAAGGGGCATGAGCAGCTGTGAGGAGGAGGGTTTATTCTCCAGGTCTTTAACCGTTTTCCAGAACTTCTTCGAGTTAGACCCACAGAGTGAGAACTGCTCCTTAAAGTAACTAATTTTGGCCTTCCGGATAGCCTGAGTGCACTTATTTCTCATTTTCCTGAACAATAGCCAGTCAGCCTGAGTATGTGTGTGCCGAGCCTTTCGCCAAATGCAATTCTTGAGGTGGAGTAACTCTGAAAGATCACTGTCGAACCAGGGGCTGAACCTGTTTTTAATTCTCATTTTCCTTATGGGGGCGTTTGTTAACAATACCACAGAAAGCATTTAAAAAAAGAAGGTCTAAGCACATTTGACAGAGGGGATCAAGCTGATTCTATACCATTTTACAGAGGCCAGTTAACAGATAAACTGACAGATTCATGAGAAGTTGAAAACTAATTGTAGACAAAATGCAGAAATGATTTAGGCCTATTTACACAGATATTACTCATGTGATGTGACTCTTTCAAGTGCCTTTATTCTCAGAATAAAAAAAGCAACAATTCTGCCACGATAAACCTGCATTGAAGCCTACATCCAGTGTAGGGATCAGAAATCTGGACATGGGCGCAACCAAGTTGAGATTTTATCCCAGTGTAGACCAAAGATGTATATAAACGGAGAGGAAGAGGCGAAGCGAGAGCTTTTTTCTCGTCTTTGGGACAACGACTCCCATTGTTAGGGCAGAGACATGAGCATCTCGTCATTATATATAGATCTCTGATGTAAACCCTGGATTGCTGATGCTATAAGAGAGCAGGGGATGGAAGAAGTTCAACACTTTATTCAATTAATTTCAATACAGCACATGGATTCATCATGGATTGAGCACAGGTCTATCTGATTGAAGTGGTGAATGGTAGCTGACAGTGTCGGCTAGAGATGACGTGCAGGAGCTTCCTGTAGGAATGTATAGTCTTGCTGAGGTCTTCTCTGTTGCTAATTAGCATTTCCAATTTGAGAGTAAATGGAGGCAAATATATTGTTAAAACTAACCTTGTCCAAGAGAGAATTACACTGCTATCAAAACGCCTGTATTTACCCCCCAAAAATGAAATGCTAATTAGCTGCTAATGTGGCTATCATAAAGAACTACAAATGTAATGATGATATGGACCAGACTGCCAAATCGAGGCAAGGATAAGAATCTCTGGATTAACTATCTAATGTTAGCTACATTTAGTAATGAATACATTGGCTACATTTCTTTAAAGTGACAATTCTGTGAACTGTCTTGTGCAAGTTTTAAATTGACACAATACCTGTTATCAAAGGTGTCAGCTAGAGATTACATGCGAGTTTGCAGAGATTTGTAGTCTCGCATGATGTCTACTTTGATGCTAATTAGCATTTTCGAATCAGAGAAAATAGAGCCGAATATACTGAGTTACCTTGTCCGAGAGAGATCTACATGGTAATGAAAATGCCACTCCAGGGTAAGCCTACATGAAACACAGACCTTATTTTGTGTTTCTAAAATTCCCTATGGGAAAAATGAATGGTGGAAAAACAATTGGAACCATTTCCCTGTTGACCGCTAGGTTTTATGGATATTATGACACCTCCACTGTGGGGCTCTATTGACCAAAGAGGCTTTGAAGCCACCTGTCAGCCTTATAGAGCTCTTCAGTTTGTAGTTCTAAAACCCAGAAATTAGTTACCTCTGGTTCGTGAATCCATCCCTATGGGAAAAATGATTGGGGAAAGAATAGGGTTTGGAATAAATGCAGAAAATAAGATTGTTCTATAAGATAATAGCAGTCAGTTACAACCTTTATGAATTATGAAGCCTTTGTGCTTTTTTTAACATAAATTTGTCAAAATTCACCAAAAAAAAGTTATTAGCAGATTAAGATTCTCATAGATCAAAACAAATAAGATCTCCTAAACCTGTGTTTGCCAGACATTTTCGGCATTTATCAAACGCCATTCATTTTCCCATACGCTTTGTCCAACGAACCATGGCGGAGTTAGTGCCTACAAAAAGACGCCATTAATATTTCTCTCTATTGGCACTGCACCACAGGAATTTATGTAATTCTATAGTATTTAATTTAAAGTTAAGGACAAAATTACATTTCAGTATTTTGTTGTACTAACAACAGTAACATTAGTACTTGAGATTATAGCTGCACTGTGCAGAAATCACTCCATTTCCTGGTCCAAAAATTCAAATAGTTGGCCTATTTTCAGTTTGTGACAAAACAAGCACATATAGTGTATATAATCATTGTACCATCTAAACCATTGTGAAATCTTTTCCATAACCAAAAATATTTTATTTTCAGCTGTTGAAGCTGGTGTAAAAAATGGGAAGCATAGAAATAGTGCACATGGAACATATATACAGCTTCTTAGACTTGCTTGACATCTATAACTTCTATTTCTAAGGCAATTTGGTCAGTTGGCCAAAATGTTACATATTGTAGCTTAAGGAAAATGTATATTTCTCATGATTAGCTCATAGAAAAAGTGGCAAAAAAATGTGACATTAAAATGCATTTCTATAGCTTCCAAAATATTTTTCACAATGGAGTGCCAACATGGCTGCCGGTGGCTTCAGAACACCGCCCTGTCAGCCATCTAATATATATAGCATTTGGAAAGTTTTCTGACCTCTTGACTTGTTCCAAATTGAGAGACTTGTCCCGAAGCCACTCCTGTGTTGTCTTGGCTGTGTGCTTAGGGTTGTTGTCCTGTTGGAAGGTGAATCTTCACCCCCAGTCTGAGGTCCTGAGTGCTCTGGAGCAACTTTTTATCAAGGATCTCTCTGTACTTTGCTCCCTCCATCTTTCCCTCGATCCTGACTAGTCTCCCGGTCCCTGAAAAACATCCCCACAGCATGATGCTGCCACGACCTTGCTTCACCATAGGGATGGTGCCAGGTTTCCTCCAGACGTGACACTTGGCATTCAGGCCAGAGTTCAATCTTGGTTTCATCAGACCAGAGAATCTTGTTTCTCATGGTCAGAGTCCTTTAAGTGCCTTTTGGAAAACTCCAAGCGGGCTGTCATGTGCCTTTTACTGAGGAGTGGCTTCCGTCAGGCCACTCTACCATAAAGGCCTGGTTGGTGGAGTGCGGCAGACAAGGTTGTCCTTCTGAAAGGTTCTCCCATCTGCACAGAGGAACACTGGAGCTCCGTCAGAGTGACCATCGGGTTCTTGGTCACCTTTTTATTTTATTTTTATTTCACCTTTATTTAACCAGGTAGGCTTTTTGAGAACAAGTTCTCATTTACAACTGCGACCTGGCCAAGATAAAGCAAAGCAGTGCGACACAAACAACAACACAGAGTTACACATGGAATAAACAAACATACAGTCAATAATACAATAGAGAAAGTCTATATATAGTGTGAGCAAATGAGGTAGGATAAGGGGGTGAGGCAATAAATAGCCCATAGTGGCGAAATTATTACAGTATGGCAAATTAAACACTGGGGTGATAGATGTGCAGAAGATGAGTGTGCAAGTAGCGGTGCTGGGGTGCAAAGGAGCTAAATAAATAAAATAAATAACAATATGGGGATGAGGTAGTTGGATGGGCTATTTACAGATTGGCTATGTACAAGTGCAGTGATCTGTGAGCTGCTCTGACAGCTGGTACTTAAAGCTAGAGAGGGAGATATGAGTCTCCAGCTTCAGTGATTTTTGCAGTTTGTTCCAGTCATTGGCAGCAGAGAACTGTAAGGAAAGGCGGCCGAAGGAGGAATTGGCTTTGGGGATGACCAGTGAAATATACCCGCTGGAGCGAGTGCTGTGGGTGGGTGCTGCTATGGTGACCAGTGAGCTGAGATAAGGCGGGGCTTTACCTAGCAACGACTTATAGATGACCTGGAGCCAGTGGGTTTGGCGACAAATATGAAGCGAGGGCCAGCCAACGAGAGCAAACAGGTCGCAGTGGTGGGTAGTATATGGGGCTTTGGTGAGAAAATGGATGGCACTATGATAGACTACATCCAGTTTGCTGAGTAGAGTGTTGGAGGATATTTTGTAAATGACATCGCCGAAGTCAAGGATCGGTAGGATAGTTAGTTTTACTAGGGTATGTTTGGCAGCATGAGTGAAGGATGCTTTGTTGCGAAATAGGAAGCCGATTCGAGATTTAATTTTGGATTGGAGATGCTTAATGTGAGTCTGGAAGGAGAGTTTACAGTCTAACCAGATACCTAGGTATTTGTAGTTGTCCACATATTCTAAGTCAGAACCATCCAGAGTAGTGATGCTGGACGAGTGGGTAGGTGTGGGCAGTGATCGGTTGAAGAGCATGCATTTAGTTTTGCTTGCATTTAAGAGCAGTTGGAGGCCACGGAATGAGAGTTGTATGACATTGAAGCTTGTCTGGAGGTTAGTTAACACAGTGTCCAAAGAAGGGCCAGAAGTATACAGAATGGTGTCGTCTGCGTAGAGGTGGATCAGAGAATCACCAGCAGCAAGAGCGACATCATTGATGTATACAGAGAAAAGAGTCGGCCCGAATATTGAACCCTGTGGCACCCCCATAGAGACTGCCAGAGGTCCGGACAACAGGACCTCCGATTTCACACATTGAACTCTGTCAGAGAAGTAGTTGGTGAACCAGGCGAGGCAGTCATTTGAGAAACCAAGGCTGTTGAGTCTGCCGATAAGAATGTGGTGATTGACAGAGTCGAAAGCTTTGGCCAGGTCGATGAATACAGCTGCACAGTATTGTCTCTTATCGATGGCGGTTATGATATTGTTTAGAACCTTGAGCGTGGCTGAGGTGCACCCATGACCAGCTCGGAAACCAGATTGCATAGCGGAGAAGGTATGGTGGGATTCGATATGGTCGGTGATCTGTTTGTTAACTTGGCTTTCGAAGATCTTAGAAAGGCAGGGTAGGATAGATATAGGTCTGTAGCAGTTTGGGTCTAGAGTGTATCCCCCTTTGAAGAGGGGGATGACCGCGGCAGCTTTCCAATATTTGGGGATCTCAAAAGATATGAGAGGTTGAACAAGCTAGTAGTAGGGGTTGCAACAATTTCGGCAGATCATTTTAGGAAGAGAGGGTCCAGATTGTCTAGTCCTGCTGATTTGTAGGGGTCCAGATTTTGCAGCTCTTTCAGAACATCAGCTATCTGGATTTGGGCGAAGGAGAAATGGGGGAGGCTTGGGCAAGTTGCAGTGAGGGGTGCAGGGCTGTTGACCAGGGTAGGGGTAGCCAGGTGGAAAGCATGGCCAGCCGTAGAAAAATACTTACTGAAATTCGCAATTATTGCGGATTTATCGGTGGTGAAAGTGTTTCCTAACCTCAGTGCAGTGGGCAGCTGGGAGGAGGTGCTCTTATTCTCCATGGACTTTACAGTGTCCCAGAACATTTTGGAGTTAGTGCTACAGGATGTAAATTTCTGTTTGAAAAGCTAGCCTTAGCTTTCCTAACCGCCTGTTGGTTCCTAACTTCCCTGAAAAGTTGCATATTGCAGGGGCTATTCGATGCTAATGCAGTACACCACAGGATGTTTTTGTGCTGGTCAAGGAAGGGCAGTCAGGTCTGGAGTGAACCAAAGGCTATATCTGTTCCTGGTTCTACATTTTTTGAATGGGGCATGCTTATTTAAGATGTCCAGTTTGGCCGGGCAGCCAGCTCTAGAAGAGTCTTGGTGGTTCCAAACTTCCAAAATCCATTTAAGATTGATGGAGGCACTGTGTTTTTGGGGACCTTCGATGCTGCAGACATTTTTTGGTACCCTTCCCCAGATCTGTGCCTCGACACAATCCTGTCTCAGCGCTCTACAGACAATTCCTTCGACCTCATGGCTTGGTTTTTGCTCTGACATGCACTGTCAACTGTGGGACCTTATATAGACAGGTGTGTGCCTTTCCAAATCATGTACAATCAATTGAATTTACCACAGGTGGACTCCAATCAAGTTGTAGAAACAGCTCAAGGATAATCAATGGAAACAGGATGCACCTGAGCTCATTTTCAAGTCTCATATCAAATGGTGGTAGAAACTCCCCAAATACAGGTCTGCCAAGCTTGTAGTATCATCCCCAAGAAGACTTAATGCAGTAATCGCTGCCAAAGGGGCTTCAAAGTACTGCGTCAAGGGTCTGAATACTTATGTAAATGTAATATTTTTATTTGTAATAAATTTGCAACATTTTCTACATCTAGTTTTGCTATCATTATAAGATATTGTGTGTAGTCGTGGCCAAAAGTTTTGAGAATGACACAAATATTAATTTTCACAGTCTGATGCCTCAGTTTGTATGATGGTAATTTGCATATACTCCAGAATGTTATGAAGAGAGATCAAATGAATTGCAAAGTCCCTCTTTGCCATGCAAATGAACTGAATCCCCCAAAAACATTTCCACTCCATTTCAGCCCTGCCACAAAAGGACCAGCTGACATCATGTCAGTGATTCTCTCGTTACACAGGTGTGAGTGTTGACGAGGACAAGGCTGGAGATCACTCTGTCATGCTGATTGAGTTCGAATAACAGATTGGAAGCATCAAAAGGACAGTGGTGCTTGGAATCATTGTTCTTCCTCTGTCAGCCATGGTTACCTGCAAGGAAACACATGCCGTCATCATTGCTTTGGACAAAAAGGGCTTCACAGGCAAGGATATTGCTGCCAGTAAGATTGCACCTAAATCAACCATTTATCGGATCATCAAGATCTTCAAGGAGAGCAGTTCAATTGTTGTGAAGAAGGCTTCAGGGCGCCCAAGAAAGTCCATCAAGCGCCAGGACTGTCTCCTAAAGTTGATTCAGCTGCGGGATAAGGGCACCAGCAGTACAGAGCTTGCTCAGGAATGGCAGCAGGCAGATGTGAGTGCATCTGTGCACACAGTGAGGCGAAGATTTTTGGAGGATGGCCTGGTGTCAAGAAGGGCAGCAAAGAAGCCACTTCTCTCCAGGAAAAACATCAAGGAGAGACTGATATTCGGCAAAAGGTACAGGGATTGGACTGTTGAGGACTGGGGTAAAGTCATTTTCTCTGATGAATCCCCTTCCGATTGTTTGGGGCATCCGGAAAAAAGCTTGTCCGGAGAAGACAAGGTGAGTGCTACCATCAGTCCTGTGTCATGCCAACAGTAAAGCATTCTGAGACCATTCATGTGTGGTGTTGCTTCTCAGCCAAGGGAGTGGGCTCACTCACAATTTTGCCTAAGAACACAGCCATACATCCTCCGAGAGCAACTTCTCCCAACCATCCGGGAACAGTTTGGTGACGAACAATGCCTTTTCCAGCATGATGGAGCACCTTGCCATAAGGCAAAAGTGATAACTAAGTGGCTCGGGGAACAAAACATCGATATTTTGGGTCCATGGCCAGGAAACTCCCCAGACCTTAATCCCATTGAGAACTTGTGGTCAATCCTCAAGAGGCGGGTGCACAAACAAATACCCACAAATTCTGACAAACTCCAAGCATTGATTATGCAAGAATGGGCTGCCATCAGTCAGGATGTGGCCCAGAAGTTAATTGACAGCATGCCAGGGCAGATTGCAGAGGTCTTGAAAAAGAAGGGTCAACACTGCAAATATTGACTCTTGCATCAGCTTCATGTAATTGTCAATAAAAGCCTTTGACACTTATGAAATGCTTGTAATTATACTTCAGTATTCCATAGTAACATCTGACAAAAATATCTAAAGACACTGAAGCAGCAAACTTTGTGAAAATTTAAATTTGTGTAATTCTCAAAACTTTTGGCCATGACTGTAGACTGATGAGGGAAAAAACAATAATCAATTTTAGAATAAGGCTGTAACTTAACAAAATGAGGAAAAAGTCAAGGGGTCTGAATGCACTGTATATATACACACACATAACAAAAATAGAATTGCAACTGAGTTACAGTTCATAAGGAAATCAGTCAGTTGAAATAAATTCATTCGGCCCTGATCTATGGATTTCCCATGACAGGGCAGCTGATCAGTATTAGTTTTTCCCCACAAAAAGGCTATTACGACAGAAATACTCCTTAGCACCCCCCTTCCCCTGACGACCCTGCAGGTGAAGCTGTATGTGGAGGTCCTGGGCTGAAGTGGTTACAAGTGGTCTGCGGTTGCAAAGCCGGTTGGATGTACTGCCAAATTCTCTAAAACGACATCGGAGACGGCTTACGGTAAAGAAATTAATATTACATTCTCTGGCAACAGCTCCGTTGGACATTCCTGATGTCGGCATGACAACTGCACACCCCCTCAAAACTTGAGACATCCGTGGCAGTATTCTGTGCACATTTTAGAGTGGCTTTTTATTGTCCCCAGCACAAGGTGCACCTGTGTAATGATCATGCTGTTTAATCAGCTTCTTTATATGCCACATCTGTCAAGTGGATGGTTTATCTTGCAGAGAAATACTCACTAACAAATAACATTAATAAGCTTTGTGCATATGGGACGTCCCTGGGATCTTATATTTCAGCTCACGAAAATGTGACCAACACTTTACGTCTTGTTTTTATTTTTTTCATGTAAATAAATCATTGGTGTAGACTCATTTCCAAGTCAATGGATTAAATGGCCAATTCTGCCACTAACCTCATTCATCAACTCCAGCACCAAACCAGTAGCTACACGTGAACAGAGCTTTTCTATGATCTGTGGTTAAAAAGGATTAGGTCCTACAACAATGCTTGTCTGACATCACAGGGTAGGATTAAAAGTACATTTTCATAACCTGCAACAACTTTAGACCAAGGGAGGGTATTTCCTCACACCACACATCACCTTGAATCAGTATTTGAAAATGACTTTTTTAAATTTTCACCTAAAATTACAAACCCAAATCTAACTGCCTGTAGCTCAGGACCTAAATTAAGTATATGTATATTCTTGATACCATTTGAAAGGAAACACTTAAGTTTGTGGAAATGTGAAATGAATGTAGGAGAATATCACACATTGGATCTGGTATAAAATAAAACAAAAAAATACATGCATTTTCTTTTTTGTTGTTGTTCCATCTTTGAAATGCAAGAGTACGCCATTATATCACTTAGGAGTCCAGGCGCAATTTAGATTTTGGCCACTAGACGGCAGCACTGTATATGCAAAGTTTTTAGACTGATCCAATGAACCATTGTATTACTGTTCAAAATGTATCAAGTCTGCCAAAATGTGCTAAATAAGTCAATTGATACATTTAAGTACATAACTTTAGAGAACATACAAATATATGGTAATACATTTAAGTTTACACTCTCAGTAATGTCATAAATGATGGATAATTAGCTTCCCTATAGAAAATACACCATAGCTGGAGATCACGTAGAGGTTAAAATGTTTAAACTTTTGATGTCGTCGAGTAGAAATGTTTAACACATTTTTTCTATTAAACATAAAAACACCTTCCCACTGATAATGTTCTAGAAATAATGACAATGAGGTTGAAATGTCATGTGCACTAATCTGAAATGTAATCCTCAAAGCACATTGTGGTCTAGCACTTCCATTTTTACATAAATCCCTTTGCCCCTCATATGAAAGACAGCATTGGAGTCACAGGTGGCAAGAGCTTGATTTTACAATGTACATACTGATGTGAATAATAGATATCTCTTAAAGCTAGAATATGATCAGTTCGGCGTGTGAGATTTCAATAAGTAACCAAATAACCCATCTCACCTGCAACTTTTTAACAGCATTGCCCTTAGTAATGAATCATGTATCCTATCTATTTGGGTCGTATCAAATCCGAAGCATTTAGATGGATTAAAGCCAACTTTATATGACCAGTAGGGATTTCATAATACTAATGAAGAAGCATGAAAAGACAGAGACATTGCATTTTGGTACGAATGGTTCCATTTAATTTACATTACTCCCGTGCCATGAGTTTCTGCTTCTTCAGCTTCTTCTGAGAAACCTGCAGGACAAAGAAATTGTATTAGACCAACATACACCATACTAATTCTCATAGGGACAGAATGATGTAGACTTAAATGCACATGTGTGGTTGCTCAGCCTCGTTCATATTTATTTTCATGGGTAATCCAAAGGTGTCCTAAGAAAGTCATCATTGCAACCATTTCAAACACACTTATGTGAAAGGTCTGATAAGATTTAACGAGTAATGCCAGAAGGATAGTAAACAATTTCGTTCCAGTCTACAGAGCTCTTGTTCAACAAGAGCTTGTACCTTCTAATCACACTGCTTTTACATGGGAAATATGGGGACAAGTGCATATTTTCAGGAAGATACCAAGCAGTCTTCTGCGAAAGGCGTTGGCATGCATACCTTTTTCTTAGTGGCGACTTCCTCCTCTGGTTTGGGAACGATCTGCTCCTTCTCTGTGAGGATCATCTCAATGTGGCATGGGGAGCTCATGTAGGGGTTGATGCGACCGTGGGCACGGTATGTGCGTCTGCGCATCTTGGGGGCCTTGTTCACCTGGATGTGCTCGATCACCAGGGAGTCTACATCTAGACCCTGTCAGAATAGACAAAGATTAAACCGGTTAGCAAGTCAAATAATCCACATACATGGCCAGTTGTCTGTGGGATACAGTACTTAACCTTGACACTTGTGGGAATTGGCCTATACGTATAGGGCTAAATTTCAATGTTTCTCACAAAAGAAATATGAAAAGTACATGCAAAGTAGCAAGACAGAATGCAGTTTATTAGGCTACAAACGAAATAAGCGATGAACTTCACAAGGTGGTGAAAGTGCACAGTGATTAATGCTCCTTTCCAGGAAATAGAGGTTCCTCTTCTGGAGATATACTCGAGGCGTGGCTGCCTTCTGACAAATTTTTTTTATCATTCTTGTCCATAATAATCTCACGCAGGCCATCCTACCCGCACGTATCTGCGAGCTGTCGGCTAGAGCCTACGTGCCAAGACCAGATTGGGCACAGTCACAATATAACTTTTCTTGTTTTTGACAAAACCATTTCACTTGTATTTATTTCTATGTACACTAGGTCATCACTCACAGCATTTTATCCGCAACAGGTCAATTTGATGGAAACATCTCTGGAGGGAAAATGCAGATATTGTTTTTATGCAGATTTGAGAATATCTGCATAAAAATCTGGCGCCAATTAGATAGGAACCTAGCTTATGAAGTACTTTGATCTATCCTAGCTGTGCCGTTGAACTAGAGCAGGCACACTTGTAGTGGTTTCTTTTGGAACACAACAACGGTCCATTATAAGTCCCAATCTGGGTCAGGTGGGCATGATTTGAAAGCTTGTTCCATTGCCAACATGACTCGCTAAGTAATAAAATACAATTTTACAGTGTTACCCTTTTACAAGGTAATACAGAGAAACTGGTGGGCATACAGTGAATTCGGAAAGTATTGAGACCATCACGAGTTCCAAATGTGTTACATTACAGCCTTATTCTAAAATGGATTAAATTGCCCCCCCCCCAATCTACACACAATACCCCATAATGACAAAGCAAAAACAGGTGACATTTTTGCAAGTTGATTAAAAATAAAACTGGAATATCACATTTAAATTAGCATTCAGACCCTTCACTCAGTACTTTGCTGAAGCACCTTTGGCAGCAATTACAGCCTCGAGTCTTCTTGGGTATGACGCTACAAGCTTGGCACATGTATTTGGGAGTTTCTCCCATTCTTCTCTCAAGCTCTGTCAGGTTGGATGGAGAGCGTTGCTGCACAGCTATTTTCAGGTCTCTCCAGAGATGTTCGGTCGGGTTCAAGCCGGGTTCTGGCTGGGCCAATCAAGGACATTGAGAGACTTGTCCCGAAGCCATTCCTGCATTGTCTTGGCTGTGTGCTTAGGATCATTGTCCTGTTGGAAGGTGAACCTTTGCCCCAGTCTGAGGTCCTGAGTGCTCTGGAGCAGGTTTTCATCAAGGATTTCTGCACTTTGCTCCGTTCATCTTTCCCCCGCAATCCTGACAAGTCTCGCAGTCCTTGCCACTGAAAAATATCCCCACAGCATGATGCTGCCACCATGCTTCACCGTAGGGATAGTACTGGCCAGGTGATGAGTGGTGCCTAGTTTCCTCCAGACGTGACGCTTGACATTTAGGTCAAATAGTTCAATTTTGGTCTGGCCAGTCTACCATAAAGGTCTGATTGGTGGAGTGCTGCAGAAATGGATGTCCTTCTGGAAGGTCCTCCCATCTCCACAGAGGAACTCTGGAGCTCTGTCAGTGACCACCGGGTTCTTGGTCAGCTCCCTTCTCCCCCGATTGGCCAAGCGGACAGCTCTAGGAAGAGTATTGGTGGTTACAAACTTCTTCCATTTAAGAATGATGTAGGCCACTGTTCTTGGGGACCTTCAATGCTGCAGAAATGTTTTGGTACCCTTCCCAAGATCTGTGCCTCGACATAATCCTCAACTGTGGGACCTTATATAGACAGCTGTGCCTTTCCAAATCATGTCCAATCAACTTAATTTACCACAGGTGGACTCCAATCAAGTTGTAGAAACATCAAGGATGATCAATGGAAACAGGATGCACCCAAGCGCTAAAAACCTGTTTTCGCTTTGTCATTATGGGGTATTATGTGTAGATTCATGAGGGGGAAAAAAGCTAATCCATTTTAGAGTAAGGCTGTAACGTAACAAAATGTGGAAAAAGTGAAGGGGTCTGAATACTTCACGAATGCACTGTAGAAAGGAGTCATGCGTGCATTCAGGTGCGTGTGCCGCAGCCAATTTTGTTCATTCTGTTCAAAGACACGTCATCTTTGTAACTTTACAGCTAATAGTGATCATAAACGTTGACACTATATAACATGCGTTTTATGATTTGGACATGTGAAGTGCACATTTGGACATCTGTTTGGCTTCTGACATCAAAGCGGTATTTATTATAATCCTCAACATCTCATCTGTCAAAATACGTAGTCATCTTAGTTTACAGCAATTCCTTCGTTCAAGCTAAATTTGCAAAAGTTCCTCAAACAGCGGGAGGGATGGAGCAACTTGTCATTCGTGGTGCTCAAGTTCAGAACGGCCATCAGTCAAAACCCATACAGCGCTGTGAAGCGCAGAGCCAAAACTCTGACGTGTATTCCACGTCACTGTACAGACAGAACTCTGACATGTATCACACGTCACTACGTTCCAATTTAGGGGCGTATCAGCACACAAATCTAATTCTTTACACTCATACAAGTGTTGAAAATGGCAAAGCTAGAATCCTTAATTGCTACATCAATTTTAGGATGAATAATATGTACTCATTGATTTGGTAAGAAAATAACTTCTAAATGCCTCATGAGCTAAATTCAACTGTTGTACCCCCATCAGAACCCACAATAAGCTTGTTATAGTCCAATGTTTGAAAAAGTATATTAAACAAATACTATAGCCTCAAAACATGGTTGAAACCAACGCTTATATCATAGATGTCAGTGCATGCATTCAAAGCTCTCGCTTCGAATTTGAGAGGGTTAACATTTCAGGCTCATCCCGCAGCTTTTGACCAAAACAATCTTCTCAATGAAGGATTCCAGCTTTAGATAATATTGTTCATACAAGCATCATGGTGGCTCTGATGTCATTTTTCATGCCACGATAAGAGACAGGCCTAACAAAAATACCAACCTTACCTTAAGCTCAGCGTTGCTCTCAGCGTTCTTCAGCATGTGGAGAAGGAACTCTGCACTCTTCTTGGGCCAGCGGCCCTGTGTCCAGTCAAACTGCTTGGCCTGCAGAGGAACAATTGGGTCAGTGGTGTGCATACAAGACTGGGCCAGAATAGGTGCCCTCATTTCTGGTCAACATTGGGGAAAATGTATGTAGACATAAGCGCAAGTGTGTGGTTGCTCAGCCTCGTTCATATTTACTTTCATAGGTAATCCAAAGGTGTCCTAAGAAAGTCATCATTGCAACCATTTCATACAGACATGCATTAAAACCATAAATGTAAGGTCTGATAAGCCAGAAAAATTTTAAGTCATTTTATGCCCCTCTCCAAAGCCCATGTTTAACAAATGTATTATTATTTATTTTTAAGACCCCTTTCATACCTGCTAATCCCAATACTTTTACATGGGAAATATAATAAAGCGTAGACATTGTCAGAAGATAACCAACCAAAGTCCCCTATACACATTTAAATTGAGGCTAGGGTAAATGTAACTGAACTGGCGTTTACCTGGGCACACCTGCTGACACCCCCATTGTAGCGACGGAAGGGAACACACTGGTGCTTGACGGTAACATCCTTCAGGTACTTGGTGGCCTTGCGGATGTGCATGCCTTTGATGGTCTGAGCTGTCTCACGGGTGTTCTGATGGGAAACAAACAAGAAGCATCCATAAACTGTAGTAGCTAGTTATATCAATAACAGATTGTTATAACTGTCTTGATAGGTATGAATGCAAATTGCTCAGTTATTTGTTAGATATTGTCACATTTGATTCCAAAGGTCTCCAAAGTTCTCATCATAGCAAAGCATCATACTTTTCAGAAGCACACATTTATGACTACCAATACATATCAACCAACAGCAACTAACTCCCACACTGATACAACTACAGTAGACAAAATATCTGAAAGCAACTTCTCATGCGAATCAGAAGAGAACACCTTACCTTGAAGTGAACCCGGAGATTAGAGCCCCTCGACTTGCATGCTTCAGAAGAAAATACAGCAATGATCAGCGAGGTCACAAGACAGAAATAACGTTACATGGTGAAAAACCATTTGTGTGTAAATGTGTGGTTGCTCAGCCTCGTTCATATTTATTTTCATGGGTAATCTAAAGGTGTCCTAAGAAAGTCATCATTGCAACCATGGGTAAGTCTGATAAGCTAGCTAGTTAGTTAACCTGCATTAGCGAGGTAATGAATAAAGCCAAGGCAACAATCACACCGGTACTCACACTTAGTCGGGTTCTCAGGGTCGAGCGAGTAGCGGACCATTTTCAGAGATCTGCAAAAGATAAACGGGTTGTTAACTAGCTAACTAAAACTAGTCGGAGAACGTGTTAGTGTGTTGCTTGACTGAGAAACAAGTCAGACATCTTGGAGGATGAGCTACGTGTTAGTTGATCGCTAGCAAACGTTAAACCAGCAACGGTAGGGTAATTACAACACAAGACATCGAGCAAATCACATACGACTACATAACTGGGACTATGTATTTCATCAAGACTCATTCGTAGGGCCGGGGTCGAAATTATGGTCATGGTTTCGTTAGCAATGCTAAAAGTGGCTGGGGAACAAGAAAATCACAAATATGACTTTTGGTGAAAATAGCCACCGATACACATTTGGACGCCGACGTTTCTAAGTAGTGGTTTAAATACATGCAAATTGTACATTTAAGAGTCGGGATGCCATAGATATTAAAGCGATTACATGGATTCTCGGCCGCAGTTATATATCGGCTCACTTACTTTCTAAGGCCGCGGAAGGGAAGAGGTAGGAAGAAGCATTCTGGGAGTGGAAATCGTTGAATGTCGTCTCGCGAGATATTCAGAGATCTTTGAACGGGATTAGGTCTTCTTCTTTGGTGTAATTTCTGACAGGCTTTTATTCCAATAGAAAGAGTTTACCGCCACCTTTTGTATTACAAATATATTGCATTCTCGTTTTGAACAAGCACTGTGAAACGTTTATGTACTAGATGCACTGGCGGACTTAACATTAGGCAGAAGAGGCCTCAAGTTATCAAGGGGCCTCATGAGTTGGGCATAAAAAAAAGAAGTGTCACGGGACTCGTCTGAAGGTAAACCGATACCGGGCTGAAAAATGTATGGAATTGAATAGGGAATTTCGTCGTAAAAATGTATCAAATCAAATCAAAATGTATTGGTCATATACACATGGCTATCAGATGTTAAGGCAAGTGTAGCGAAATGCTTGTGCTTCTAGTTTCGACCATGCAGTAATATCTAACAAGTAATCTAACAATTTCACAACAACTACCTTTTACACACAAGTGTAAAGGAATGAATAAGAATATGTACATAAAAATATATAAATGAGTGATGGCCGAACTGCATAGGCAAGATGCAGTAGATGGTATAGAGTACAGTATATACATATGAGATGAGTAATGTAAGGTATGTAAACATTATATAAAGTGGCATTGTTTAAAGTCACTAGTGATACCATTTACTACATCCATTTATTACATATAGGGGTAATTCCACGATAAAACAACATTCAGAGCTTTCTTATGCTGATTGTATCTCTCAGATATAGGACAGGTACTTCAAAACATACTTCATTTTGTTCCTTCTGTTTTTCCATGTATGAATCTGTTATTCAATGAATTTCTATGGACTAAGGGGTAAGGCCAAATGTTTCATAAAATACATATTTTTTTATATTTACAGGTATTGCTAAAATATCCTTGGTATGAAAATCTTAAAACAATTCCATATGTTACATGCCATGTTGTGTTGCTACCATGTTGTTATCATGTGTTGCTGCCATGCTATGTTGTTGTCTTAGGTCTTTCTTTTTGTAGTATTGTGTTGTCTCTTGTTGTGTTTTGTCCTATATTTTTATTTAATTTATTTAAATGTTTAATCCCAGACCCCGCCCGCGCAGGAGGCCTTTTGACTTTTAGTACGCTGTCATTGTAAATAAGAATTTGTTCTAAACTGACTTGTCTAGTTAAACAAAGGTTCAATAAAATAAAATAGTAGAAAACACAGAGCTAGGCCCTTAGACTCTAAGGGAATACAATACGCATTTCTTTAGTAAAAAGACAGGTGCTGCTGATAATACTGCCATTGTCATCGAGGCAGAGAACATGTATGTGTAGCCCATGTACTTGATGCTGTCAGATACATGGGCTACATACTGTATAGTAAGACAGAGGGACGCTGCTACTTTCCTTTGGATGCTTTCTCCAGTGAGATTGTTTCCGCCACTTTCGAATTGAAGGAAAGTTGGCACGTGCACAATGCACTTGCCAATAATTTTGAATTATTTTGGATGAACGTGCAAGGGTAACTTACTTTTTAAGTGATTTGTTTGACAATCAGATGAAAACATCATGACTGGTTCTGTTCATGGCACATTAAAAGGTAATACATTATTATAGTTAAATTACGTCTTTACTCTCAATCCTCTGCCTGAGCCCTCCAAATCACTAAGTCGCCCCCTGACTAGATGGGCTCAAAGAGCAGGAAAACGATGTTCTCTGACTATTTCAAGTACAGTACCACCATCAACAGAGACATATTATTGTCTCCCACGATTAAATCGGGGAGGGGACTGTGCATCTGTCTCCGTCTGTTAGTGCGTTTGTACATTAGTCACATGTGATATCTCAGACTGCACTGGCCAGATTTTGATGAAACTTGGGTGAATGATGGGTCTTGCCATAGAGATCCAGCATTTACTAAAATACACTGATTGGCCAGATGGTGGTACTATAACAAGATATTTAAAATGATTTGAAAGGTCACGCCCCTCACCCCGTTTGACCTAAAGTCATGAAGTTCAATACATAGCCCCCTCTCCTCACAAGGAACAAAGTTGCCTCAGTAAGCCATAAGGTCCGCCATGATGGATTTTTTATTTTGTAAAAAACACTTAAACGCTACTCTTCTGGCACCAAATAATCGATCTGCACTAAACTTGATTATGTGGCATCTATGGACAAAGGTCTCTCAACACAATATTTTACAGACTAGTACCTAAAACAACATGGCCGCAATTGACCAATAAACATTCCAGTTGGTGTGGTCGGGCACATAAATGCATATAAATCAGTCAAGGATTTTCGTTTTGTCAAAATAATTGGTACACATCTTGCAAACACTGTCAAGACTCAGTACACGAAATAACATTAATATCAACCAGACAGTGGCGCTATAATGGGCACATGTTTATATCGCTTGATCTGTTTGACTCAGAGTGCTGAAATTTGGCACACATTCTCAGGGATATGAGTCTAGCTATCCCACGTGATATATCAAACACCACTAGCCCGATTTTGACGACACTTGGGTGAATGATGCGTCTTGCCAAGGGGCTCCATCACTTAGACAATTACACTGGTTGGCCCAAGGGGGCTGCTGCATCATTCGTGGGGAGACGACAGGTTTACTGTTGCCTTTAAAAATATATATTTTGGTTTCTGTTTTTCAGTCAGAGCAATATAAGCATAAAGGACCAATAGTCTAGTATTTTGATGGGATCATATACTGTAAGTAATTCAATGATTAACCCCCACGATGAAATCGGGGAGGTAGCTGTGCATCTGTCTCCGTTCTTTAGTACGTTTGTACGTTAGTCACGTGATATCTCAGACAGCACCAGGTGGATTTTGATGAAACTGATGCATCTTGCTATAGAGATCTGGCATTTACTCAATTCCACTGATTGGTACAAGGCGGGGGCTACAAGGTGGGGGGCTGCATCATTCGTGGGGGACAACATGCTTCCTGTTGCCTTGTTTTTCATAAGCCACACATTTCTCTAACTACCTTTATATGTATTTAATACAAGATCATGTTCTTGTACTGGAGTTTTTGCAGTGGTGTAAAGTACTTAAGTAAAAATACTTCAAAGTACTATTTTAGTAGTTTTTTTGGGGGTATCTGTACTTTACTTTACTATTTATATTTTTGAGAACTTTTACTTTTAATCCACTACATTCCTAAAGAAAATAATGTACTTTTTACTCCATACATTTTCCCTGACACTCAAAAGTACTTGTTACATTTTGAATGCTGGGGTTCCCGAGTGGTGCAATGGTCTAAGGCACTGCATCTCAGTGCAAGAGGCGCCACCACAGTTCCTGGTTCAAATCCAAGCGGTATCACATCTGGCTGTGATTGGGAGTCCCATAGGGTGGTGCACAATTGGCCCAGCATCGTTTGGGTTTGGCCGGGGTAGGCTGTCATTGTAAATAAGAATTTGTTCTTAACTGACTTGCCTAGTTAAATAAAGGTTAAAATAAAAATGCTTAGCAGGAAAATGGTACAATTCATGCACTTATCAAGAGAACATGCCTCTGATCTGGTGAACTTGCTAAACACAAATGCTTCATGAACATTGTGCTGTCTGGTTAATTTAAGGAATTTGAAATGATTTAGACTTTTACTAGTAGTATTTTACTGGGTGACTTCTACTCGTCATTTTCTATTAAGGAATCTTTTACTCAAGTATGACAATTGAGTACCTTTTCCACCACTGAGTTTTTGGGACCACTCATCTCCACCTCAAATGATTAGGTGTGCTGCTGAGGTCTGTTTTATCACTGGAGGGGCTAATCATTCAAATGTCTGTAGGAGTCTCTGATTTTGTGCTGCTGCTACCTTGGCAAACAGTCAACATTGGACCAGCTGTAACGTAAGTAACTGATATATAAGAGAGCTCCTTTGTATCAGAAAGTGCAGTGAACTAGTCTGTGAAATTCAGATTGTAAAATAGATGGTCTATGCAGCATGTTATATTTTTTCCCTTGATTCTAGACTGTCTCGATCACCTATATGAGTTCAGCGCATATGTTGTTGTTGTGTGGAATACCTCACCTTAACAGCACAATATCCTGTATCTCATCCTCTCTTCTCTTGTTGCCCTAGCTAGAACAGTATTGATCTCTGACCTGATCAGTCTGCAGTGGAGGTGCCCCCTCTAAGTAGATCTAATGTAGATTATAGATTAGGAGGTTCAAAAATGGCAGGTCATCTTTTTTTTTTTTACTCTAGTCAATCTAATCGGTGTAATATCCTTGCGTTCTGTCCTGGACTGGGAGTCCAGGTCAGGAACGTGACCTCAGCTAATTAAACTGGGAGTCCAGGTCAGGAACGTCACCTCGGCTAATTAAACTGGGAGTGTGTAGTTGGCCGAGGTGAGAGTGGTCATTCAATATAATATAATCCGTTTAGTAGACGGTTTTATTCGAAACGACAGTCGTGCGCATACACTTGAAAACATTGGGTCGTCCTGGGAACTGAACCCACCTTCATGGCGTTGCAACAAAGCGCCCATGTTCTACTGCTAGAGCAGTTTTACTAAGAGAGAGCGTACAGAGACTCCACTCCTGACTTTAGTCAATCAAACATGTGATATACACAGTGCTGGGAGACCGTTTGCTGCCGTCAGTCATGACTAATTGGCCTCTATGTAAAGTCATTTAAACACAGCGACCAATGGCAAAGTATCTTTCCCATAAAGATGTATAATCAGTATTAGTGTGTAGAGAAAGACAAATGAAAAAGACAACGTGGTCATATTTAAACCAGTAGTTGGTTTATTTTGTATTTGGTGTTTTTTTTCATGTTGTGGTGAGACAGTTTGACCTGCTACTTATAAAATTGTATGTAGCCTATACTCTCACAATGGCTAAGTGAGCCATGCACAACATTGCACTGCAAATAATGTTGAAAGAGGGTGGTAACAACTTGTCAATATACAAAAATAAAGATATTATATACAAAAGTTAAACTTTTTTCTTGCGTGTTTTAAACGTATTGCAGCATCTCCCCCATACCAGTGAAAACCATCTTGAAATAAATTCCTCTATTTCAACATAACCAAAGATAGTGTTATGAAGACTTCAAACTCAATACCTACAGACATCTTTTTCTGTTTCCTTTAGAGAACATGATCATCTTTTATTTACACACAATGATCATTTTTGAACGAGTCTAAAGTGAAACTGAGTACTTTTCTTACTAAAGCTGAAATGGCAAAAATCACAAATACATCACACCATAGTCAGGATATGCTACAATGAAACAAGTCCAGCTGAAGTGGAATTTCCTTGGCATAAAACAGTCCACTGACTTCACATAATATGTCATTCCAGCATTTACTTCATACGATACATCTGCCCCTTTGCAAGCTAAAGCAAAGGTTAAGGTCCGTACATGGGTAACGTGTGTTGTGTTCTTTAAGAGTAGGTGGTGTTCATGTGTTTGGCTATACAAAAGACTGTATTTGGTTGACAGACACAGAAACAGACAGGCGGATAGACCCCACAACTGTCGGTCATAGCATGATATAGGAGGTTCAGTCAGTTCTCTTTCCTATGTTCTTCAAATCACAGCCTTTACACGTGGACAGGAAAATGAGCATAAAAGGGGAAATTAGAATGGGGTAGCAGTCCAGCCAAGAGGTTTCCAACATTTCATGATGCCACTAAGTAGTAAAGAGAGATATCCATCCAAGTCTTTGCCCCCTCATCTCTCGATTGTTTAATTGATAGCGTGGATAGATGTTGATATGGTGGATTTCCTGTGTTTCGTCTTGGTTAGGCTGTAGGCAGAGGTTTGTCATAGATCTGGAGGGCAGCGTGGAGTAAGACAGTTGGAAAAGACACTGCTTGTTGATGAGTCTTAAAAATCGACCAAGGTGAAGGTCCTGTAATAATGGTATTTGTCATCATAGTGAGGCAGTGTAAGAACAGTTGGATAACCTGCAAATTAAAAAAAAGACAAAGAATATAACATACTCTTACTTATATACTTTGCGATATGTAGTACAGCTTCACTATCATCAATGCCATCAGGAATATTCAATTACAGGTTAGATGTCCATTTACACAGTATATAGAAGCTTCTAAGCGTCTAACCCTCTAGGTACCAACCTATGACCCTTTCTGGAAGATACTTACAGTTATAAGCTCTACTGCATCCAGCTGACGGTGCATATCTCTGTGACCTTGCATGGCTGTGTCCAGTCTGGCTGCTTCCTGGGTGGGTTGAGGGGATTCAGAGGGAGAGCTGGGGTGTGGGGTTCAGACTCAGGTGTGCAGCAGGTGTTGGCTAGAGAGTCGGGCGTGAGGGTACAGTCAGACAGGACAGTAGAGGCCAGGCCGCAGTGCTCATTTGAGACAGGGGCTGACCACAGTGGGCGTAGGTGGGTAAACCAGCGCCACGTCGACCCGCTCCAAACCATTCTTTGGGCAGATTATCTCAGTCAGCCCCTCAGGGCGCGGCTGGCTAAGAAGCTCACCTAAGAAAGAGCAAGACAGGGGGAGAGTTAGTTTAAAAATAATACTCAAATTATCCAACCGACAGAGATTATTTATCCAATGATATCAGGATATAGTGGATTTTGTACAGCATCCAAAATGAATGTTTTGCCAAGATTTGAGCTGAAACAAAATAATTCTTTATTTGTCCACTAGATGGCAATTTCACTGCATTACCACTGATTGCCAGAGCCTGCTACAGAGACAAATAACTGCATGTTCATTTCCCTTGAGACCTCTGGAGTGGAGGGCTCCAACAGGCTTTGTTTAATAGCTGCAGATCCCCTCATATTCAAAGGGTGTGTCCTCGTCAGCAAAATCACAAGGTACTGGCAGTGTGTTGGGGAATGTATGTTAGTGAGAGAAAGAGCTGGTGCGTGTATGCCTGCGTGTGTTTGAATATGCGCGTGCATGTGAACGTGCACGGGTGTTTATCACCACATGTTCTGTAACCAAGGCCGTTTCCTGACTATCAGCACAGAACAGGCTGTACGTCACATGTTATGTCCTAATTATGGGAAAAACAAAAAACGCCCCATTTGTCTCACTAACAGGCCATCTTGCAGGCCTTTAACCACTGTGTTGTGTGATCGTGAATGTACAGAAAAACATGCCTGAACTTCGTTCTCTATCCAGGACCACTTCATATCTAACGAGCAATATGTAAAACAGGCTTCAGGCTGTTGGTAGATTTACACATCATCTTCTAGAAAACTAAACCTTAATTATTACCCTTAAAGCATTAGTTTGTTTAAATGGAGGGATCGATGCAGAACATCTTTGAAAAGACCTCTTCTTTCTGTTTTCAGAACAATAGCAGGAAACAGAGCAGGTGCAGCACGAACAGAATCAGAAACACAGCTAAAGGTAAAAACAAACATCCCAATTGTCCTTCATTCTCCGCTGCATCCTTAATGGAAAGAGGCTGTGGTTCTAAAAGTCCTGTGTGGCACAGCCAGGGTTCCTCCAAACGCTGTCAGCCAGTTCGCAACTAACAGGGCATGTTGGGATGCTGTGCGTAGGTCTGTTTGTGATGATGGCGGGGTATCGGTCCGATTGAGGCAGGCAGAAACAATGAGTTGTTACATCATCCGTCACCGAATAAGATTACGGTCATCCTGTCTGGCTGGCTGGCTGCCTGCCTCTGACAGTAATGCAGTGCAGCACAAGACTACACCCATCAGACAGTGAGTGGGTTTAGTACATGCTCTGTCTGTACACAGACAGCCAGTCTGACCACACACTGCTACTATAGCCAACTGGATAATGTACTCACATAGTGCTTGGAAGTCCATGAGACAAACAGTGGTTAAATCCCATCAGTAGTACTATGTCACTACATTCTCTATCATTAATGGTTATATTATAAAATCTCGTGTGATATAAAGGCAAGCCCAATCAATATGTTAGAGGAGGGGGGGAGACAGATGTTGCATGCTACTTTGACAGAATCATCTATACTCACTGGCTTGTACCATGCTCAGAGCTCACATGATTTGAATGGTTTAGCTGTAAGAATGGATTAGGCCCGATGATCCTTTTCCTTGGTTAAATAATGATGCACCCCTCTTGTTTGTCTTTGTTAGTCTGCCTAGATAGCTCACTAATATTGTACTGCCCCATCCCCGGCAGGGTCTGATCTGGGCTTATCTGCTACAGCAAAAGATTACCCTGGTTTTACTAAGTGTACCTCATATCGTCATGACCTGCTGGATCAACACTGTTCATCTCCAGTACCGTCTCCTAGGCTGTGTCTGTGTGACCATGACTGTCACCATGCTGTAAAACTAAAACCCTCGTAGCAACCCTATCCAAAAGGCAATGGGTTTTTTTTTGTTACCAAGGATATGGCTAGTTTGTTACCATGGTTGATATTTGCTCTGGTCTTGGTATATCTAATCATTTCAAGCGCTGTTCATTTCTCTGTGTGTCTTAGTCCTGAAAACTTAGTTCACACAGATTTTCTTCCCTACACTCAACACAATGTATAGGATTCATCCCAATGCCTGTTCTTCCCTCAGGCTACTGCTCTACACACCCAATCTAATAGCCTGTCCTTAGCAGCACTTAACCCATTGATTTTCTCTTCTCATCGGGACAAAGCAGGGGGTCCAACTAGCATGCTGGAGTTGTTTAGCACCGGAAACAGACAGACTGGAATAAAGGTTAAGAAGTCATGGTATTTTTTGTCCTGGTAAAAAAGGTGTGATTTTTAACAGTATTGTGCTTGTAGTGCTGCTGTTCACTGCAATACAGTCGGAATGTATAACATCACAGTTTTGCTATACAGGACGTCCTGACATGTGATGTATTAGCGGTTCATTCCTGAGAATGTTGCTGGCACCAGATCGCTCTGTGTGGAAACAGTGGGGAGTCTGTTACAGGAAGTATACGTGCTGAATCACACAGCCAGTTAGTTATCTCTGCCGCTCCCCTCATCTGGGTCAGAGAGTCAGACAGAGGACAGTAAAAACGCTCACTCCAGTCTCACCTCCTTCACTGCTCACTGGGTGTAGGCTAGTCATACAGTATGCAGATGGACAGAGGACTCTGTTGGCCCTGACATCAAGGACTAGGAATGTGCTATTCGCCTCCACTCCCCCCTCCTCACAATAGCATCAGAAAGCAGGTAGGATAATGAGCATGTACATTCCTGTGCTGCTGCCCTGCTGGGCTTGATCTTCTGCCAGGCTGTCCATTTCTGCTCTTTTCCCTCTCCACTGAACTCTACCACCATAAAAGGAAAACTGCTATTTCTCCAGGCTTGCTAGAAGAAAAAATAAAAATAAATATTTTTTTCCTGTTTCCAAGAATGTCCCAGTAGGATGTTGGATGTGTTTGGAAAAACACAGGAGGAGTCTAGCTGAGAATGTCCACGTCTGGCCTTTCCACAATGGACTCAGTCCTTCGCTTCCCCTTTTTTCCCGGCTTTAGGCATCATTGGAAAGAGAGGGAGAGGCGCGAAGAGGGGTTGGGGGGGGTTCATTTCAAAGAAGGCTATTGACAATGATCGATAACAACGCACACTCAGAGGGATGGAGGAGGGGCATGTGAACACATGAAAGGGCCTGGTTTCTGAGGGTGTCGGACTCAATTACTTTCTCGTTTATACATCTTTCTCTGTACACAATGTTTCTGTAGGAAGATCAAAATGGGTCACTTGTAGTCAGCCCCCATCCCCCACAAAAGGGAATGACCCTCAGCATCCAATCAAGACTGATTTTACAGGCCTCGTCCCTCCTCCGTTCTGTCACAACATCAACATTTCCCCAAGTTTCAATCATCGTCTTCTAACACACTAATTCCCTCTTACTCATCCTCAGGTTACATCGTTCATTATACAACAAAAAGGAGGGGTCCCTCCCTCTTTCCACATCTGCCACGCTCCACGCTGGTAGGTGAGAACTCACACTGGGGTTTGAGAAGATCGATAAAAAGCCAGAGTTCTTCACAGCTGTTCTAACAGAAACGAAGGCAATGCCACCGAGAAGAGGCGACTTTCCCTCGCGGGCTGAGAAACAGCCAATGCCGTGACAAAGCTGGCAGTGTGCCCAGATCAGGCCTAAAGCAAACAGGGCGGGCAGCTAGCTGCCTTCTGCCCAGTATCCACACTCACCCTCGGGGGGTTGGTAGAAGCCGGAAGCATCCAGTTTTCAGGGGGAAATGAGAGTAGAGGTGAAGCCTGAAAACCGGATGCGTACGGGTTCTGACGACCCCGGCATTTCTTTTACGCCTGCTACATTAGGTTACTCCATATTAACGAAGGGTAAAGAGGAGAACTCCTCTTCCTTCATTGGCCTATTCAGAGCTAACACAACCGCCATTGGAATAGATACACTACACCAAACAGAAGAACACACACAGAGGACAAACACAGGGAGCATAGCCATATTCATAATCACCTTTAGGGCTAAACAGGGCAGAGGGGGGATTGGACAAAGCACAAAAGATCATATTTGGTTTCAATACTAAAAATCAGCTTAGGTCACAGCAAAGGGATTTTAGGAACCAATTCCACAGTTTAATCCCCAACCCCATGGATGATGGTCCTCGTGATAGCATCTACACATGTCCCAGCCCCACCCGTCTACTGCAGCATTACATTGTTATGCTCTTGGAGCATATCCACCCAAAGGGTAACAGAACAACACTACCAACCTCCTATCAGCCTACAGCCTGCCACCCCCTTTCACAAAACATGCCCCACAGGTCTAGCCTTCTAGATGTATAACTAGTGTGTGTGTGTTGTGCACACAAAGATACCGCTGGGACTCACGTGGATTGAAACAGGGAGGAAGCACCAGCCTCTCTGAGGCAGGGGGACAAAGGAGGGTAGTGGCTGTATTCAAGCTACACCCCTGCAGCCTGAGTCCTGTTGGGGGGGGGGGGCTGTGTGCACACAAAGGGACTACAACTGGGAGGGGCTGTGTGTGAGAGATCCTGGAACCCCCGCCGCTGTATCCACACTCACCATCATTAGCATGCACACACACCAGAGGAGGATTTCCACCAGCTCCCGTGCTCTAATTAGTCACACGGGACTGACTACAGTTTTCTGTTGAAACAGAATAATCAGACAGGGAATTGACCTAAACACTGAACACGCCACGTCACGTGTAACTTAAAAAACACATGGTTTATCTGAGAAAGGCGCCGGAGGAGATGGCTGCCATTTTACGGCCCCCTAACCAATTGTAAATGTTTTTAAACGTTATTTGTAACTTATTTTGTACCTAATGTTTCTGCCACTGTCTCTTATGACCGAAAAGAGCTTCTAGATATCAAGACAGCGATTACTCACCCTGTCCTGGAAGATAAATATATTTTTTCCTTCAACGAGTCTGACACGAAGGATTTACTCCAAACACCCGACAAGGCCCTCATCCCCGTCATTCGCAGGAGAAAGAGACGGAGACGTAGGTCTGGGTGCCATGTAAGGATCCAACGGTGAGAGGGTAATCTGCCTTTACCATCAATCCTATTAGTCAACGTACAATCACTGGATAATAAAATAGACGAACTACGAGCAAGTACACTGCTCAAAAAAATGAAGGGAACACTTAAACAACACAATGTAACTCCAAGTCAATCACACTTCTGTGAAATCAAACTGTCCACTTAGGAAGCAACACTGATTGACAATACATTTCACATGCTGTTGTGCAAATGGAATAGACAACAGGTGGAAATTATAGGCAATTAGCAAGACACCCCCAATAAAGGAGTGGTTCTGCAGGTGGGGACCACAGACCACTTCTCAGTTCCTATGCTTCCTGGCTGATGTTTTGGTCACTTTTGAATGCTGGCGGTGCTTTCACTCTAGTGGTAGCATGAGACGGAGTCTACAACCCACACAAGTGGCTCAGGTAGTGCAGCTCATCCAGGATGGCACATCAATGTGAGCTGTGGCAAGAAGGTTTGCTGTGTCTGTCAGCGTAGTGTCCAGAGCATGGAGGCGCTACCAGGAGACAGGCCAATACATCAGGAGACGTGGAGGAGGCCGTAGGAGGGCAACAACCCAGCAGCAGGACCGCTACCTCCGCCTTTGTGCAAGGAGGAGCAGGAGAAGCACTGCCAGAGCCCTGCAAAATGACCTCCAGCAGGCCACAAATGTGCATGTGTCTGCTCAAACGGTCAGAAACATACTTCATGAGGGTGGTATGAGGGCCCGACGTCCACAGGTGGGGGTTGTGCTTACAGCCCAACACCGTGCAGGACGTTTGGCATTTGCCAGAGCACACCAAGATTGTCAAATTCGCCACTGGCGCCCTGTGCTCTTCACAGATGAAAGCAGGTTCACACTGAGCACGTGACAGAGTCTGGAGACGCCGTGGAGAACGTTCTGCTGCCTGCAACATCCTCCAGCATGACCGGTTTGGCGGTGGGTCAGTGATGGTGTGGGGTAGCATTTCTTTGGGGGGGCCGCACAGCCCTCCATGTGCTCGCCAGAGGTAGCCTGACTGCCATTAGGTACCGAGATGAGATCCTTAGACCCCTTGTGAGACCATATGCTGGTGCGGTTGGCCCTGGGTTCCTCCTAATGCAAGATAATGCCAGACCTCATCTGGCTGGAGTGTGTCAGCAGTTCCTGCAAGAGGAAGGCATTGATGCTATGGACTGGCCCGCCCGTTTCCCAGACCTGAATCCAATTCAGCACATCTGGGACATCATGTCTCGCTCCATCCACCAACGCCACGTTGCACCACAGACTGTCCAGGAGTTGGCGGATGCTTTAGTCCAGGTCTGGGAGGAGATCCCTCAGGAGCCCAACCGCCACCTCATCAGGAGCATGCCCAGGCATTGTAGGGAGGTCATACAGGCACGTGGAGGCCACACACACTACTGAGCCTCATTTTGACTTGTTTTAACCTCTTATGGCTAGGGGGCAGTATTTTCACGGCTGGATAAAAAACGTACCCGAATTAATCTGATTATTAGTCCTGCCCAGAAACTAGAATATGCATATAATTATTAGCTTTGGATAGAAAACACTCCAAAGTTTCTAAAACTGTTTGAATGGTGTCTGTGAGTATAACAGAACTCATTTGGCAGGCCAAAACGTGAGAAGATTCTGTATAGGAAGTACCCTGTCTGACCATTTCTTGCCCTTCTTTGTCATCTCTATTCATTACAAAGGATCTCTGCTGTTACGTGACACTTCCTACGGCTCCAATGGGCTCTCAGAGCCCGGGAAAAACCTGAATGACGTAATTCAAAGCCCTGGCTGAAACACACGAGCGCTTTTGCTAAGTGGTCTATCAGCAGACAAAAGGCTTAGGCGCGTGCACTGGCCGCCCCCGCCTTTCTGTTTTTCCCTCTTTTTACCGAAACGCAGATTCCCGGTCGGAATATTATCGCTTTGTTACGAGATAAATTGCATAAAAATTGATTTTAAACAGCGGTTGACATGCTTCGAAGTACGGTAATGGAATATTTAGACATTTTTTGTCAAGAAATGCACCATGCGCACGACCCTTCTTTACCATTCGGATAGTGTCTAGAACGCACGAACAAAACGCCGCTGTTTGGATATAACGATGGATTATTTGGGACCAAACCAACATTTGTTATTGAAGTAGAAGTCCTGGGAGTGCATTCTGACGAAGAACAGGAAAGGTAAGACCATTTTTCTTATAGTAAATCTGATTTTGGTGAAGGCTAAACTTGCCGGGTGTCTAAATAGCTAGCCCGTGATGGCTGGGCTATGTACTTAGAATAATCATCATTGGATATTGGAGCAGATGTAAGAGGTTAAGGACATTACATCGAAGTTGGATCAGCCTGTAGTGTGGTTTTCCACTTTAATTTTGAGTCTTACTCCAAATCCAGACCTCCATGGGTTGATAAATTGGATTTCCATTGATTATTTTTGTGTGATTTTGTTGTCAGCACATTCAACTATGTAAAGAAAAAAGTATTTAATAAGATTATTTCTTTCATTCAGATCTAGGATGTGTTGTTTAAGTGTTCCCTTTATTTTTTTGAGCAGTATATATTCTACCAACAGGACATTTACTTCACTAGGATAGGGGGCAGCATTCGGAATTCTGGATGAAAAGCGTGCCTAAATTAAACTGCCTGCTACCTTGGGCCCAGAAGGTAGGATATGCATATTATTAGTAGATTTGGGTAGAAAACACTCTGAAGTTTCTAAAACTGTTTGAATGATGTCTGTGAGTATAACAGAACTCATATGGCAAGCAAAAACCTGAGAAAAATCCAACCAGGAAGTGGGAAATCTGAGGCTTGTAGTTTTTTCAAGTGATTGCCTTTACAGTATACAGTGACTTAGGGTTCATTTTGCACTTCCTAAGGCTTCCACTAGATGTCAACAGTCTTTAGAACGTTGTTTCAGGCTTCTACTGTGAATATAGAGCGAACAAGAAGGCCTGGAAGTTGGTGACTCAGAAAAGGACATGAGTTCAGTGGCGGGGCACTCACGTGAGAGGTAGCTGTGTTCCATTACATTTTTGAAGACATTGGAATCGTCCGGTTGGAATATTATTGAAGATTTATGTTAAAAAGGCCCTAAAGATTGATGCTATACATCATTTGACATGTTTCTACGAACGTAAATATAGCTTTTTTTACTTTTCGTCGTGAAATTTCCGGCGCTCTTCCTACATTTGGAGTAGCTTACTGAACGCGCTAACAAAAAGGAGGTATTTGGACATAAATTATGGACTTTATCAAACAAAACAACATTTATTGTGGACCTGGGATTCCTGGGAGTGCATTCTGATGAAGATCAAAGGTAAGGGAATATTTATAATGCTATTTATGATTTTAGATGACTCCAAAATGGCGGGTATCTGTATTGCCTGATGTTGTTTTCTGAGCGCCGTACTCAGATTATTGCAAAGTGTGCTTTCCCCGTGAAGCTTTTTTGAAATCTGTCACAGCGGTTGCATTAAGGAAATGTTTATCTATAATTCTTTGAATAACAGTTTAATATTTTATCAACGTTTATGATGAGTATTTCTATAAATTGATGTGCTCATTCACCGGAAGTTTTTGAAGGAAAAACATTTCTGAACATTACGGGCCAATGTAAAATGGGGTTTTGTGATATAAATATGAACTTTATCGAGCAAAACATACATGTATTGTGTAACATGAAGTCCTATGAGTGCCATCTGATGAAGATCAAAGGTTAGTGCTTAATTTTAGCTGTATTTCTGGTTTTTGTGACGCCTCTCCTTGTTTGGAAAATGGCTGTGTGGTTTTTCTTGTCAAGGTGATGTGCTAACATAATCTAATGCTATGCTTTCGACGTAATGCCTTTTTGAAATCGGACAATGTGGTTGGATTAACGAGAATCTTATCTTTAAAATGGGATATAATAGTTGTATGTTTGAGAAATTTGAATTATGAGATTGTCGTTTTGAATTTGGCGCCCTGCTATTTCACTGGCTGTTGAATAGTGTGTCCCACAGGTGGGACGGTCACGTCCCACCTACCCAAGAGAGGTTAAAAACTGTAATATCTTATGTTTCACAGAGTCGTGGCTGAACGACGACATGAATAACATACAGCTGGCAGGTTTTACACTTTTTCGGCGGGATGACAAGGGGTGACTGGTATGACAAGGGGTGACGGTCTATATATATTTGTAAACAACAGCTGGTGCATGAAATTTAAGGAAGTCTCAAGGTTTTGCTCGCCTGAGGTAGAGTATCACATGATAAGCTGTAGACCACACTATATGCCAAGACGTTTTCATTATATTCTTCGTAGCTGTCTATTTACCACCACAAACCGATGCTGGCACTAAGACCGCACTCAACGAGCTGTATAAAGCCATAAGCAAACAAGAAAATGCTCATCCAGGAGGTGGTGATCCTAGAGGCCGGGGACTTCAATACAGGGTAACTTAAATCCGTTTTACCTAATTTCTATCAGCATGTTACATGTGCAACCAGAGGGAAAAACATCTTTACTCCACACACAGAGACACGTGCAAAGCTCTCCCTCCATTTGGCAAATCTGACCATAATTCTATCCTCCCGATTCCTGCTTACAAGCAAAAACTAAAGCAGGAAGCACCAGTGACTAGATCAATAAAAAAGTGGCCAGATGAAGCAGATGCTAAGCTACAGGACTGTTTTGCTAGCACAGACTGGAAAATGTTCCGGGATTCTCCCGATGGCATTAAGGAGTACACTATATCAGTCATTGGCTTCATCAATAAGAGCATCGATGACGTCGTTCCCACAGTGACTGTACGTACATACCTCAAAAGCCATGGATTACAGGTAACATCCACACTGAGCTAAAAGGTAGAGCTGCCGCTTTCAAGGAGCGGGACTCTAACCCGGAAGCTTATAAGAAATCCCGCTATGCCCTCCGAAGAACCATCTAACAGGCAAAGCATCAATACAGGACTAAGATTGAATTGTACTACAACGGCTCAAATGCTCGTCGGATGGGGCAGGGCTTGCAAAGTATTAGACTACAAAGGGAAGCACAGCCGCGAGCTGCCCAGTGACATGCGCCTACCAGACGAGCTAAATTACTTCTACGCTCGCTTCAAGGCAAGTAACACTGAAACATGCATGAGAGCATTAGCTGTTCCAGACGACTATGTGATCACGCTCGCCGTAGCCGATGTGAGTAAGACCTTTAAACAGGTCAACATTCACAAGGCCGCAGGGCCAGATGGATTACCAGGACGTGTACTCCGAGCATGCACTCACCTACATGCAAATATCTTCACTGACATTTTCAACCTCTCCCAAGACTGTAATACCAACATGTTTCAAGCAGACCACCATAGTGTTCTTGGGCACAGGGACTAAGGTAACCTGCCTAAATGACTACCGACCCATAGCACTCGCATCTGTAGCCATGAAGTGCTTTGAAAGGCTGGTCATAGATCATATCAACACCATTATCCCAGAAACCCTAGACTGACTCCAATTTGCATACCGCTCCAACAGATCCACAGATGATGCAATCTCAATCCACACTGTCCTTTCACACCTGGACAAAAGGAACACCTATGTGAGAATGTTATTCATTGCTCAGCGTTCAACACCATAGTGCCCTCAAAGCTCATCACGAAGCTAACGACCCTGGGACTAAACACCTCCCTCTGCAACTGGATCCTGGACTTCCTGATGGCCCACCCCCAGTTGGTAAGGGTAGGTAACACAGCCGCCACGCTGATCCTCAACATGGGGGCCCCTCAGGGGTGTGTGCTCAGTCCCCTCCTGTACTCCCTGTTCACTCATGACTTCATGGCCAGGCACGACTCCAACACCATCATTAAGTTTGCAAATGATACAACCGTGTTAGGCCTGATCACCGACAACGATGAGAAAGCCTATAGGGTGGAGGTCAGAGACCTGGCTGTGTGGTGCCAGGACAACCTCTCCCTCAACGTGATCAACATAAAGGAGATGATTGTGGACTACAGGAAAAGGAGGACTGAGCACAACACCATTCTCATCGACGGGGTTGTAGTGGAGCAGGTTGACAGCTTCACGTTCCTTGGTGTCCACATAACTAACAAACTATCATGGTCCAAGCACATCAACACAGTCGTGAAGAGGGCACGACAACACCTCTTCCCCCTCAAGAGACTGGTCCTCAGATCCTCAAAAAGTTCTACAGCTGCACCATCGAGAGCATCCTGACAGGTTGCATTACTGCCTGGTAGGCAACTGCTCGGCCTCCGACCGCAAGGCACTACAGACTACAGGTAGTGCGTACGGCCCAGTACATCACTGGGGCCAAGCTTCCTGCCATCCAGGATCTCTATACCAGGCGGTGTCAGAGGAAGGCCCTAAAAATTGTCAGACTTCAGCCACCCTAATCATAGACTGTTCTCTCCACTACCACACGGCAAGTGGTACCGCAGTCTAGGTCCAAAAGGCTACTTAACTTCTACCCCTAAGCCATGACTCCTGAACATCTAATAAAATGTCTACCCAGACTATTTGCATTGCCCCCCCCCCCCCCTTTTACACTGCTGCTACTGTTATCTACACATAGTCACTTTAATAAATCTACCTACATGTACATATTATCTCAATTACCTTGACAAACCAGGGTAATTGATTTGATATGATTTGACTCATGAAAGAAATGAGTCAGACCTCCCAACGCAATAACTGATGTGTTGTAAACCTACTGAATTTGAACTACGACCCACAAACACAAAGCTGAGATAATGGCAGAGCTACTACTGTAATGTTTGTGTTGTAATAATATCCTATGATAACTATCCAGTCCTGACATACCATTACGTTTTCACCAGCGCATCCAAGCAGAGACATGCTTCTGTCAAACTTTTTACTGTCAAATTTGGGTCAAGTACTTCCAGCTCTCCAGGAATGTACCTTAAGTGTTCATGGGACAAAACAAACAGCTGTACCGTATGTATGACTGGAATACAATTGCTCAAACAATTTTCTGTCTAAATTCAGCTCACAGTTAGCCAACACTGATCATGAAGAGAGACATATTTTCTGAGGCAAACAGCACCAGGCCTAAATAATTGTGGTATTTTCAGGGTGATTTATCACGACAGAAGACTTGCCTGTATCTCAACAACCTCGAATTACTTCAGAAGATTTCCTTTCACTTATTCAGCTGGAGTGTCCTCTGTCCTACAGTTAAACAGGCCCACATACAGTTGAAGTCAGAAGTTTACATACACTTATGTTGGAGTCATTATAACTTGTTTTTCAACCACTCCACAAATTTCTTGTTAATAAACTATAGTTTTGTTAAGACGGTTAGGACATACTGTGCCTTTAAACAACTTGGAAAATGTCTGAAAATTATGTAATGGCTTTAGAAGCTTCTGTCAGGCTAATTGACATCATTTGAGTCAATTGGAGGTGTACCTGTGGATGTATTTCAAGGCCTACCTTCAAACTCGGTGCCTCTTTGCTTGACATCATTGGAAAATGAAAAGAAATCAGCCAAGACCTCAGAATTTTTTTTTGTAGAACTCCACAAGTCTGGTTCATCCTTGGGAGCAATTTCCGAACGCCTGAAGGTACGCTCATTTGTACAAACTGTAGTACGCAAGTATAAACACCATGGGACCACGCAGCCGTTATACCGCTCAGGAAGGAGATGCGTTCTGTCTCCTAGAGATGAACGTACTTTGGTGCGAAAAGTGCAAATCAATCCCAGAACAGCAGCAAAGGACCTTGTGAAGATGCTGGAGGAAACCGGTACAAAAGTATCTAGATCCACAGTAAAACGGGTCCTATATCGACATAACCTGAAAGGCTGCTCAGCAAGGAAAAAGCCACTGCTCCAAAACCACCATAAAAAAGCCAGACTACAGTTTGCAACTGCACATGGGGACAAAGATCATACTTTTTGGAGAAATGTCCTCTGGTCTGATGAAACAAAAATATAACTGTTTGGCCATAATGACCATCGTTAGGTTTGGAGGAAAAAGGGGAGGCTTGCAAGCCGAAGAACACCATCCCAACCGTGAAGCAAGGGGGTGGCAGCATCATGTTGTGGGGGTGCTTTGCTGCAGGAGGGACTGGTGCACTTCACAAAATAGATGGCATCATGAGGAAGGGAAATTATGTGGATATATTGAAGCAACATCTCAAGACATCAGTCAGGAAGTTAAAGCTTGGTTACAAATGGGTCTTCCAAATGGACAATGACCCCAAGCATACTTCCAAAGTTGTGGCAAAATGGCTTAAGGACAATAAAGTCAAGGTATTGGAGTGGCCATCACAAAGCCCTGACCTTAATCCCATAGAAAATATGTGGCCAGAACTGAAAAGGCGTGTGCGAGCAAGGAGGCCTACAAACCTGACTCAGTTACACCAGCTCTGTCAGGAGGAATGGGCCACAATTCACCCAATTTATTCTGGGAAGCTTGTGGAAGGCTACCCAAAACATTTGGCCCAAGTTAACCTGTCTGGGCTAGGGGGCAGTATTTTCACGGCCGGATAAAAAAGTACCCGATTTAAACTGGTTACTACTCTTGCCCAGAAACGAGAATATGCATATAATTAGTAGATTTGGATAGAAAACACTCTAAAAAGTTTCTAAAACTGTTTGAATGGTGTCTGTGAGTATAACATAACTCATATGGCAGGCAAAACCCTGAGAAGATTCCATGCAGGAAGTGGCCTGTCTGACAATTTGTAGTCCTTCTGTTGCATCTCTATTGAAATTACAGCATCTGTGCTGTTACGTAACACTTTCTAAGGCTTCCATTGGCTCTCTAAAGCGTTCAGAAAGCGGAATGACGCGTCTCCTGTCTCTGGGCAAAGTACAGCAGCAGAGTTTGTAAGTGGTCTGACTGGGGACAGTGAGACTGGACCTCACCATTTTTTTCTTTCACTCTTTGAATGAATACAACTTTGTCCGGTTGGAATATTATCGCTATTTTACGAGAAAAATAGCATAAAAATTGATTTTAAACAGCGTTTGACATGCTTCTAAGTACGGTAAAGGAATATTTTGAATTTTTTTGTCACGAAATGCGCTCGCGCGTTACCCTTCGGATAGTGACCTGAACGCACAAACAAAACGGAGGTATTTGGATATAACTATGGATTATTTGGAACCAAAACAACATTTGTTGTTGAAGTAGAAGTCCTGGGAGTGCATTCTGACGAAGAACAGCAAAGGTAATCAAATTTTTCTAATAGTAATTCTGAGTTTAGGTTGCCTCAAACTTGGTGGGTGTCAAATTAGCTAGCCGTGATGGCTGAGCTATGTACTTAGAATATTGCAAAATGTGCTTTCGCCGAAAAGCTATTTTAAAATCGGACATAGCGTTTGCATAAAGGAGTTCTGTATCTATAATTCTTAAAATAATTGTTATGTATTTTGTCAACGTTTATCATGAGTAATTTAGTAAATTCACTGGAAGTTTTCGGTGGGTATGCTAGTTCTGAACATCACATGCTAATGTAAAAAGCTGTTTTTTGATATAAATATGAACTTGATTGAACAAAACATGCATGTATTGTATAACATAATGTCCTAGGAGTGTCATCTGATGAAGATCAAAGGTTAGTGCTGCATTTAGCTGTGGTTTGGGTTTTTGTGACATATATGCTTGCTTTGAAAATGGCTGTGTGATTATTTTTGGCTATGTACTCTCCTAACATAATCTAATGTTTTGCTTTCGCTGTAAAGCCTTTTTGAAATCGGACGACGTGGTTGGATTAACGAGAGTCTTATCTTTCAAATGGTGTAAAATAGTCATATGTTTGAGAAATTGAAGTTATAGCATTTTTTAGGTATTTGTATTTCGCGCCACGCAATTCCACTGGCTGTTGAATAGAGTGGGACGCTAACGTCCCACCTAGCCCAGAGAGGTTAAACACTTTAAAGGCAATGCTACCAAATACTAATTGAGTTTATGTAAACTTCTGACCCACTGGGAATGTGATGAAAGATATAAAAGCTGAAATAAATCACTCTACTATTGTTCTGACATTTCACATTCTTAAAATAAAGTGGTGATCCTAACTGACCTAAAACAGGGAATTTTACTAGGATTAAATGCCAGGAATTGTGAAAAACTGAGATTAAATGTATTTGGCTAAGGTGTATGTAAACTTCCGACTTCAACTATATGTCCCTCATCAACAGCCTACCATTTGACCCCTCACAGAGAACAGTGACGGAATCTACACTAGTACAGGGAAAGAGAGATCAGGTTGCCTGTACATAGTCCGATCAGGTCAGGTTCTTCCTGAGTAAAGACAGTGTGGCTCGTACAGTCAGGAACTCAGGATGTTTGGATGCCAGAGTACTGGCATACTCTGACATTTGAGTTTCTAGTAAACAGATCAGACATCTTGGACAGTAGAGTAGACACAGCACTCAGGTTGCCACCAGTGCAGCATCAGACCATGTGGTAGTGCCCAGGGCAGGCAGAGAGAGAGCAGTGAGTCAGTGGTAGACATAGAGCAGCTGCCTCTGCCCTGAGTTCAGATCCAGAGGCCATCAGCTCAGTCAGAGGATTAACACCACAGTGTGTTGAAACAACAGTCAGGCCAAGCACGTCACATGAAGCAGCCGGTCATGATCAACAAACATGGCCAGAGACAACTCACTCTGTCTCACTGACACAGACCGACATATAGCAGTGCTACATATACCCAAACACGCACACGCACGCACGCACACACACACACACACACACACACACACACACACACTTCGGTTTTCCATGACACCCAAAAAGACAGAGTTTAGCAGCCGTCTGGTGGTCAGATGCAGTTGAGTCAGGGCTGGTTGCGAATGAGATTTCCACACAGGCAGCCGTCTGCTCTGCCCACTCTGTGCTGTGCAGGTGAGAAGGCCCAGGACGAGGCCCAAACAGAACGCCATTTAAAATGTCCTAACGAAAACCACATTCTTTCTACTTTAAGTAACACACATTTTGATCACCAGGGTTCATTACCTTACAGGTACTGCATAACAAGGGTTTTAAATCACTTAACGTTCTGTTGTTACTAGCCTACATCTGTGACGTCTGGTGTGGGGCGTAAACTTTGGTCTTGGTAGCCTCAGCCAAGACCTACTCAGTCTCCCCAACGACAACAAAAAGCCTGCAAGTTGATTGGCTTTGAGTGTTGGAGTGGCTTTCCTTGACCAGCAAATGTAAGTGTTCCAGTTTTAGTTGCTGCATCAATTTGGACCACCACCTCGATGAGATCATAATTTGTCTGATGAGGTAACTGACTGTCTGTTTATGAACAATACACATTGCCAGAAAGTGGGGGGAGGATAATTACACATCAGAGTTTGCTGCTTGGCATTCCAGTCTAGTTCTAACAAACTCCATAAATCCAAAAGGAGGGAAATATTGACCAAATCATAAAATAGTTGCTCCTATCAGTTATATAAAGCACTGCAGTCCACTGTAGAACAAGATGTGGGGTAAAACAAACACTAGACACAAAGAAACACTTCTCTGACTAGTCTGATAAGAGCCAGGGTTACACAGACAGAGGGAGTTCGTTTGGAGACATGACTATCTCAGAGGCAGCTTAACAAAGAGACGGGAAGATATCGTGACCAGTCTCTCAAACACATTCAATTAGACTAATCCCTTTTGAACAGCGAGTGGCTCCTGCCTCCTGACACGGACAGGCCCACAGCCTGTGGAATGTGTGCCCTATTTCTCTGCCAGAGGAGATGGCACAAAAATAACCCATTCTGGCCAACCCATTCTGGCCATTCCACAGTGGGTTGCCTTGGAGACTGAGCTGGGCCTGCCTGGCAAACAGCAAGTAGGCCAGACGAGAATCTGGCAGTGTCAAAGGCAGCCTTCTGGGGTACGTTAGGATGAAGAGATGAGGACGGAGAACCAGCCAGCAGCACTTGTGTGTTTAAGATGGCTGTGGTTAAAGTGGAGCTTAATCCTGGCAGGCAGAGAAGAGAGTTTAATCACAGCGGCATTATCCTGAACATGAACACATATGCACTAAAGAGAGAGAGGAGGCAATAACATAGGAGCCTGTCTGCACTATCATAGCCAGGGTAGCAGCATAGTGCAGACTGGCTCCCATCATAGCCAGGGTAGCAGCATAGTGGAGACAGGCTCCCATCATAGCCAGGGTAGCAGCATAGTGCAGACTGGCTCCCATCATAGCCAGGGTAGCAGCATAGTGCAGACTGGCTCCCATCATAGCCAGGGTAGCAGCATAGTGGAGACAGGCTCCCATCATAGCCAGGGCAGTAGCATAGTGCAGACTGGCTCCCATCATAACCAGGGCAGTAGCATAGCGCTGACAGGCTCCTATCACAGCCAGGGCAGTAGCATAGTGCTGACAGGCTCCTATCATAGCCAGGGCAGTAGCATAGCGCTGACAGGCTCCTATCACAGCCAGGGCAGTAGCATAGTGCAGACAGGCTCCTATCATAACCAGGGCAGTAGCATAGTGCAGACAGGCTCCCATCATAGCCAGGGCAGTAGCATAGCACAGACAGGGTCCTATCATAACCAGGGCAGGATATGGAATAACTACTAGCAGACCATTATATTCTCCCCTGTATATTGTGCGCGCAGAGAGAGCTGCTGCTCATCTGTTCGGACAGTGGTGTGTGCATGCCCGAGCGAACATGTGTGCGTGCTGCAGGGCCAGATGTTAACATCTGGTGCATAATGAGATGATCACCCTTATGCAGCACAGCAGTCAAAAACAGCTCCAGCCCCACTGCCCTCCTCTCCCTTTGACACTGAAGCTGTCCAATCACATTATCAGCCCACTCACACTGATGGGCCTGGCTGGTGCGGATGACTTAAGGCCCTACATCACAATCATGTTCATTTTGAATGAGACAATCCTTGGGCTTAGCTAAAGGAATGCTAATATAGAGTAATGCATATTAAACGGATATCCGTTTAAAAACACTGTGTGCTGTATATTGGGTTGTTGTAGCAAGGTCATATACGCAAACAAGAAAATGACTAAATATGGGTTTAACGGTAACACCTGGCGACTGTATAACGCAGGAAAATACACCATGTGACGTGACTAGGAAATATGCCTCAGTCTGCCCCAGGGAAATGGGAGAGAGCAGGAGATATCAAAAAAATAAAAAAGGATTCCCTACAGCAAAATTCATGCAATTATTGTCCACTCGAGGAAAATAACATTTTTTACTGTGTGTAAATGTCTTTCATAGAAATCGGTCACATTCAAATGTAGCCCATATCAAAACACTGAAAATGGACACAGTGCAGTATCCTCTTAAAAATCATCTTGAGCATGGATACATTAAATTACACAGTAATGTCACAGCATGAGAGAACCAGATACAGTTGAAGTGGGAAGTTTACATACACTTAGGTTGGAGTCATTAAAACTCATTTGTCAACCACTCCTCAAATTTCTTGTTAACAAACTATAGTTTTGGCAAGTCGGTTAGGACATCTACTTTGCGCATGACACAAGTAATCTTTCCAACAATTGTTTACAGAGATTATTTCACTTATAATTCACTGCATCACAATTCCAGTTGGTCAGAAGTTTACATACACTAAGCTGACTGTGCCTTTAAACAGCTTGGAAAATTCCAGAAAATTATGTCATGGCTTTAGAAGCTTTTGATAGGCTAATTGACATCATTTGAGTCAATTGGGAGGTGTACCTGTGGATGTATTTCTAGGCGTACCTTCAAACGCAGTGCCTCTTTGCTTGACATCATGGGAAAATCAAAAGAAATCAGCCAAGACCTCAGAAAAAAAGAATTGTAGACCTTCACAAGTCTGGTTCATCCTTGGGAGCAATTTCCAAATGCCTGAAGGTACCACGTTCATCTGTACAAACAATAGTACGCAAGTATAAACACCATGGGACCACGCAGCCGTCATACCGGTCAGAAAGGAGACACGTTCGGTCTTCCAAAGTTGTGGCAAAATGGCTTAAGGACAACAAAGTCAAGGTATTGGAGTGGCCATCACAAAGCCCTGACCTCAAATCCATAGAAAATTTGTGGGCAGAACTGGAAAAGCGTGTGCGAGCAAGGAGGCCTAGAAACCTGACTCAGTTACACCAACTCTGTCAGGAGGAATGGGCCAAAATTATCCCAACTTATTGTGGGAAGCCTACCCAAAACGTTTGACCCAAGTCAAACAATTTAAAGGCAATGCTACCAAATACTAATTGAGTGTATGCAAACTTCTGACCTACTGGGAATCTGATGAAAGAAATAAAAGCTGAAATAAATCACTCTACTATTATTCTGACATTTCACATTCTTAAAATAAAGTGGTGATCCTAACTGACCTAAGACAGGGAATTTTTACCAGGATTAAGTGTGAGGAATTGTGAAAAAAATTTGTTTAAAAGTATTTGGCTAAGGTGTATGTAAACTTCCGACTTCAACTCTATATGTTCACCAATGGTGAAAATAAACCCAGAGTAGAACAAACAAAAGAGGGGCTCCTAAAATAGCTGTCCATTCCTTGGGGCAGGATGCTGCTGAACAGCCCTGTGTATTAATTAGCAGCTAACAGTAATAGCTAGGTTATCATGGTCCTTAAAACAGACAGCCTGCTCATCACATCCCCCCCACACACAAAAAACAACCCACATACTATAAATACGTACACTCATTGGTTGGGTTTAAAGTGGATAAATGAATCATTCCTCAGGCGGAGCTGAGTAATTGGCAGCTGGCAAGGCAATCTGCCAGGAACTGAACTGATCTGAGGACAGGTTCATTCTCCTTGTTAGCATGGTTGAATTACCAGCCAGGGGGCCCCTATTGATTTTGTTAGTCTGACTCCGATATCATATTAAAAACTGCAAACATTTCTATCCACCCTAAGGCAAAATGTGTAGAACTGCAGGAAATTAGCTGTAAACCAAACATTTCTCTACACCCCATGGCAAAATGTGTGTAATTGCAAAAAATTACTCTAAAACAAACCCCAAAATATCTGCGCTGTCAAGAGGGGGGGGGTCACAAAAATGTTTGCTCGCAGTGGGGGGAGGGGGATGTGGATAGGCAAACCCGTGAGCAACTGCGGCCCCTCATGATCAGTTCAGATTTTTTATGGCTCCCATCCCCATTAAAGTTGTCTATCCCTGGCCTAGAGGAACATTGTGCTCATGCTTCATCCAGGACGTGAACTGTCCGACAGTGACCAAAACAGCCCATGTCCACCACTGCTATCAGCTCTAGACCTCTGACCACGTCAAAGGAGTGTGCGCTGACCGGAAGAAAAGCCTGAAAGCCTGAATGTGAAGAACTATAAATGAGAGTGCCCTAATTTTATTTCCAGACACCATTTCCCTTTCAAGGCAGACAATGGCCCGCCAAATGGAGAAAAAAAAAAGAAAAAAAAACTACTCCCTTCTAGGAAACTACAAGTTTGAGCCTTGATGGCTTTGGTCAACACATTCAGGATTTTGACTGATGCTAGCGGGCAAAAGGGGAAAGCTATGCTGAAAAGGGTTTGATATAATTCATCACACAAAACGAAGGCTGGCAACCAGGCTTGCAAAACCCATACATTATGAATACAGCAACAAAACCTGAACAGCCGATTGTTGGGGACTCGGTAGAGGCTAGGTGACCATTGACTCTGCGTTCCCACGGGATAGAAGCTATGAACCCATCCAAACCCGACAGCCACTGTCTGTCACATGTCTAAGAGATAATACAGTGGACAGGCTTACTGCACACAACTCCAGTTGGGCAGCCAACTGGTGACATAACAGGATTCACGTCCTCTCTTAGAGATTACTAGGCTGCGTTGAGGACAGATTTCATACAGTACAATAAAAAAAACAAGTAGGTGATATGGAAAAGAAACATTTAGAGCAGACCAAACCATCTAAAACCCACAGCAACTCTGAAAACGAATTTAGCCCACTGGTGTCTTATCCACCTAAGTGTAGTTAGTGTGTGGTTGAGAGTACACAGGTAGGTGCGGACAGGAGTAATTCATCAGACTACAGCAAGAATTAGAATTCACAGGTAGAAAATAAAACCATTTCAGCATGAGCTGTACAGGAAGACAATCTTAAATAGGGCTGCATAGGACTACCTAACTTTATGTAAGGTCGTCAGAAGGTCACATCTAATGTGAGATATCCATAACACCATTTCCCATGTGATGTCCACAGAGTTAAAAACAAAACAAAAACACCCTTTAGGCTAACCTTCTTTCAGGTCAACAGCTCATTCACGTCAACAACACAGACATACACAAACATACACGACCGAGAAGAACACTTTAGGATAACTGTACTGAACACAGACATACAATTCAGAAGGCCACAGCAGCACATCAGTCAGAGGGGCAATATGAGCTCTATCACTTTCACGTCCAGCCTTGTCCCTGAGCCGGGAAACGCAAGACATCTGAACCTCTTCATTATAACAGAACCAGCCACAGGTTTCCTGCCACAATCACTAATATGATAACTATCTCTCTGCATCAACAGTTGTGACTGGCCCACATTCACTAGATACAGCCACTCAGCAACAAGTCAGGCCCTTCAGCAGCTTACTAAGTTTGTATTAACCAATACACTGCATTTGTAGTTTAGTCTGTGCCTCTGAGATCTCCAGTCTCTGAACAGTTCCTCAAAACAGCTCTACTTTGGCTGTTAGATTCTGGCTCATTCTTCCAGAGTTCCTTGTGCTTGGCTGTTACTGAGTTACTAATCATCACCAGCCTCTGAGTTTCCTCTTGACCCTGCAGTCAGTCCTTGGCCAAAGCGTCTAAGCTGCGTCATTTCCCAGCACTTCCACCAGCGGAATGTTTTAATGGGCAAAACACACAAAGTCATAACCGGACAGAGAAGTTCCAGCTGAAGAGCTGCAAGAGACAGACTGACAGGTTTTCAACTTTTTCCTCATTTAGACTTCATTGCCAATCCCTGTACTCAATTACTGGTAATGACTGCTCCATATTGCTCAAGATTTCGAAAGGTGGTTTGCTACATTTTTAAACAATGAAACTTAGCCGATACTACCACATAGACATCTTCTCCGTGATTCCTGTGACAGGTATCAACGTAGTGGCTCGTCTTTCTCGTAAAGTTAGCCTTGGAGGCCTTTGGCTATATTTGGAGCACCCACCAGCTGTCTCTTGGGGTAAAGCGCAATAATTTATCTTAAGTTGGCCTAAGAATGTTCCAGATATTCCCCAGGGGATCTAAATAACATGTAAGGAGTCCAATTAAATTGACCGCCATGTGGTGAGAAAACAATACATGATTGTATGACTGATCTATGCTCCTCCTTGATACAGTATAGCCATGGCTTACTGGGAGGAAGAGGATAGACTGCCTGTGCGACTATAATAACTAGCAAGCAGGGAGCCCTATGGGCACTTACGGCTCACCGCTACTCATCCAATTCCTCAGCAAGCAGCTAGCAGCTCGTCCACAGTGAAAAGTCAGTTTTATTATTCACTAAAAAGTCAGAATGAAATTAAAATAATGTGGGAACATGTCCCAACAAATGTTCCGGTGAACTGAAATGTCTTCACACCGTCGTTGCTGGGCAGGCAGCCTAAAGTCGTGAGCTTTCAGTCATCTCATCTCTTTCATTTTTAGAATAAAAAAAGAACGATGCAATTATACAGGAAAAACTGGGTAAAGTTCAATGTAACTACTATACCTCTATAGGTATGGGTGGATGAGGCTGTGAGGAGCTTGATGGTAAGTGAAATGATGAATGTGTTTGTTCGTGTGTCTATGCATCTGTGTGACTGTGATAATCTAACCAACTCAGCTTTGCCTTTTTGGCCAGTCCCCTGCATGACCATTATCACTATTAGCCTGATCCTAGCAGATCCCCTAACTGGATTAGAGGGGTTTGTCCAGTGGTACAGAGTCAAACTGGACTTGAGGATCCACACAGAGAGGGAAAGTGCTGGAGGGCTCGCCTTCGACACTAAGAATCAAAGCCAGCTTTGGACACCACTCCCTAGATCTCTGCCCTTCAACAACAGATACTTTGTTTATTACAGCTCAGCCTTCCAAAACCACAGTACCCTCCAAGCTCATCACTAAGCTCGGGCCCTGGGTTTAAACTCTGCCCTGTGGAACTGGGTCCTGGACTTTCTGACGGGCCTCCCCCAGGTGAAGGTAGGAAACACCTCCACTACGCTGATCCTCAACACAGGGGCCCCACAAGGATGCGTGCTCAGCCCCCTCCTGTACTCCGTTCACCCATGACTGTGTGGCCATGCACGCCTCCAACTCAATCATCAAGTTTGCAGACGACACAACAGTAGTAGATCTGATTACCAAAATATGACGAGACAGCCTACAGGGAGGTGGTGAGGGCCCTGATGGAGTGGTGGCAGGAATATAACCTCTCCCTCAACGTCAACAAAACAAAGGAGCTGATCATTGACTTCAGGAAACAGCAGAGGGAGCACGCTCTCATCCACATGGACGGGACCACAGTGGAGAAGGTGAAAAGCTTCAAGTTCCTCATGTACACTTCACTGACAATCTGAAAATGGTCCACCCACACAGACAGTGTGGTGAAGGCGCAACAGCACCTCTTCAACATTAGGAGGCTGAAGAAATTCAGCTTGGCCCCTAAGACCCTCACAAACTTTTACAGATGCACAATCGAGAGCATCCTGTCAGGCTGTATCACCGCCTGGTACGGCAACTGCACGGCCCGCAAGCGTAGGGCTCTCCTGAGGGTGGTGCGGTCTGCCCAACGCATCACCGGGTCACACTGCCTGCCCTCCAAAACACCTACAGCACCCGATGTCACAGGAAGGCCAAAAAGATCATCAAGGACATCAATTACCCGAGCCACTGCCTGTTCAAACCCCTAGCATCCAGAAGGCGAGGTCAGTACAGGTGCATCAAAGCTGGGACAGAGAGACTGAAAAACAGCTTCCATCTCAAGGCCATCAGACTGTTAAATAGCCATCACTAACCGGCCTCCACCCAGTATCCTGCCCTGAACTTAGTCACTGTCACTAGCCGGCTACCACCCGGTTACTCAACCCTGCACCTTAGAGGCTGATGCCCTACATACATTGACATGGAATCACTGGTCACTTTAATGTTTACATACTGTTTTACTCATTTCATATGTATATACTGTATCCTAGGCAATGCCACTCCAACATTGCTCGTCCTAATATTTATATATTTCTTAATTCCATTGTTTTACTTGAGATGTATGTATTGTTGGGAATTGTTATATACTACTGCACTGTTGGAGCTAGGAAGACAAGCATTTCGCTACATTCGCAATAACATCCGCTAAATATTTGGATGTGACCAATCAAATTTGATTTGAAAAGAGCAGATGTAGACAAAATACTATCCTCTTCCTTTGAACTTGTATGATGGGCACGAATGATCTGTGAGATAAGGCATCTTGGTAGGCACCTGAAATATATCTACTGTACTTAGCAAATTGGAATGTAAATTGCACCAAGCACGTTTAAAAGTTCACAGGTTGATAACCAGATATATAGGCCAGTGGGCCAGCAGGTTTATTTGTTGTGCTGTTACTGTACTGCAATTCACAGAGTAGGCTGAAGCCCTGGGCAGGGGAGAAGGTTGCTACACGAGGTACAGCAAAGTACAGGAGAAGGACAGACCCTGGGCGCCCAGCCAGAGATCATACTCTGGTTTCTCACACGTCTTCCACTCAGGGTCGACTGACGGCAGCTTGGATGTCTGCACAAACACACTTTGAGACGATTTTCAGGATCATGTACTGTACCCCCGCAAAAAACTCAAGAGGTCAATAAGAGTTCCACCAAAACGAGGGCTATTTGAACAGTATTTTAAAACACAATTTGTGTGGTCAGGAACGAGTGGACATCCATTTTAAGGATAACCTTTGTGACTAATCCCTGTGGAACGAGAAGGATCACATCCTTTCTGCTTACGACAAGTGTCATTATCTGTCAGATCAGCAGAAGGCAACAAACGAATCTGGATGTGTGTGGAAGAGGAAATGACAATTAACTGCACATTACTAATTACTCACTCACCACCCGCTGTCACTTTACACATACATTCAACACAAGCAAAAGCACAAACAGACTCTCACTTACACAAACACAATACAAGGTTTGTGGGGTTGCATCGTTTAGGGGGGAAATTGGTCTGCATGGCTGAGATTGTTTTTCCCAGCCATATAAAGGCAGATCAGGTCATGAATAAAAGGGGGAGTGCATGCCTTTGTTCGATTCGGAGATGTCAGGCCAAAACAGATGCAAGGAAAAGATTATTGCGATGGAGGTCTTCTCTTTAGATTCCACAGAAGAAAGATTATATTCAAGAGTCCTCCATGTTTAGTCTGCCGGAAAGAGAGGAGCCCCAACACTGAGTCAACAAGCTGCAGCAGCCAAAAACATGGCCATATTAGGACATATGAAAAGCTGTGCAGCTAAATGGAGGAGGAACACAGGTTGTGGAAAAGGTAAAACATTTTCATTTCTACAGAGACAAAGCAGGGGTGAAGGGACATTCTATAGGAGTTGAATCACCAACGTTTTTACAGGAGAGCAAACCTATAGCAACCATTGAGTTGCTCCAGTGAACACAACAAGAGGGCACATTCCCATGGAAACAGGCAGGTGCAGCTGAGAGCCAGTCACCTGCAAAGTAACTACTTGAGTGAGTTGTTCAAATTCAGCTATTTGCCAGTCTAAATTAAGAAGCGCACAGCTGGGGTGGGTCGGAAGAAGGCTACAGTGCACAGGGCTAAAGTTCCATTAATTGAATTCCAAATCACTAACCTGCAACACATTACATCCCCCACCCACGCAAACAAAACCGTCTCCTCCCTTCCCTCTCACCCCATTCAATTTGTCAAAGTCTCCCAAGCATGATATCACATCCAGCCTTGCTTCAATAAATACCCAAGCAGAAAGACTAGCTTGTGGTAGAGTAACTCACTCACTCCTATCCAGCAGAAATTACAATGACGCTTGCAATGAAATGACACATTTACATAAGCACGAAGCAGTCACCATCTAGTTACTACTCAGTTAAATAAATTGTCGGTGTCTACAGGACAATCACCTTGCTAAACTTAATCCCTACGTGTTGTGCCTTGCGAAGTGTGGCAAACGACAACCGTGCGCATGTTCCTCCTAGGTCTCTACTACAGTATATGACATCTAGTCTATCTGCCAGAGAATTGCCTTACTTCCATCTACCGGACAGTTTATGTGCCTAGCTAAGCTCCAGTCTATTAGTATAGTAGGGGCTGGTCTGTGTCCCAGCTCCCGGGCCAGTCAGACAGACGGTTGCTCCGGAAGCCTCGACACGCCAGTGAAACAGCTCTGAAAAAGCACGGTCTCATGTCTAATGATTCAAACCAGCCACGCCGCAGACGTGAACTAATCCACAAAAGACCGCCAAAGCCCTCCCTGGGCCAGAGAGGGAGAGGTGGGGATTGAAGCGTGAAAACAAGAGTGTGGGGAACTAACACAGAGAGAAGAAAAGAGGGAGAAATAAAATGAGGGTAGGAGGGCCAGGGATTGGGGTAGCTACCCATCCAGCCAAGACCCAGCTGCCTGCTCAATTCAGGACCACACCTAAATTACGATATCAACAATCCTGGTTGGCGCATAGCTCCAGCACTACAGACTGCTTCAGCAGAAGACACAAACAAGATCTGCAGTATGAAAAGGCTCATTTAAAAGCACTATTTTAAAAAAAAGGGAACGATATCAGTCTTGCAGATTTTCTGTCATTCATAGGATCAAAAAATGAGTAGGTGCTCTATTGTCATACAAAAGAGTGCACTCGAGGAGGTAATGCAATGACATCACAACAAAATCAATCTCATACTAGCAGCAGTAACGAGACAATGTACTGTAGGCCTACACTTCTTCCCACTAAATGCATGAATAGGGAGACCTTTACTGATTTCACCATATGAGCTTACACTGGTCTACTGATGTCTGGATGGCATTGTGCATCGTAACAAGAGTGTCGACATTGGGCTTGCTCGTGCTGTATGATCCATCTACTACAGACACATTCCAAGACAATAAAGGCACAGTGTGTTGCCACGGCAACCGTCAGTCAAACACCATGTCAGAACTTGTCCAGGAACTCAGCCAGAGGCCAAGAATAGACCACTCCGAGGCCAATTTGTGTATCAGAGGTGGGGCTTGAGCCCACGGAGCTCTTCCTCCCTCCCTCCCTCTTTTAGCTGAGCTAATGTCACCTACAGCGGCACTGTAGCCTTTGTGTAGCCTCCATCCCCCACTGACTGACTTAAACCTAATGAGTCATCCTCACACAAACACAGCAATAAACCCCTATTTTGTTTGACTATAGCACAAGAGCAGTGAATGAGTGTACAGAACGGCTTTCACTTTCTCACTCAAACCTCCAAAGATTGTTTGAGGCATTCATAATAGGTCAGAACATATCACTGTCGGGTAATTCCACAGCGTGATGCTGACACAAATCTGTTGTTATTAGCAGTTCGTTATTCTCTTTCATCCATTCAAATGAATCCCAGGAGAGGAGTATGTCATGAAAAACACCTGTATCAGATGTCCCCTCCATGAGATATTTCCATAATGCCATGATGATTCTAAACCACTGGTAAGTGATATACTTGAGTATAATTTTACACTTCCAGTTTCTCTCACCACATATAACCCTCAATATTGTCATTAAAATAATGAAAATTGGGGTGGGGCAATGTAAACTACAAAGTCCTTTACACAGCTTTGCTAAATTAGAAGTGTGCCAATGAAAACGTGCCTACTTCTGGGAGGCTTGACAAGGGACTCGATAGAGAAAGAGAGGGACGTGACAGAGAAAGAGAGGGACAGAGAATCAAAGTCAGAGAGAGAGGGGAAAGCATATTTACCTGGGAAGGTGTGTGGGTTGGGTGACCCTCTTTTGAGGCACTTTGAACACAGAACATGAACAGTGTAATAGAGCCCGGGCCACTCCTGCAGTAGGACATTCAGCTCCTCAACCAGTGGTGTTATCGCTTGCCAAGCAGTCCAGATATTTGGCAGGGAGGCATGGCTGGCTATGGACAGTGTCTCGGACTGCAGCCTGCCCCGAGCCGGACGGTAGCTGACTACCACAGGCACTTTACCACGATAGGCAAATATCTGGTGCCGCCCATCTGACCTCTGAACCACATGGCTGTTGATCTGCACACTGTAGCGTGCAAACAGTCCAGGTGGGAAGAGAAAGGGGAAGCTGTATTCAATTTTCAGCTGCTCCACAGAGAAGAACGGACTAGCAGCCACTGAGCTCCCGTTCACCCAGGCCTCGGCATGGGGCTCCTCATTGCTGACATAGCTTGGGAACTTGTACCAGACGGTGGCCCCGTTCAGAGGCTTGCTGCGGGGCTTGTTGATGCAGTAGCAGACCCCCATCTTCTCCAGCAGCTCCATGATGAGGTGGAGGTCCTGTTGGGTCTGGATGAGAGGTCTCAGGAGCAGCCGGATGACGTTGGAAGGCAGGAGGCCGTGGCTGAGGAAGCCCTCCACATGGTGCTGTAGATGGGTAGCCCGGAGGTCCTCTTCCTTCTCCCCCTCCATAACCACACTGGCCCTCCTTTTGTCCCCCCTCTCCCCATCTGACAGTAGCCTCTCCAGCAGCGTGGACTCATCACTCTGGAAGAAGACATTGAGGATGGCGATGAAGCGTGGCAGGTTGTGGAAGACGTACTCTTTTAGTGTCAGACTGTCCTCGAAGTAGAGTAGCTTCCCGCTCTCGTGCAGGTAGGACAGGGCACTCTGCAGGCGGTCCTCTGTGAGTCCTGCCTGGAGGCCCAAGCGGGCCGAGTCCCACCACGAGAGCCACAGGTCCTGGGGCTTAAAGTGCAGCTCCTCCAGCATCTGCCAGGACTTGGGCAGCACGCGGTGGAGGTTGGGGAAGATGTCCCTGTGGTCTGCCACTGACATGAGCTTCTCCCTCAGCCTCTGGATGTTCCTCTGGCTCTCCGTGCAGCTGACACACAGGACAGGGGACAGGAGCTGCAGCCTGTGGTTCAGCATGTACTGCAGCTGGGCTTTCTTCCGCCTCAGGTTCTTGTCTGTGACGCCGTAGAAGAGGATGTGAGGGCTGGAGGTGCGGACGTTGTAGCCCTGTTCCAGGGCCTGGTCCACCTGTTGGGCGAGGGTGCGCAGGCAATGGCTGTCCCACTTCTCCTGCAGGGCAATCTGTCTGTGAATATCCAGGCTCTTCTCCTCCACCTCCATGTCTTCACACAAGTCTGTATGTGTGCCCACCATGCAGACCACAGCGTGGGGCACTTTGGCACTGAGGAGGTGGAGGAAGTACCCCACGTGGGCGTAAAAGCTCTTGGGTGAGTACGTTTTCAGATTCACAACAAGGATGTACAGAGCACCGGGTGAGAGAAAAAAAGGTTTGATGAGGTCATAATTTGGCTTCCCTGACAGGTCATACACTAAAAACGTAAGACTGCGATCGGCGTCCGCTACCCAGTTAGTCACATCAATCCCTTTGTTCCCCTGAGCAGAGTTGGCATCCTGCTGCTCACTCACTACACTCTGCCTGAGCCGTGTTTTCCCAGCGTTTTTCATTCCCATCAGGACCAGTTTTAACCTGGGTTTCACAGCCAGCTGGGAATGTGCGAGTTCCTTTTGATAGGCAGCGATGTAGGGGATCCCCTTCATACAGACCTCATAGGGAGGCTGGATGAGGGGGTTATCCTTCACCTTCCAAATGTTTACCTTGGAGAGTTTTCCAAAGTTATCTGGAAGTATGGCTATTTGATTACCCTGTAAAACAAGCTCTTCCAATCTCTCTAGCTCCACAATGGAGTCAGGCAGATAAGTAATCTTATTATTGTCCAACCAGAGGTTTGCCAGCCTATGCAGTTGGCCTATCTCTTCTGGGACAAAAGACAGTTGATTTCTGCTCAGGTAAAGCTCATCTAGTCCTGTGATGTTTAGGATAACCTGGGGAAACTCCTCAAACTCATTAGATGAAAGATTGACCATTTTAAGTCTCTGCAGGTTGCCAAAGGAACGAGGCAGAGCTGAGAGGTTGTTACTGTCCAGCATCAGGCTCTCCAGGTTGTGCAGCTGACAGAAGGTGTCAGGTAACGAGGAGACGTGAATGCTGCTGAGCCACAGGATCTTGATGAACTGCAGCTTCATGATGTCCCCTGGTAGACACGCAAACGTATTCCCAGAGCAGTCGAGCTCCTCCAGGTCACTGAGGGAAAGAATCTCCGGGGGACACAGGTCCAGGTTGTTGTGGTCGGCATCCAGAGTACGGAGCCTCTTGAGCTGTGAGAAGGACCTGGGGAAATCGCGTATGTCATTGAAGCTTATGTCCAGCTCCTCCAAGCACTGCAGTGCCCCAATCTGTGACGGCAGGTACTGGATCTTGTTGTGACTGATGCAGAGCTTTTTCAGCCCCTTCAGCAGGCCTATATCCTCTGAGAAGTGGCTCAAGCAGTTGTGGCTCATGTCCAGCTCCACAAGTTGACCTAGTTCAAACACCACAAAGGGCACTGTGACAAATTTGTTCCTGCGGAGGATAAGGATACGCAGGTTTGTGAGGGTAGCCCCCAATCCTTCTGGTAGCTCGTGCAGCGAGTTATTGCCCAGATTGAGCACCTCTATCTCGCTTATATTTTCAGGTAGAATTATCCTTTCCCTGTCTTTGGAGCAGATAGTGAGCTGACGCAGGTTGCTTCGCAGCTTCCTAGAGCGGACAGCAGCATCTCTCCACAGCGTAGCCGTTTTGAGATTGTTCTCCTTGTCCTCCATGGCTTTGCAGACCGACCCCTCCTTGTTATCCTGGTCGCATGGTGGTCTAGGTGCTTGTTTCATCGTTTATTGTTCTTATCATCAACAATACAAACAACGGGGAAAACGACAGTAACTCCATTTCGAGTAGGAGCAAGAAAACATGCTTTTCAATCCTATCAAGACGATTGGACCTGGCCAACAGCGCTTCACGCATCTTCTTTTATCTACGGCCGCGAACCACACAATGAAAAGGGACACCTACCGCAATTTCAAGTCTATTTTAAAACCCATGCGTTTCGGCTGGCCCCTCCAGCGCATTATCTGGTATCGTAGCATCCAATCGCGTCCCTTATTCAAACAAACAATGCATGAAATCAAACAACTGGAACGGTCACTCCTTATGTCTCGCTAGTTGCTACTCTCTCCGCCCGTGCTCTCGTGAACTGCAGTCCTTCCTGCTCAGGGACGTGTGGAAAGAGCAACAACGCCTAGAACACACTGCGTCAGCCTTTGAGCACACCTTCTTGGTTAAGTTATTGATTCTATTGACCATGATGAGGAAAAGCTATTATTATTGCTTGGCAAGAAAATTGATAATAATAAATAAAGGAATGTGTATGTTTAATCCAGAGAAGACAACTGTTTTCCATTATATTTTATATATATATATTCCACACCAACTGATGAGTTGAAAAAGTGTAATTAATGATTTTATATTGAGCTCATTTTCCCCATAATTATTCTGGTCATAGATGGGATATAACATGCTTATAAGAAATACAGACCAAATAGTACAGAATTAAGTTTCTGGAATGTTATTTTGATCAAGCACCATATTTATCCAAAGGTATTTTTTAGTAGCAGACATTGAAACTTGCATGATGTAGAGTTCTAGGCATCGTAAGGAAAGGTTCGTAAGCAAGCATTTCACTTTAAAGTCTACACCAGTTGTATTCGGCGCATGTGATAAATAACATTTGATTTGATGTCTCATTGGGGGCAAATACAAAATACTGTACCACTTTCTCTTGGTATTCCTTGATGGGAAACTGCGTGTACCGTGAGTTACATGTGATTTGTCTCCATCTAACGGATATGATGTGAATGCACAGGGTTTGGTAAAACCATTACGTCACCATATCACATTGGATTATGTGTTGAAATGAGACATTTTTATTTTACCTTTATTTAACTAGGCAAGTCAGTTAAGAACACATAATTGTGCCTTAGACCGCTGCGCCACTCGGGAGCCCAAAGTTGAAATTTGATTGGATTTCTACATAACATAAAAAGGGCATAATGCTTTTCTCGTGAACCCGATACCATGAAGCACAGAAATGTTAGGAATGTTAGATGTTGTACCATTTGTAAATTACATTTTATGCAAATGCAATGCTAGTTTGTATTGCAATTGTCCTTCTCCCTCTTTTGGCATTGGAACTGTACATTGAACAGTCATGTTTAATGTCCCACTTTTCATTCTGAGCCAATGAAGTTCAAACTGATTAAAAAACGCAGCACAAACAAAAACCGAGATAGACGATACATGTTAAGGACCCTTGGTGTAAAGTACTTAAGTAAAAATACTTTAAAGTACTACTTGAATAGTTTTTTGGGGTATCTGTACTTTACTATTTATATTTTTGACAAGTTTTACTTCACTACATTCCTAAAGAAAATTATGCACTCTTTACTCCATACATTTTCCCTGACACCCAAATGTATTCGTTACATTTTGAATGCTTGGCAGGACAAGAAAATGGTCCAATTCACACACTTATCAAGATAACATTCCTGGTCATCCCTATTGACTCTGATCTGGCGGACTCATTAAACACAAACGCTCGTTTTTAAATGATGTCTGAGTGTTGGTGTGCCCGACTTTCCGTAAATAAAAAAATACAAATAAAATGGTGCCGTCTGGTTTGCTTAATATAAGACATTTGAAATGATTTATTCTTTAACTACTTAAGTATATGTTAGCAATTACATTTACTTTTGATGCTTAAGTATATTTAAAACGAAATACTTTTACTCAAGTAGTATTTTACTGGGTGACTTTCACTTGAGTCATTTTCTATTAAAAAGGTATCTTTACTTTTACTCAAGTATGAAAATTGGGTATTTTTCCTTACAAATGTTAAGGAATGTCAAAGCTCTTTGAAATATACTGCCCCCCCAGAAAGTAAAGAAAGCAGGCTAAAACTAAGGAAATATTTATTAGTATTCAATGAGAAATGGTTTAAGACAATAGCTCATACATTCTTAGCCCACAAGTTTGTGCATTACTTACACCAAACATATCCTCAATTTTCTTGAACCTATTTTAGAGTGGACACCAAGTTAAATAAGCACAAAGGCCTTGCTCTGTAAAATAAAATACTGAAGCCAGGCCTCTAACAGACACAGTTAAGTACATTTGAGGGTCAGCAAGGTTGTTTTGTTTTCAGACAATATGAAAGACAAAAGCCCAGCGAAATAACAATTATTCTTTAAAGAAACTCATAGCAAACAATGTCTGAGTGCTACTGTGGAAATTTACACTAGTTGTCAAAAGGCAGAAACAACATTTTTATTATGGTAAGTGGCACTACTAATACAATTAAAAAACTACCCACAGAGTCCTACAATTTGGGACAAAAAAGTACACAGATTGAGTTGGAAAAATGCTATGAATTATTTTCAAGTCATGGGAGTAAAACAGACATGGGATGCCTGCTTGAAGGCCTCAATGTGGAAGTCACAGAGCCAGGGGATGTGGAGCTGAAGTCGAGGTGGGGGGGCTAGTCTCTGCTGCAAGGAGTATGTGGGGGTGGGGCTCCTTCCACAGGGGCAGAGCTGGGCACAGTCCGCAGCTGACCTTCGTGCATGCGCTCGTTGATGCGCAGTTGGCAGCCGTCCTGCAACATGCGCAGCGCAATGCGAGCAATGTTGCGCGAGTCATCTAGGCCAGAGTGAGGGCGGCCCTCGTATTGAAGGCCCAGCTTCTCTAGCATGCTGCTCAGCTTGGTCTGGGTACGAGGGACCTGTGAAAAAGAAAGTGAGGATTCTAGTTCTATTGTTCTACTCAACAGATCGTGTCTAACATGTCTATACATTTAGAGAAATATTTCGGATAATTTTATAATCACAACCTTATAGAAGTTTCCATATAATTTTTTGATGTTGATCCACTTCTTTGCAAACTTTGGATATCTGAGCCGACTTAAACGGCACTGGGTGTTCATGAACTTGCTCATGTCCCAAGATCTGTGGAAATAACAAAGCACATAGTTGTACTAATGAGAACATAATCATATCTCGCTAGAGTTATCATTAATACACAAAAGCAGTGTTAGTACCCTCTGCCCACACGTACGTACCCATCTGTAAGAATGGCGTATTTGTATTTTGTGCCAAGCTCTTTCTCCTGAAGCCAAAGCACCACCCGCTTAAGAACATTGGGGAAGGTGTCTGCTTCATCCACCATTTTCTGGCCCAAAAAAAGCAGTTAGAAAACTCTTATATTAACATTACAATGTGTGAAGTATTGTGGATCATAGTATTCTAATCCTTCAAAATTGGTTTAGACAACATCTGTCTGGTGTCTCACCTGTGTTATCCCTGTCAACTTTATGCAGAACTCTGACAGCTGTGTGTTGACTTCTGGCCTGACATATTCCTGAAAGCTGTCCTCCTATAATGAAATCCAGTGTCATTCATGATAACAAAACATGTGTGTGTGTGTGTTTAAGTTGTATTATTTGCATCAACTACTAATGTGAACTCAAAAGGGCCATACATCTGATAGAATCAATACTTTGTAAGGCTTGTGTGTACTAACAACGTCCCCTCCTCACTTACTCACAATGTCTAAAGTGCGGGTGTTGAACAGGACCATTGGGAACTCAATGATTTCATGCGTGAAGTCAAGGGGGTTGTCCTGTTCACACGTTGCCTCAAAGTCCACCACACAGATAAAGTCGTAGTAGGCATCAGTTGGTCCACCCTCTGTCACAGACTGCATCAACGACAGCTTCTGCTTCTTGTAGTAGTTCTTCAACCGCTTCTTCATCACATCCTTCACACCTCTACACACAGAGTGAGAGAGAGAGACAGAGACACTTGGGATCATGTTCAGTGATACAGATCTTTTTCCAGTGACATGTCAAGCAGCTCTGAGATTTCCTAACGTAGAAATCCTGATCTCCAATGGATTACGTTTGTAGCAATCTCCTGCTGAAACAAGTGTTCCTACATACCGTGTGTCAAGCTTACACTCAGCCAGTTTAGACCGAAGTTCATCCTTGTTCATGCGGTTGATATGTCCATTTGCAAGAGCAATCTCTTTGTAAACAGGATCACTGAACTCGCCACGAGTAGAAGATACTTGAGGGACAGGTTCACCAATGTTACTACACACCTTGTTGCAAGAATTGAAATAGAGAAAGAAATATAACGTTAGTCTCACAAGTAGGTAACTCGTTTAAAACATCACCTGGCTGTTATTCCTACTGTAGCAGAGTTAACATTAGCTGTACAGTAAGTTACTCACCTTGTCATCTCCCTCGGGTTTAGACGACAATTTCACATTGTCACCCTTGTCTTGAATATTCTCCTTGTATTCCTCCATTATTGAGGGATAGGACTGTCTCAACCAACTAATCCAAGTATGTTGACTGGAAATAAAATGTTTGCGTGCTACTTGCTAGCTAATTGGTAGACGTCTCTTGTAGCAAACAATCCTCCTGTCATGTCCTGTTTCCGCGCGTTCTTCCCGCGCGTGTCTGTGGCAGTGGTCAGCGAATAAAAAAATATTTATCCGAAGTTTGTCGCGGAACAACGTTACTGTTACATGATATTAGACACTTCGCTTTATTTATATCTTTCCAACCTTATTCAGACAATACACACTTTATATATACATTTGGATAGCTAGCTGGCAAGCAAGCTAAAAGGTAATATTGTGGAAAAATATAAACAATCAAACGTAATCTCCGGTTGCAGTTCCGGTTAAACTTGACGCCTAAAATACATTAGCGACACATGCTGACAGGGAAGACCATTACACCAGTAAATCGACTACCAGACTCCTATTTTTAGTTGAATCTAAGCAAGGAGGCACTAGAAAGTAACAAGCAATCAATCTAATTTACGAAACAAACATATAAACGCAAAATATAAAGTGTTAGTCCCATGTTTAATGAGCTGAAATAAAATATCCTAGACATTTTCCACAAGCACAAAAAACGTATTTCTCTCAAATGTTTGAAACAAATTTGTTTACATCCCTTTGACAAAATAATCCATCCACCTGACAGGTGTGGCAAATCAAGAAGCTGATTAAACAGGATGATCATTACACGGGTGCAGCTCTAAAATGTGCAGTTTTGTCACACAACACAATGTCTCAAGTTTTGAGGGATGAGCAATTTGCATCCTGACTGCAGGAATGTCCACCAGAGCTGTTACCAGAGAATTGAATGTTAATTTCTCTACCATACCATACCCAACATCATTTTTGAGAATTTGGCAGTACGTCCAACCGGCCTCACAACCGCAGACGTCAATGTTGTGAACAAAGTGCCCCATGGTGGTTGTGGGATTATGGTATAGGCAGGCATAAACTAGACAATGAGCACAATTTAATTTTACCGATGGCAATTTGAATGTACTGAGATACCGTGACGAGATCCTGAGACCCATTGTTGTGCCATTCATCTGCTGTCATCAACTCATGTTTCAGCATGATAATGCACGGCCCCATGTCGCAAGGTTCTGTACACATTTTCTGGAAGCTGAAAACCCCAACCTTGTCACAACACAACTGATTGGCTCAAACGCATTAAAAATGAACTTTTAACAAGGCACAACTGTTAATTGAAATGCAACGTCAACAGTGAAGAGGCGACTCCGGAATGCTGGCCTTCTAGGCAGAGTTCCTCTGTCCAGTGTCTGGGTTCTTTTGCCCATCTTAATCTTTTCTTTTTATTGGCCAGTCTGAGATATGTCTTTTTCTTTGCAACTCTGCCTGGAAGGCCAGCATCCCGGAGTCGCCTCTTCACTGTTGACGTTGAGACTGGTGTTTTAAGGGTACTATTTAATAAAGCTGCTAATTGAGGACTTGTGAGGCGTCTGTTTCTCAAACTAGACACTCTAATGTACTTGTCCTCTTGCTCAGTTGTGCACTGGGCCTCCCACTCCTCTTTCTATTCTGGTTAGAGCCAGTTTGCTCTGTTCTGTGAAGGGAGTAGTACACAGCGTTGTAGGAGATCTTCAGTTTCTTGGCAATTTCTCGCATGGAATAGCCTTCATTTCTCAGAACAAGAATAGACTGACGAGTTTCAGAAAAAAGGTATTTGTTTCTGGTCATTTTGAGCCTGTAATCGAACCCACAAATGCTGATGTTCCAGATGCTCAACTAGTCTAAAGGACAGTTTTATTGCTTCTTTAATCAGGACAACAGTTTTCAGCTGTGCTAACATAATTGCAAAAGGGTTTTCTAATGATCGATTAGCCTTTTAAAATGATCAACTTGGATTAGCTAACACAACGTGCCATTGGAACACAGGAGTGATGGTTGCTGATAATGGGCCTCTGTACACCTATGTAGACATTCCATTAAAAATCAGCCATTCCCAGCTACAATAGAAATGTACATTAACAATGTCTTCCCTGTATTTCTGTTCAATTTGATGCTATTTTAATGGACAAAAAAAGCTTTTCTTACAAAAACAAGGACATCTTTAAGTGACCGCAAACTTTTGAACGGTAGTGTAAGTATTCAGAACCTTTATCCAGTACTTTGTTTAAGCACCTTTGGCCGTGATTACAGCCTCGAGTCTTCTTGGGTATGATGCTACAAGCTTGGCACACCTGTATTTGGGGAGTTTCTCCCATTATTCTCTGCAGATCGTCTCAAGCTCCGTCAGGTTGGATCGGGAGCGTAGCAGCACAACTATTTTCAGGTCTCTCCAGACATGTTCGATCGGGTTCAAGTTTTAGAGAAATGTAATCATTGAATATTGTAAGAGCTTTCGTTGTCTGCTTATATGCCCCCTTTATCTATCCTACGGTTCTGACTTGGTGTACAGGGAGAACACTAAGAACGGCCCATGTTCTGAATTTTGTCGCTGTACATTTCAAAAGTAGTGAACAAATAGTTATATTGACTACCTCCAACCTAGCTCGCTCATTAATGTCTTAATCAAAATTACGTATTTGCCTCTTTTCCGCTTGTCATCCCTTTATGCCATAGTTTGTACATCTCAATTGTCAGTAGAAAAGATTTGTTTAAGCAAGTCAGCCATGTCAGCTATGATTTCTTTTAAAGGCAGTAAATGAGGCTGAATGAACTGTTTCGCTGCCACACAAGGCTCCGCTGATAGCCAGGTGGAGCAGTGGTAAGGCATTGGGACTGATGTTGGGACTCTGCAGTTGGGAAAGCTTTATGTAGGCCCTAACAGTTTGTGGGAACCGTTTGTCAGTGGTGGATAAAGTACACAACTGTCATACTTGAGTAAAAGTATAGATGCCTTAATAGAAAGTTACTCAAGTAAAAGTCACCCAGCAAAATACTACTTGAGTAAAAGTCTAAAAGTATTTGGTTTCAAATATACTTAAGTATCAAAAGTAAATGTAATTGCTAAAATATACTTAAGTATCAAAAGTAGAAGTGCCCCACCAAGATTTACATGCTAAAATCAACACTGCTTATAAGACCCTGTATAAAAGGCAGCAAATTGTTCTTAGTGATCAAGAAAGGTCAGACTATTCTCTCCCCCCCCACTCCCACTCCGTTCATTTTTGTTTTTAGTGTGTTTGATATAGTAGTGAACTCTACAGTAAACAGTCTTATCTGTTAACGTATGGCTTGGTGAATGGTGTCTAAGGGTCTTGCTGAATATAGTTCAGCTGGCAGACCTTTGTACAGGTTGCTATGCGTTGAACAGGCTTCATCAGTCACTTCTATAGACATCTGTTTGAGTATCATAGTTCATAGTGACGAGGTCATGGGATTGATAAGTCAAACAAACCTTTGGTTAGCTCTCCTATCATTCACTAAATTGCCATCAGAAGGCTTGTTTCATATCACCCACAGTAATAATACCACCTCTGGTGGTTTCAACGAGGAGTTTAAATAAACAAAAAATTTAATATTCTTGCAAAACATATTTAATTCTGACATACAAAAATCCATTCTTCATACTTGTTCCTTTAAAAACATATCCAATGACTCTTATTTACATAGAGCAGCATAGTGAACACTGTAAAACATTTTAAATCATCAACAGGAGCAGACAGAAATGTGTATTGCTAAGGTTCCAGTCCCAAGTAAATTCCTGCCATTTCCACCCCTTTAAAAATTGAAGGATTTGAACTCAAACACCCACATACCAGAATGAGCTCAGTACAAACATGGTGCAAATCCTGAAGTGACTTAAAAATACCTATGTCTATTCTGAAGTCATATCACTTAACATAAATCAACTTAAAGAACTCAGTACAAGAAATGTGATGTGAAAATACAGACATTTTGATTGCAAATCTATTTGTTAAAAATCCTTGAAAGTTTCCTCATAAACATTGCTCTTCCAATTATTTTGACCTGCATCACACATAACAGTGTACATAGTTTTACCAGTTAGTGTAATTTCCTGTTGAGTCAACAATGGCTTATCCCAACACATACAGTGGGGTCCAGAATTACTGGATCCCTTTACAAAGATGGGAAAAATACATTGTATAAAATAAATACTGAGATATATTGCATGAGATGTATATTTTACACTAATACAATTGCTCAGAGAGAGAGAGATATAGATATATATATATATATATATAACTTGTTAAACAATCTCAAAAAGATAAAGGGCCAAAATTATTGGATCCTCTGTTTTCAATAGTCCAGCACCCTCCCTTTTTGAGGATAACGACACAATTCACAGTAGGGAGGAGGTATTTTCTGCATGCGCATCGTTCTTTCGAAGGCTAAACCCACCATTGGTGTGCGTGGCCAAAGACCACTATTTTCATGTCTTATGACAATAGCACCGGTTCCAATCCATGTGCCATTGCCGTTTAGCAAACTTCAGGCGGTGCTATGGTCATACGACATGAAAATAGAGCTCTTTGACCACGCACACCAATGGTGGGTTTAGCCTTCAAAAGAACAACGCATATGCAGAAAATACCTAATCCCTACTGTAAAATATAGTGGTGCATCTTTGATGTTATGGGGCTATTTTGGTCCTGGGGCCCTTGTTAAGGTCAATGGCATCATACAATTTACCCATGACCAGGACATTTTAGCCAAAAACCTGGTTGCCTCTGCCAGGAGGCTGAAACTTGGCCACAAGTGAATCTTCCAGCAAGACAATAACTAAGATCCCTTCCAACATGTTCTCCAATCTAATAAAACATTTTTGAAAAAGGCTCAATTGTCATTATCCTCGCAAAGGAAGGGTGCTGGCATATTGAAAACATGTGATCCAATCATTTTGACCTCATCTTTGAGATTTTCTTTTATTACTTGTTAAACAAAATCTTTGCCCTGAGCAATTGTATTAGTATAAAATATAATTTCTACATTTTTTTACCATAGAATAGAGACCAGTTAGAATTTTTCGTTTTTTACTAATCTTTATCAAGGTATCCAATAATTCCAAAACCCACTGTAGATTAAGTACAAAAGCTAGATATTAATTATGTTTTTCTCTTGGTTCAGACAACATCTACACCGAGATATGCCTGTTAATTAAACCTGCTATACAATCAGTAAATGTCACATCTGAATATTCTAATTCTGATAATCCACAGAGTATACAACCCCCATCCAAAAACATATTTCTTTTTCTTATTGCTTTTGTTCCCCCGAGCATGGCTAGACTGACCTGGCCTGAAAAATCACTCATTTTCAGGAACAGCCCTTTCTCTGAACAAAAAACACTTTACTCTAAGGATGACGGCTTTTCAGTAGTAAGGTCTAATATCCTCATATCCTGCATAACTTGGCCACTCCGGGAACATCCCATGGGAGCATCTGGGACTTCCATAGAAGTCGAATTGAATTCCAAGATCAAACGAGTGTCTCTGCTGGTTACTGCTGAAGCTGCCCTGGCCGTCCATCTTCAGAGCAGACCAGATGATCCTGTAGTTCTGGCCCTGGTTACCGTCCCAGTATGTCTGGCCATTGACTTCATAGCAGATGGCAAACTCTATGTGCTTGTGCGGCCTCAGCTCAGCTGGAAGGGAAACCTCGAAGGCAAAGGTGTCATAGTCCGAGCCTGTGTAGGTGTCCTTCAAGTACTGGCACTCCAAGTCTGTGTAGCTTTTCCAAGTGTCAAAGGTTACACGCACCTTGACAGACTTCTCAAAGGACAGGTTTTTGACCTTCACGGTTCCAGACAGTGCCTTCTCTTTCAGCATGCAGTGCTCTAGGCAGACAAGCTCAGTCTCCAGACGCTGACGGAACAGCAGGTAATCAGAGGAGGGCTGGGTGAACCCCATTACCAGTCTGTCCCCCTCATATGGTAACTTGAGCGAAGAGCTGAACAGCTCTGTGATGTTGAGCGGGATGTCAATAGTGTCAAAATGAGAAAAGAACTTCACCTTGGTGAGGGCCAGGCCCTTGTGGTCGGCGAAGGACACTCGCCTTTTAGGTTTCCCATTCTTCTCATGAAGCAAATCTGGTTCAGTCTGCATAGGAGGGGCAGAGGGTTTGAACTGCATGCAGGGCTTCAGACAGGGTCGTAGTGGTTGCAGTGATTTCGGGGACCTCGTGTAGCAGAAGTCGTCGTTTGACAGGTAGAGCGGCATGGCCAATTCAATCGGCATGGTGGACTTGTGAGGAAAGAGGCTGAATAGACTGAGGGGAAAAAAACAAAGATACCAGAAAGTTGTCATTCGTCCAGTTGCTTCAAACAATGTTTGACAGAATACACATTCTCTTGTGAAATGTATATAGTATCTTTATTGCTGAATTTGCATGTGAAACATTAAGCAACCGTAGGCTAAGTGCATGGCCAGAGCAAACATTGCATCAATTTCATCTGCTGATAGATCAACCCCCAAGTTACTCATGTTCAGCCAACCATCACATGTATTTGGTTGACTTCCGTATAATATCACTGTTTAAGTTGTCAAAAGGTCTTCTCTAACCTACTTGCCCAATGTGTATAATCATGGGTATGCTTTAGCATTTGTACAATCCATCTTGCAATCATTTGGAAAAGGGAAGGTGATCATGTATAGCCTTATCCTGAAACGCTGTGGGGAGTTTTCTTCTGAAATGCTGAGTTTGAGGTCTCCATAATATCCAAATTTCTTGTACTTGACCTATTTAATTGGATAGCCTTGTTTAGAGGTGAGGCATAGGCACGCATCTGATATCTGACAGAAATAGAGTTAAGAAAGTATTTAAATATTCTAGTACCCACAAGTTCATCTGACTCTGGGGAAGTAAATAAAAGGGCCTCATTGTCAAAATCCCAAAGTATCACTTTAAAGCCCATTCTTACTGCACTAAACTTGTCCCACTTTACTAACATGAACTTCAGAACTGAAACGCTACAGATAGGGTCATTACTTACTCAGTGTTACACACATGCTGCACTTTATTTTCTAATATGCCAGACAAGGGCAATTTAGCAGACGATTTTATCCAGTGCAACTTACAGTAGTGAGCGCATATATTTGCATACTGGTCCCCCGTGGGAATCGAACCCACAACCCTGGTGTTGCAACTGAGCAACAAAGGACCCATAATTGTGTCTCTTTCTGGTTTCAGTTTTTCTGAAAGTTCATTGTGAAACAAAAAACATGGTACACTAACTAGCCAATAAACTATACCCAACATTACGTTAAAGCTTGCGAATAGCCATTGATATGATGGTGCTGTTTAAGGATTTGCCTAATCAGCAAATGTTTTGTCAATCCTTCAGACTACTTGGCGATACTTTATTAAATCTCGATTCGGAAGTCCGCATTGTCTTATAAACTCCAGTTCTAGTTGCAGGTAGAACCCCAATAATGAGGTAATATTCATCAGAAAGATATTAAAAGCACTTTTTGCACAGAGTGAGGAGACATTTTAGTTAGCAGATTTCACGTTTCCAAATTCTTTCCATCAACTATTCAGTTTTAAGTGACAACGCCGCGGCCACGCGACCCAAACAAAGATCTACACACATGCAAGACACATCTCACTTAATACAAAAAGTGGATTTAAGATTGTCCTGCATATTTTAGTAAATTTTTTTGGCGTTCCACCTGCAACTGGAAACAGCTGTGTATAATACACCGCAGCTTTCCGACTCAAGAACGAAGAAAGTACCGGCAAGTAAAGGTTAGTTGAATGTTGCATGACTGCTTTGCTATGGTCCATATTCAGTGACTATGTATTCTCGACCTCAGAGGCTGAGGTTTGAGTTCCTTGGCTATGAACTAACTCAATGTTATAGACTACTACTGCGAATTAGATTACAATCCTGCAAAGGTGATACTTTTATTTATCTAACGTTAGTCATGAAACAAGCTTACCTTGTGCAGTTGGTTTGAAACATTTGCAATGAATTCAGGTAGAATTGACGTGATAGGCTGCGTCTACTCTACCAGTCAGAAATCACCATTGCCCTCTCAGCGGTGAAAGCTCCTCTTCCTTGTCGTTTACATGTAGGCTATAATCAATTTAGCTGTAATGCTACTCTACTATTGCTACAAATAAAATGTAACTAGCAACTTCACAAACTGTATCCAGCTTCGGTCATGCCACCGTTTCAAACATCATACTGGGTTCAAGTGAACGTGTAGGCCTACCTGTAGCCAATCACAGTGGGCCGTGAAGGAGCGCTCGGTGAATCGTCAACTTGGTGAAAGAATATCTAGAGATAGTCGAATGACCGCTCTAACGATGGAAATACATGTCCTCAAAGATAGAAGGCAGGCAAGATCAGGCGGGACCATTCTAGCAAATGAGAGGGCAGTTTTGCTTGTCAACAACTGGCACAACACCAGTATAGTCGTTTTTTTTGTTAAATTGTCGGAATGCCACGTGCGTCTTAACAACCTAACCATTTGTATTTATTATGGATCCCCGGCAGCAGCTAATCTTCCTGGGGTCTAGCTAAATGAAGGCAGTTTATACAATTTAAAAAACATTACAATACATTCACAGATTTCACAACACACTGTGTGTCCTCAGGCACTCCACCAGTACCACATATATACAGTATATACGGTACTAAATCCATGTGTATGTATAGTGCGTATGTATGTGTCTGTGCCAATGTTTGTGTTGCTTCACAGTCCCCGCTGTGCCATATGGTACTTTTTAAGCTGTTTTTTAAATATAATTGTACTGCTGGCATGAGTTACTTGATGTGGAATATGGTTCCATGTAGTCATTGCTCTATGCAGTACTGTGTGCCTCCCATCGTCTGTTCTGGACTTGGGGACTGTGAAGAGACCTCTTGTGGCATGTCTTGTGAGGTATGCACACAACTTCTATTCGATCAAATAAGCCTCACGTAGCAAATTGGGAATTACATTTTTTGTTTACCAAATTCGACACTCATTGACTTCCATAAAAAAAATCGTATTATCGTGGACAGATTTTAGGCTGCGCAAACCCTCTCGCTTCTCATCTTACTTTCTGCCTAGGTCCTAAAGCTAAATCAAAGATGGTGGATCAATGAAGTATACCCAATATTGGATAAAGTAGCCTAACGTTACTCATCTTAGTCCAAGGACCTTACATGTTCTGTTTAAAGGGTGAATTGGCTCTGGAAGCCAAAACAGCCAAATTCACCATCTAAAGGTTTATCGATTTTCAATTGCGGAATGGTACTAGCAACATAAATACCTCTACTTTCATATCACATCAATCATTTCACAAATGCAAAATACACACATACTGTACTGTACACAGTTGCAGCCTACAGTATTTTTCAGTGACTAGGTTTGTGGCGTCGGTCTTCCGTTTACACACAGGTGTTCTGAGACAAAGATGGCTAACTTGTACAGGTCTTGGTCTTCTGTCTGTTTTCCGTAAACAAGCGCTGTAACATGGAAATATGGCCTTGTGGGAACCCTAGCCCTATTAAAAGGTGTGTATCAACAACCTTTTGTTTTTTGAAAAGTATTTCTCTCTGGTATTAAAGATAAGGTCCTTATGTTTCCAAAACCATACCACAAGCGATGCGTGTTAATATTCAGACCATGCGTCACGGCTCTTAACAAATCTCATCGCCATACAGAATACATTTTTATTCAATGATTTATGTGTAATGTAATGGGATTAAGTGCTAGGTTAGAGATACCTGTATATACAGTGCATTCGGAAAGTATTCAGACCACTTGACTTTTTTCACATTTTGTTACATTACAACCTTATTCTAAAATTGATTAAATATACACACAATACCCCAAAATGACAAAGCGAAACAGGTTCTTTAACGTTTTTGCAAATGTGTTACAAATGAAAAACAGAAATACATTATTTACATAAGTATTCAGACCATTTGTTATGAGACTCGAAAATTTAGCTCAGGTGCATCCTGTTTCCATTGATCATCTTTGAGATGTTTTACAACTTGATTGGACATGATTTGGACAGGCACAAATATAAGGTCCCACAGTTGACAGTGCATGTCAGAGCAGAAACCAAGCCATGCGGTCTAAGGAATTGTTGCAGCATTGAAGGTCCCCAAGAACACAGTGGCCTCCATCATTCTTAAATGGAAGAAGTTTGGAACCACCAAGAGTTTCCTAGAGCTGGCCGCCCAGCCAAACTGTGCATTCGGGGGAGAAGGGCCTTGGGCAAGGAGGTGACCAAGAACCCGATGGTCACTCTGACAGAGCTCCAGAGTTCCTCTGTGGAGTTGGGAGAACCTTCCAGAAACACAACCATCTCTCCAGCACTCCACCACTCCACCAATCAGGCCTTTATGGCACTCCTCAGTAAAAGGCACATGAAAGCCCACTTGGAGTTTTTCCAATAGGCACCTAAAGGACTCTCAGTCAATGGGAAACAACATTCTCTGGTCTGATTAAACCAGGGTTGAACTCTTTGGCCTGAATGCCAACCGTCATGTCTGGAGGAAACCTGGCACCGTCCCTTCGGTGAAGCATGGTAGTGGCAGCATCCTGCTGTGGGGATCTTTTTCAGCGGCAGGGACTGGAAGACTAGTCAGGATCGAGGGAAAGATGAACGTTGCAAAGTACAGAGAGATCCTTGTTGAAAACCTGCTCCAGAGCGCTCAGGACCTCAGACTGGGGTGATGGTTCACCTTCCAACAGGACAACGACCCTAAGCACACAGCCAAGACAACACAGGAGTGGCTTCGGGACAACTCTCTGAATGTCCTTGAGTGGCCCAGCCAGAGCCCGGACTTGAACCCGATCGAACATCTCTGGAGAGACCTGAAAATAGCTGTGCAGTGACGCTCCCCATCCAACCTGACAGAGCTTGAGAGGATCTGCAGAGAAGAATGGGAGAAACTCCCTAAATATGACACTTGGGTATGACACTATATGCTTGTAGTGTCATACCCAAGAAAACTCAAGGCTGTAATCGCTGCCAAAGGTGCTTCAACAAGGTGCTGAGTAAAGGGTCTGAATACTTATGTCAACATAGAATTTCCTTTTTTTTCTTTTTTATACATTTGCAAAAATGTCTTAACCTGTTTTTGCTTTGTCATTATGGGATAATATGTGTAGATTGATGTGAAAAAAGTGATTTTAATCCATTTTAGAATAAGACAATAATGTAACAAAATGTGGAAAAATTCAAAGGATCTGAATACTTTTCAAATGCACTGTATATATACACTACCGGTCAAAAGTTTTGGAACACCTACTCATTCAAAGGTTTTTCTTTATTTTTGCTATTTTCTACACTGTAGAATAATAGTGAAGACATCAAAACTATGAAATAACACATATGGAATCATGTAGTAACCAAAAAAGTGTTAAACAAATCAAAATATATTTTATATTTGAGATTCTTCAAATATCCACCCTTTGCCTTAATGACAGCTTTGCACACTCTTGGCATTCTCTTAACCAGCTTCATGAGGTAGCCACCTGGAATGCATTTCAATTAACAGGTGTGCCTTCTTAAAAGATAATTTGTGGAATTTCTTTCCTTCTTAATGCGTTTGAGCCAATCAGTTGTGTTGTGACAAGGTAGGGGTGTATTCAGAAGATAGCCCTATTTGGTAAAAGACCAAGTCCATATTATGGCAGGAACAGCTCAAATAAACAAAGAGAAACGGCAATCCATCATTACTTTAACACATGAAGGTCAGTCAATGTGGAACATTTCAAGAACTTTGAAAGTTTCTTCAAGTGCAGTTGCAAAAACCATCAAGCGCTATGATGAAACTGGCTCTCATGAGGACCGCCACAGGAATTGAAGACCCAGAGTTACCTCTGCTGCAGACAATAAGTTCATTAGAGTTACCAGCCTCAGAAATTGCAGCCCAAATACATTCTTCACATACCAAATACATTCTTCAAATACTTATTTCCCTCATTAAAATGCAAATCAATTTATAACATTTCTGACATGCGTTTTTCTGGATATTTTTGTTGTTATTCTGTCTCTCACTGTTCAAATAAACCTACCATTAAAATTATAGACTGATCCTTTCTTTGTCAGTGGGCAAACGTACGAAATCAGCAGGGGATCAAATACTTTCCCCCCCACTGTAATTAGTAGATTTGGATAGAAAACACTGAAGTTTCTAAAACTGTTTGAATGATGTCTGTGAGTATAACAGAACTCATATGGCAGGCAAAGATCTGAGAAAAATCCAACCAGGAAGTGTGGAAATCTGAGGTTTGTAGTTTTTCAAGTGATTGCCTATCCATTATACAGTGTCTATGGGGTTATATTGCACTTCCTAAGGCTCCTACTAGATGTCAACAGTCTTTAGAACATTGTTTCAGGCTTCTACTGTGAATGGGGAGAGAATACGAGCTGATTGAGTCAGGTGTCTGGCAGTCGGCCATTATTTTAGTTACACGCGCGGCCATGAGCACGAGCTCAGTTCTCTTTCCTTTATGAAGACAAAGGAATTGTCCGGTTGGAATATTTTTGAAGATTTATGATAAAAACATCCTAAAGATTGATTCTATACATCGTTTGACATGTTTCTACAAACTGTAATACAACTTTTTTGACTTTTCGTCTGGACTTTAGTGCACGCGCCTTCTGCATTTGGAATAGTGAACCTAACGCGTGAACAAAATGGAGGTATTTGGGCATAAAGATGAACTTTATCGAACAAAACAAACATTTATTGTGGAACTGGGATTCCTGGGAGTGCATTCTGATGAAGATCAAAGGTAAGGGAATATTTATAATGCTATTTCTGACTTCAGTTTACTCCACAACATGGTGGGTATCTGTATGGCTTGTTTTGGTGTCTGAGCGCTGTACTCAGATTATTGCAAAGTGTGCTTTCGCCGTAAAGCTTTTTTGAAATCTGACACAGCGGTTGCATTAAGGAGAAGTATATCTTTAATTCTATGCATAACAGTTGTATATTTTATCAACGTTTATGATGAGTATTTCTGTAAATTGATGTGCTCATTCACCGGCAGTTTTGGAGGCAAAACATTTCTGAACATTACACGCCAATGTAAAATGTTTTTTTGGGATATAAATAGGAACTTTATCGAGCAAAATATACATGTATTGTGTAACATGAAGTCCTATGAGTGCCATCTGATGAAGATCATCAAAGGCTAGTGATTCATTTCAGCTGTATTTCTGTTTTTTTGTGACGCCTCTCCTTGCTTTGAAAATGGCTGTGTGGTTTTTGTTGTCTAGGTGCTGTCCTAACATAATCTAATGCTATGCTTTCCCTGTAAAGCCTTTTTTAAATCGGACACTGTGGTTGGATTAACGAGAAGTGTATCTTTAAAATGGTGTATAATACTTGTATGTGTGAGAAATTTGAATTATGAGATTTTTGTTTTGAATTTGGCGCTCTGCTATTTCACTGGCTGTTGGCAAGTGGGACGCTACCGTCCCACATACCCCAGAGAGGTTAACTTATCCCAGAGCTTGCTCCAAGACGCCGCCGGTGGAGAAGAGGTACTTGGAGTGGACATTTAGTCCAACTCAGGAGGCGGGCACACCATCCACCGCTTCCGAGTATATTACTCAGTCTCTGGACAATAAAGTAGACAAGCTCAGGGCGAGGATCTCCTTCCAGAGAGACATCAGGGACTGTAGCATACTCTGTTTCACGGAATCATGGCTCTCTTTGGATATACTGTCCCCGTCCATACAGCCAGCTGGGTTCTCAGTTATTCGTGCAGACAGGAATTAAGAACTCTCCGGGAAGAAGAAAGGCGGGGGGTGTATGTTTCATGATTAACTACTCATGGTGTGATTGTGATAACATACAAAAACTCAAGTCCTTTTGTTCACCCCACCTAGAATACCTCACAATCAATTGCCAACCGTATTACCTCCCAAGAGAATTCTCTTCGGTTATAGTTACAGCCGTGTATATTCCCCCTCAAGCCGATACCACGACTGCCCTCAAGGAACTACACTGGACTTTATGCAAACTGGAAACCACATATCCTGAGGCCGCATTTATTGTAGCTGGGGATTTTAACAAAGCAAATTTGAGGAAAATGCTACCGAAGTTCTATCAACAAATTGACTGTAGTACTGGCTTAGGAAAAACACAAGACCACTGCTACAAGGCACTCCCCCGCCCTCCCTTCAGCAAATCAGATCACGACTCAATTTTGCTCCTCACTTCCTATAGGCAGAAACTCAAACAAGAAGTACCTGTGCTAAGGTCTATTCAACGCTGCTCTGACCAATCGGAATCCATGCTTCAAGATTGTTTGTTTTAATCACACGGACTGCGATATGTTCAGGGTAGCCTCTGAGAATAACATTGACGTTTACACGGACATGGGTACTGAGTTCATCAGGAAGTGTATAGGGGATGTTGTTCCCACGGTGACTATTATAACCTACCCAAACCAGAAACTGTGGATAGATGGCAGCATTTGCGCAAAACTGAAAGCACGAACCACTGCATTTAACCATGACAAGTTGACTTGGAATATGGTCGAGTACAAACAGTGTAGTTATTCCCTCCGTAAGGCAATCAAACAGGCAAAAAGTCAGTACAGACACAAAGTGGAGTCGCAATTCAATGGCTCAAACACGAGACATATGTGGCAGGGTCCACAGACAATCACGGATTACTAAGGGAAAACCAGCCACGTTGCGGACACCGACGTCTTGTTCCCATTCAAGCTAAACACCTTCTTTGCCCGTTTTGAGGATAACACAGTGCCACCGACACAGGTAAGACATTTGAGTAAGACATTTAAGTGTTTACGGACACATTGAAGTGTTAACGGACATATTCAATCTCTCCCTATCCCAGTCTGCTGTCCCCACTTGCTCCAAGATGTCCACCATTGTTCCTGTACCCAAGAAAGCAAAGGTAACTGAACCATCGCCCCGGAGCACTCACTTCTGTCATCATGAAGTGCTTTGAGAGGCTCACCTCTACCTTACCCGACACCCTTCAATTTGCTTACCGCCCCAATAGATCTACAGACGATGCAATCGCCATCACAGTGCACACTGCCCAGTCCCATTTGGACAAGAAGAATACCTACGTCAGAATGCTGTTCATTGACTATAGCTCAGTCTTCAACACCATAGTACCCTCCAAGGTCATCATTATGCTCGGGGCCCTGGGTCTGAACCCCGCCCTGTGCAACTGTGTCCTGGATTTCCTGACGGGCCACCCCCAGGTGGTGAAGGTAGGAAACAATACCTCCACTTCGCTGATCCTCAACACAAGGGCCCCACAAGGGTGCGTGCTCAGCCCCCTCCTGTACTCCCTGTTCACCCATGACTGCGTGGCCACGCATGCCTCCAACTCAATCATCAAATTTTCAGACAGCACAACAGTAGTAGACCTGATTACCAACAATGACGAGGCAGCCTACAAGGAGGAGGTGAGGGCCCTGGCGGAGTGATGCCAGGAAAATAACCTATCCCTCAACGTCAACAAAGCGAAGGAGCTGATAGTGGAATTCAGGAAACAGCAGAGGGAGCATGCCCCTATCCACATGGACGGGACCGCAGTGGAGAAGGTGGAAAGTTTCAAGTTCCTCGGCGTACACGTCACTGACAATTTGAAATGGTCCACCCACACAGTGCGGTGAAGAAGGCGCAACAGCGCCTCTTCAACCTCAGGAGGCTGAAGAAATTCGGCTTGGCCCCTAAGACCCTCAGAAACTTTTACAGATGCACAATTGAGAGCATCCTGTCGGGCTATATCACCGCCTGGTATGGCAACTGCACCGCCCGCAGAGGGTGGTGCGGTCTGCCCAACGCATCACCGGGGGCACACCGCCTACCCTCCAGGACACCTACAGCACCCGATATCACAGGAAGGCCAAAAAGATCATCAAGGACATCAACCACCCGAGCCATTGCCTGTTCACCCCGCTATCATCCAGAAGGCGAGGTCAGTACAGGTGCATCAAAGCTGGGAACGAGAGACTGAAAAACAGCTTCTATCTCAAGGCCATCAGACTGTTAAATAACTATCACTCGCCGGCTACCACCCGGTTACTCAATCCTGCCCTATATACATAGACATGGAATCACTGGCCACTCTAATAATGGAACACTAGTCCCTTTAATAATGTTTTCATACTGCTTTACTCATCTCATATGTAAACACCTTATTCTATTCTACTGTATTTTAGTCAATGCCACTCCGACATTGCTCGTCCTAATGCTTAATTCCATTATTTTACTTTTAGATTTGTGTGTATTGTTGTGAATTGTTAGATACTACTGCACTGTTGGAGCTAGGAACACATGCATTTCGCTACACCCACAATAACATATGCTAAATATGTGTATGTGACCAATACAATTTGATTTGATTAGAATAAAACGTGTAAGATCTCCTAAGCCTGTGTTTACCACAGACCTTTTTTTTGGCATTTATCGAAAAACTCTATTCATTTTCCCCATAGGCTTTGCCCATGGTGAAGTTAGTACCTACAAAAAGACACCATTACTATTGCTCTCTATGTGGGCAGCCTTCATGGTCCAATGTTTTAACCCGCATTGAGCCCACATCATACCAATATTGGTATGTTTAGTGGGAAACGATGGGCTAATTTCTGGCAAAGTGAGGGCTGCCCTCCCCAGATATGGACCGCATTTACATTTTAGACATTTAGCAGGCGCTCCTATCCAGAGTGACTTACAGTTAGTAGATTAATCTTAAAATAGCTAGATGGGACAAACACATATCACAGTCATAGTAAGTACATTTTTTCCTCAAAGTAGCTATCAGCAAGGTCAAAGCTAGTAAGGTGGAAAACAAAGTCAAGTGCGAGTGTTAGTTCACAAAAGTATTTTTTTTGTGGGGGGGTGGGTGCTGTGGGATTATTTAAGACTCTTTGAAGAGGTAGGGTTTCAGATGTTTTCAGAAGATGGGCAGGGACTCGGCTGTCCTAGCTTCAGGGGGAAGCTGATTCCACCATTGTTGTGCTGCCTTCCCGTAGGGGTGGGAGGGGCCAAGAGACCAGAGATGGCAGAATGGAGTGCTTGGGTTGGGGTGCAGAGTTTGAGCACATCCTGAAGGTAGGGATGGGCAGTTCCTCTTGTTGCTCCGTAGGCAGGTGCCATGGTCTTGTAGTGGATGCTCAAGTGAGAGAGTGGTGTGGAGCCTTACTCTCTTTCCTTCCTCGAAGAACTCTGCACAATCGTCTTTGTTTCAGCAACGGTCTTCGTTTTGCTTTGAGACCGCCACTTACGGCTGCCATTTAGAAAATGGGAGACTGAAGTACTAATACTACACTGAACAAAAATATAAACGCAACAAGTAAAGTGTTGGTCCCATATTTCATGAGCTGAAATAAAAGATCCCTGAAATTTTCCATGTGCACAAAAAGCTTTTGCACAAATTTGTTTACATCCCTTTTAGTGAGCATTTCTCATTTGCCAAGATAATCCATCCACCTGACAGGTGTGGCATATCAAGAAGCTGATGAAACATCACAATCATTACACAGCTGCACTTTGTGCTGGGGACAATAAAAGGCGACTTTAAAATGTGCAGTTTTGTCACACAACACAATGCCACAGATGTGTCAAGTTTTGAGGGAGAATGAAATTGACATGCTGACTGCAGGAATGTCCACCAGAGCTGTTGCCAGATCATTTAATGTTAATTTCTCTACCATAAGCCTCCTCAAACGTCATTTTAGACAATTTGGCAGTATGTCCAACCAGCCTCAGAACCGCAGACCAGTATGGCGTTGTGTGGGTGAGCAGTTGCCAATGTCAACGTTGTGAACAGAGTGCCCCATGGTGGCAGTGGGGTTTTGGTATGGGCAGGCATAAGCTACGGAAAACGGACGCGATTGCATTTTATCGATGGCAATTTCAATGCACAGAGATACTGTGACGACATCCTGAGGCCCATTGTCGTGCCATTCATCCGCCGCCATCACCTCATGTTGAAAGCATGATAATGCACGGCCCCATGTCGCAAGGATCAGTACTCATGGAAGCTGAAAATGTCTCAGTTCTTCCATGGCCTGTCACTCATTGAGGATGTTTGGGATGCTCTGGATCGATGTGTGCGACAATCAACTGGTCAGTTGATTGGGGGCGGGGGGGGGGGTGTATCTGTGCCCAACACATGCATATCTGTATTCCCAGTCGTGAAATCCATAGATTAGGGCCTAATTAATTTATTTCAATTGACTGATTTCCTTATATGAACTCTAAATCAGTAAAATCTTAGAAATTGTTGCATGTTACGTTTTATATTTTTGTTCAGTATAATAGCAAATTGCTTTGCAAAGGTGAAGAGCACCACCCCCAGTCTAATACAGCCTCTGATTACCAAAACAACAACAGCGCAAATTGCCCTGCCCCTTAATCCTGGTTGATGTGTCAACAATCATCTGCAAATTAATAGCAGTCAGCAGTTCACACACGAACTAGTCTACTGGGAAGACAGGCAGCACCTAAAGTAAATGGCCCTAGCTAGCAATAAGACAGTACTAGACAACAACAGATAAAGACAAAAATTATACTAATCACTCCTGGAGATATCAGGAATCCTCTAGCTACAGAATGAAGCACCTTTGGGCTGCCCACATTGGGTAAAACTGGGCCAAAGCCTTGGGGCCAATGTGGAGCCTATGAGCAAAGGCCCATTTCACAAGAGAGCAGATTCAAATAATTGAATGTCTCTGTAGGGAATTGCTCTATTCAGAGCAAATTGCTTTATTTCTTTGTCTCCCAAACATGCCACCTCCCTCTCGGCATTACACTGGTCCAGTCAGGTGAGGTTCTCACCAACTAGCACCATCCTCTGAACCGGTTACTGTCACACAACATGATGAAATAGGCAGAGTGTGTTTGACAGACTGATGGGCCACATGTCAATATTGATCCAGTAATTTATCAGCAGCCTGGTGAAGTTCAAAGAGGCCCAGGTTTGTGATAAGCCATTTGCACTGGCAGTCACCCGAGGTAGACTCTGAACTTGTCAGAATGTGAGCCTAAAATAGCCCCTCAGTAGCATGTCCTTTGGCTTTGGTGGGCTTGATGAAAGTAAAGGACAGGGATACATGGGTGTAGTTCTAAGGTCACAAGTTCCCTCTTGTGCAACCGTTACTGAGAGTATTATTCCAGTTTAAGTGTTCTGTTGTGTAATGTTTAAAAAAAGATATATTGTACACTGCCAATGATGAAGTCTGTGTCCAGTATGAAGGAAGTTAGCTTCTCAGCCTTTTGGCTAAGATCAAGTGTAGTTTCTTTAACAGTTGCTGCATTTGATCGGAGAGGCGATCATAAGCCGGAGGGCGCCCGGGAAATTGTGTTCCAAGTTATTTTTGTTAAATGTATTATTCTTGTTCTGTTTCACCATTGTTTTTTTTGTCCTGGGTTAGGTGGTGTTTTTGGTGGTGGACTACTCACCCTAGCACCTGTAGGGTGAGTTAAGGCCCTCCTTTTTCTTTATTAATTACATTTTTGTTTTTTCTTTTGCTTGTCCTGTTTTGCATCTCCCCTCCCCCTGTGTATCCTATAGTCTTCCCTTAGCTACTCCCACTGTCTTCATTTCTGTGTTGTCTGCTAGCTGGGGTGGCGTTCTGGCATGCCGGCCTGCTAGCTTTAGCTTGGCTTGGCCTGCTAGCCTCCTGGCCCCTTAGGCGTGGCAGGCATTGTTTGATAGTCTTTCGTTATCCCCTTTTGACCCCACCCATCATGTACCCTTAGTTTATCCCCCAAATTGCCCATTGTTTCAGTTTCTTGTTGTTTTGTGTCGTCAACTGAGGGACCTTTTTGCTGGCCGGCCAGCTGGTTAGCCTAGCCTGGCCTGCTGGTGAGGCTTGCTAGCTTTCTCGTCCCTTAAGTTTGGCAGGTATTGTTGGTCAGTGTTTTTGTTGTCCCCTCATTCCCCTTTACCCCAACCATCTTGTTTGCTAGTTTTACCCCCTAGTTTGTCCCCCTAGTTTGTCCCTCCTTTTGGTTTGTGTGTTTTGTTTGTTTTTGTTGTGAGGCCTCTTGGCTGACAGGCCTGCTAGCTGGTTAGCTTAGCATGACCTGCTGGTGTGGCCTCCTAGCCTTTATTTGGTTTGTGGTGTACTTTTGTCTTTCCCCTTTGTGCTCTTCCCCTTTGTGGATAGTTGAAATTCCCCTCCTAGTGTCCCTTCCCATTGTCGATCAGATTAGTTTGGTGTTGCGCTAGATAGTTTGTTGTGTGTCCCGTGGTGCTGGTAGGCCCTGTTAGCATTGCCTAGCTGAGCCTGCTAGCTTCCTCGGTTGCCTACACTTCTCCCCCTTCCTCCCAACCCCCTCTCCCTTCCCACTCCCCTTTTTCCTTCCCCTGCCCCCTTTTCCACTTCCCCTCCCCCCTTTTCACTGGTGTTTGGTTTTAAAGGGAGTGGGCCTCCATCATGTCAGCAGCACAGGCTGGGGGGGAGATTCTGGAGGAACACCTTCCCCCACGAAAAATAAATGCTGAGAAGCTCTCCGACCCCGAACAGGGTGAGGGAAAAAAGGGCAAGTTGGAATGGGAGAGGAAGAATCTAGAACCTTCCCCACCAACTCCCCCAGCCAAATCTCCTTTTTAAGTCCCGTTTTAACCTCCTCTCCCTGCCACCCCCTTTACCCCGGAGGGAGAGAGAGAAAGTACCCGGAAAGTAACCCCTTTTAACTGTTCAAAATGCCTTCTTTTCTTTTAGCACTGTTTTTACTCACCCCTTTTATGGCTATTAACATCACCACTATTAATGTAAGGAGTGTAAAAACAGAGACACAGGCACAGTCGGTTTTATCCTTTTTAGAAAGGTTTAATTCAGATGTGTTTTTATTACAGGAGCGTGATCTACCCTTTTTATCCTCTTACAGTAAACGGGAGGATAAGTGGCAGCACGGGCCCTCCATTTGGAGTGGTTCCAATTTTAACAAAAATGACAGTGTTGCCATTTTAATCAAGACCCCACAGGTGGTGGTGAGGGGAAGCACGGTGGTGGTTGGTGGGTGTAATCTTTTAGCCAATTGCACTTTTATGAGAAGGGATTTTAATGTGCTAAATGTGTATGGTTTTAACAATAAACATGACCGGTGCGCAGTTTTAGAAGACCTGCAGTCCCACATGCTAGGGAGGGATCCTCTAGTTGTGGGTGTGGATTTTAACTGTTTTTTAAGTAGAGCAGATAGGAGAGGGGCGGGAGAGGATTTTAAGGTAGATAGGTCAAGTGTTTTATTGCAAGGGTTGTGCAGGGATTTTAAACTGACTGACTGTTTTAAAACCCTGCATCCAAGAGAGGGCTTCACCTGGACCAGTGGTGACGGCACCAGAGCCTCTCTCACTACTATCTGTTTACCCGTGACTGTACCCCAACTGATGCTATAATAACCCCTGCTTTCTTCTCAGATCACGTAATGCTGACGTGCACCTTTTCACTAACTTCGGGTGTGACTGTGGGAAGAGGGCCCTGGAAACCGAACTGCTCCCATTTAGAAGATGATAGAGTAGTTAGTCAGTACAGGGAGCAGTTCAGCCAGTGGCAGACGCTACAGGACTTCTTTGACACACGAGCACAGTGGTGGGAAATGGTGAAGGTATGGAGGAGGACCTTCTTTAGAGAGATAGGAAAGAAGAAAAGTTAAGAAAAAGATAGAACCATGGTGGGACTGCAGAGGCGACTGGAAAGGTATTTTAATCTAGGTCAACAGGGCTTTGATTTTAACCATGAAATTAAAGTAAAAAAGGAAATGGCATTTTAGCAGAACAGAGAAGTAAGGGGGTTATTTCAAGAAGTAAGGAAAGGGAATTAGAAGAAGGGGAGAAGTGCACGAGGTACTTTTTTAAAGAAAATTGTTAGTAAGGATAGGACAATGACAGATTTTAAAAAACATAGATGTTGTTTTAAAAACATATACAGAAGGAATAAAATAAGTTGTCGAGGATTTTTATGGGGAACTGTTTGGAGTAAAAGATGTGTGTGAGGAAACAATGGGGGACGTTTTAACATATATTGACAGGACCTTAGCCAACACAGACGACCTAACAAAAGACCTGACGATGACAGAAATTGACAAAAGACTGAGACATTTTAAGAGGGGTAAGTCACCGGGGGAGGACGGCCTCCCTTTGGAGTTTTACCTGACTTTCTGGGATGTTTTAGCCGACGAACTTCTGACTGTGACAGACTAACGGACAGGTTTAAAGTAGGTATCGTGACACTTTTATATAAGAAAAACGACCTTAGAAACAGGAGATCGATTACCCTTTTAAATTTTGATTGTAAACTTTTTACTAAGGTTTTAACACTCAGAATGTCTTCTGTTTTAGGGGAGGTGATCCACCCGGACCAAACCTGTGCCATTCCGGAAGGAAGATCACAGACAGCCTGGTACTGATCAGAGATGCCATCTGTTATGCGAGAGACAAAAACATGCGGCTTGTAGTCCTAAATTTAGATTTCGAAAAAGCTTTTGATCGGGTCTCGCACCAGTACCTCTTCAAGGTACTGCAAAAATGGGCTTCCCGGACAGGTTCTTAGCTTGGGTGGGACTGCTGTATGGGGATATCACCAGCAAAATCCTTGTAAATGGGCATTTGTCAAAAGCAGTGGGAGTACACTGCGGCGTCCGTCAGGGCTGTCCATTATCTCCTCTTCTGTTTATGGCCTGCATCAAACCACTGGCACAGGTCTTGCGAAGGGACCAACGGATCAGTGGGGTGGGTATCCCAGGGAGTGGGGGGATGACCGCCAAGTGCATTTTTTACATGGACGACGTCAACATTTTATGCACCGACCTTTTATCTGTCGATATGACCCTGAACAGGACTGACTGGTATGGAGGCAGTTACGGTTTTAATTAAACACCACTCTCTTCTCTCCCTTGTGCAGGAGCAGGAACCAGTGTGTCCAGTGCGCGGACTTGCTATAGGCGATTTGGCGCAACATGGCCCATCCTGCTCTGCTAAATCGACACCGGGACCTGTCCTAGATGGCTGCCCACGAGATCCTCCCGGTCAGGGCCGTTATGCACTCCCGGGGCATGGCAAGGACATCCGCGTGCCCCCGACCAGGCTGCGGCCAAGATGAGTCGGTGAGGCACTTGATCTGGGAGTGCAGAGCCACCAGGGACCTGTGGAAGGAGGCAGGCCCCCTGATCTCCCCGTGTCTGCCAGCGGTGGAAGACCTAATGCCCCAGCTCGTGCTGTATGGGGTGGCCCGAAGGCCTATTCCACCAAAGGCCTTCACTAAGCTCTGGCCCACCCTCACGTGTCTGAAGGATGCACTGTGGTCCTCCCGCAACCTGCTGGTAGCAGAACGAGTAGAGACCACCCCCCAGGCAGAGGCCATGGTAGCCACAGAAGCCCTGGGGTGGTACAGAAGAAGGGGGGCCTCAACCCCAGGCGAAAGGTCCCCCACTATACCCAAGGTCCCGGTGGCCATGGCTTGAAAGCACTGTGGCGCCTAGGTGAGGGATCTCCTCTGGGCCCCGAAGGACAGGACATTTATTGTTTCAGAAGAGCAGGAGGAGGAGTCACCCCATTCCAGTATAAAGGACTGAAGACAGCTTTTTAACAAAGTTCCTTTTATTCATGTTTTCATGTCTTAAAAATGTTTTACTTTTGTTAAATCATCTGTACACATTTTAAATGGCTTTTACAGATTGGATGTTTATAAGAAAAAGTACTTTTATTCATAGTTGTTTCTACTGTTTTTAAATAAGCAACATGTACTTTACAAATTTAAATGTAATATTCAAATGCTGTTTTTATGCTTTTATGCTGTTTTTATGTGTATAAATGTACAAATATAAATGAGCTGTTTTTAAAGGAAATGTAATAAAACTTTTCCAAAATAAAAAAAAATGAAGGAAGTTAGATGTAGTTTGCAGAGCCAATGCTAAGTAGCGTTAGCGCGCAATGACTGGAAGTCTATGGGTATCTACTAGCATGCTAGCAGATACTCATAGACTTCCAGTCATTGCGTAGATACCCATAGACTTCCAGTTATTGCGCTAACACTAGTTAGCATTGGCTCGTGAAACTACCTCTAACTTCCTTCATACTGGACACAGAGACATAAAAAATGGTATCCATGAGTTCTGACCTCATTTTGACTTGTTTTAAGGACATTACATCAAAGTTGGATCAGCCTGTAGTGTGGTTTTCCACTTTAATTTTGAGTGTGACTCCAAATCCAGACCTCCATGGGTTGATAAATTGGATTTCCATTGATTATTTTTGTGTGATTTTGTTGTCAGCACATTCAACTATGTAAAGAAAAAAGTATTTAATAAGATTATTTCATTCATTCAGATCTAGGATGTGTAATTTTAGTGTTCCCTTTATTTTTTTGAGCAGTGTATATATGCACTACCGTTTCAAAGTTTGGGGTCACTTAGAAATGTCCTTGTTTTTGAAAGAAAATCACATTTTGTGTCCATTAAAATAATATCAAATTGATCAGCAATACAGTGTAGACATTGATAATGTTGTAAATTACTATTGTAGCTGGAAACATAGGCGTACAGAGGCCCATTATCAGAAACCATCACTCCTGTGTTCCAATGGCACGTTGTGTTAGCTAATCCAAGTTTATCATTTTAAAAGGCTAATTGATCATTAGAAAACCATTTTTTTATTATGTTAGCAGAGCTGAAAACTGTTGTGCTGATTTACAGAAGAAATAAAACTGCCCTTCTTTAGACTAGTTGAGTATCTGGAGCATCAGCATTTGTGGGTTCAATTACAGGCTCAAAATGGCCAGAAACAAACGACTTTCTTCTGAAACTCGTCAGTCTATTCTTATTCTGAAAAATGAAGGCTATTCCATGCGAGAAATTGCAAAGAAACTGAAGATCTCGTACAACGCTGTGTACTACTCCCTTCACAGAACAGCGCAAACTGGCACTAACCAGAATAGAAAGAGGAGTGGGAGGCCCAGGTGCACAACTGAGCAAGAGGACAAGTACATTAGAGTATCTAGTTTGAGAAACAGATGCCTCACAAGTCCTCAACTGGCAGCTTAAAGAATCATGTAGTAACCAAAAACGTGTTAAACAAATATTTTAGATTCTTCAAAGTAGCTACCCTTTGCCTTGATGACAGCTTTGCACACTCCCAGCTTCACCTGGAATGCTTTTCCAACAAGCTTGAAAGAGTTCCCACATATGCTGAGCACTTGTTGGCTGCTTTTCCTTCACTCTGCGGTCCAACTCATCTCAAACCATCTCAATTGGGTTGAGGTCGGTTGATTGTGGTGGCCAGGTCATCTGATGAAGCACTCCATCACTCTCCTTCTTGGTCAAATAGCCCTTACACAGCCCGGAGGTGTGTTGTGAGATGCCTCACAAGTCCTCAACTGACAGCTTTATTAAATAGTACCCACAAAACACCAGACTCAATGTCAACAGGGTAGAGGCGACCCTGGGATGCGTAAGGGCTATGTTTGGTCATCAAACATCTCATTCCAAAATCATGTGCATTAATACGGAGTTGGTCCCCTCTTTGCTGCTATAACAGCCTACACTATTTTGGGAACGCTTTCCACTAGATGTTGGAACATTGCTGAGGGGACTTGCTTCCATTCAGCCACAAGAGCATTAGTGAGGTCGGGCAGTCGGCCTTCCAATTCAGTCGGCCTGCCAGTCAAGTCCTTCCACACCGATCACGACAAACCATTGCTGTATGGACCTCGGGGGCATTGTCATGAAGAAACAGGAAGCGTTAAGATTTCCCTTCACTGGAACTAAGGGGCCTAGCCCAAACCATGAAAAACAGCCCCAGACCATTATTCCTCCTCCACCAAACTTTACAGTTGGCACTATGCATTTGAGCAGGTGGCGTTCTCCTTGAATCTGCAAAATCCAGATTCGTCCGTCTGACTGCCAGATAGTGATGCGTGGTTCATAAAGCCAGAGAACATGTTTTCACTGCTCTCGAGTCCAATGGCGACGAGCTTTGCACCACTCCAGCCGACGCTTGGCATTGCGCATAGTGAACTTAGGCTTGTGTGCGGCTGCTCAGCCATGGAAACCCATTTCACGAAGCTCCTGACGAACAGTTATTGTGCTGATATTGCTTCCAGTGGCAGTTTGTTGCAACTGAGGACAGACGATTTTTGCGCTCTACGCGCTTCAGCACTCATTCGTTCCGTTCTGTGGGCTTGTGTGGCCTACTACTTCCCAGCTGAGCCGTTGTTGCTCCTAGATGTTTCCACTTCACAATAACAGCACTTACAGTTGATCAGGGAAGCTCTAGCAGGGCAGAAATGTGACGAACAGACTTGTTGGAAAGGTGGCATCCTATGACGGTGTCACGTTGAAAGTCACTGAGCTCTTCATTACGGGCCATTCTAGTGCAAATGTTTTTCAATGGAGATTGCATGGCTGTGTGCTCAATTTTATACACCTGTCAGCAATGGGTGTGGCTGAAATAGTCGAATCCACTAATTTGAAGGGGTGTCCACATACTTTTGTATATATATTCTATATACCCATTGATTCTTGAAGAACATAGCTGAGCTAAGTTCAACTGTCGTAACCCATCAGAACCATAAATATATGCTTGTTTTACTCCAATGTTTATAAACAAAGTAAATGTAAACAAACAATATTGTCTCAAAACATGTTTACAACTATGCATTATAGCTCTTTCTATAAATTTGAGAGTTGAAACATTTCTCGAGCCCCATCCCTCAGCTTTTTTAGACAAAACAGTGGTGGGGAACACACTTTGTTATTGTTTCAACTGCTGATTTTATTTAAATTTTTTATTTAACCTTTATTTAACTAGGCAAGTCAGTTAAGAACAAATTCTTATTTACAATGATGGCCTAGGAACAGGGGGTTAAATGCCTTGTTCAGGGGCAGAACAACAGATTTTTACCTTGTCAGCTCGGGGATTCAATCTAGGAACCTTTCAGTTACTGGTCCAACGCTCTAATCACTAAGCTACCTGCCACCCGATTGCTGCTTTAAGGAGGCCAAATGACAGTACAAGGACAGACTGGAGCAACAATTATCCGCTAGCGATTGCTCATCTGTCTGGAGAGGGCTTCAAAAGTTCACCAATTACAAACACAAAGCCCCCATATAGCAGGCGACTCCCTACTGTCAAAAAAAACTAACCAGTTCTATTGCAGTTTCGAATCACAAAAGACCCTCAACTCTCAGGTCACCACAACCCCCCCCAATATACTACCAACACCGCCCACCCTTCCCCCCACCATTTATCTCCAGGCTCCTCTCTACTGTACCATCCCAGACAACATATAGAGACAGAAACAGACAGAGGAATTTACACAAAGTTTACATATATTATATACAAAAATAATAAGTGAACATAGAGAGCTGTGTAAATTCCTCTCTGTTTCTGTCTCTATATGTTGTCTACTGCTAGCAGTACCATATCACCAATAAAAATTCTGGGTATGTGTAAATGTATTAACCGAATTAAAGTGATTCTGATCTGGAATAAGAACATAGTCATACTGATTTTGAGTGATTTTAATGTTTCCTTCTTTCCAACTTTTCTTTATTTTTGTCTGCGTTGTCATTTTGAAAGACGTGGCTCTCTCTGACTTTATTATTGGTTCCTGTATATGTAGTCCATGGTGTTTTAGCTCAAAGGTACTTTGACACAAAACATGTTAGAAACGCATACACTTCCCATCATCCTCAGCTGCCATAACGCAGACCAGGAAGAACCAAGGATGTGACGCTAGTTCTTACATGGTAAACGGTGGTTGTATTTTACAATATCATAGCTGGGATTTTGGCTATAATTCTAACCGTATATTCGAAACAAAAACGAAGGTAAGATACTATTTTAGCGTATGTAGTTAGCAACAAAGACCGCTTGTTCGCGAGTCGAGGTTAGCTAATGCTAGCTATAATTGAGCATTTTTGATAGGTCGTTTGCTATTAATTTCATCGCGGCCCAAATGCGATAAATACATCTATAAGGTAGTTGATGTTAATTTGATTTGACAAGTTAGATTTTATGTTGTTTAACAAGTGTGAAAGCATCTTTGTTTGTTTTGTTATTAATTGTAATGTGAGCTGACATACCAGCTAAGACGTTGGGCGCGTTCGACATTGCAGCCGACATTAAGTCAGGTCGAGACTGACTGATCTACACTTCACCTTGCATCCTAAATAACTACTCAATATTATTTGTAGATCAGTCAGTCAGTCACAATTTACCCATCATACATCACGGTTTTGATGCTCTCGAACACGGCCAACGTGTAGAATTAGCTAGTTAGCAAGCAAGGCGGCGCTGTCTGCTCATTTGAGGGATTTTATGTTTGCATACACGGGTTACATTTTTCTAGCGATTAGGGAGTGACCATTCTTTATAATAAGGGTTGCATGGAGAAAATCGGACCTCTCAGAAATTAAAGGATGGCCCTCCCTACATTTTACCTAAACCCTCCCTGAATGCTTGAAAGTGACCTTCCCCTATATACCCAAAATAATAGTTAAAACAAATTGGTTAGCAGAAAACATGTTCACCGTCAGGTCTTGGACAGACCAGATCCTTAGATATGCATCTTTAGAAACTGTTGCTGTAAGCATTACGTGGATTTTGATGGTACACAGGGCTGCGTGCCAGAAGGTTTTGGGTTCGCAGACCACAGAATGGGTGGAAACATATCCTTTATAGTAAAAGCATTGCATGAATCTATCATCGTATTTGCAGGTCAGATATTATTTTTTTTACATTTTACATATTAGCAAATTAGAACAGTGTTGCGGCGTCACTACAGCCTGGGGTTCGATCCCAGACTGTGTCATGACCGAGAGTCCCATAGGGCGGCGCACTATTGGCCCAGCGTCGTCCAGGTTAGGGGAGGGTTTGACCGGGGGGGGACTTTACTTGGTTCACTGAGCTCTAGGGACTACTTGTGGCGGGCCTGGCGCCTGCAGGCTGACCTCGATCGTCAGTTGAACAATGTTTCCTCCGACACATTGGTGGAGCTGGCTTCCGGGTTAAGCCAGCGGGTATTAAGAAGCGCGGTTTGGCGGGTCACGTTTCGGAGGACGCATGCCTCGACCTTCGCCTCTCCCGAGCCCGTTGGGGTTGCAGCGATGAGATAAGATCGTAATCACGAAAAAGGGGGTAAAAATTACAAAAATAAAAATCTGAGACATTAGGAATCTGAGCCTGGTACTTTCAAAAGTTATGTCCACCAACACAGAAAAATGTCAGCTTTAACTGCAGGCTACTCTTCTTCTGTTGCTTAACGAGGTCACAAGTGTTTCGCTAAAAGCTGGCTGGGTTTAAATGTGCAGAAAGTGAATAGCTTAATCAATTGATCATGACGGAATTAGATTACTTCCCAAGCAAATGACATCTTTTGTCTTCTCTGTTATAGAAGGTTATAGTTAAGATTCTCAATGTTAAAGAAACAAAACAATGACATCCCCGTATGCATCGGAGTCACTTTCCCGGGTATTTTACAGCTTGTTTCTAGCATAAAGCATCGCGGACCAAAGCAATGTTATGGATCAATTAAAACGGATCCATTTTATTTTCTTCAAAATCTTAAGCTAACAAGGGGTAGGCCTATGCCTTTTGCCATTTTCTTTAATTAAAGGTAGTCCTATGGCATACTTTCTCAATTCAAGTCTTGGTTTTAACTTAACAGCCCTGATATGGAGGTAGGGAATTTAAAGAGTGCATGGTGGGTGGAGTAACTGACCGACAAATCTATGCATATAGCAGCCTATAGCCTAATATAGTCTGTCAAACAGGTAGGCCTACCTCATAATAGGCTCCAACACAAAGCCCTCTTGTTGTTAGCAAAGTCTAATTAAAATGAATGCCGTTGAAACGAATTATGCCTACTCGAATTAGCCTGCTGTCCGTTAGCGATTGATTGTGACGCGCGGCTGCTGCTTCAAGTTTCAGCACCACAATGTAAGTTACTCAAATCTGGCTTATTGTGTGGTGAATAACTGTGATAAATACATAATGTGCAAGAAACATTGTTTTTAATCAAATTAAATATAGTAGTAGCAAGCTATATAAGTTTAGCTCTGATCCTCCACTTCATGTCAGCGCTCTCCTTCTCAACTGAACATATGCTATACACCGGGTATACTAAACATGAGGAACAACTTCCTAATATTCAGTTACCCCCCCCCCCCACTCGCCCGCACTCAGAACATCCTCAATTCCTCAGGACATGCAGTCTACAAGGTGTAGAAAGCATTCCATAGGGATTCTTTCTATGGATCATTTGATTGAGACCACACTAAATAGCCTATATGCGCACCTGATATTGTGCGCTGAGCCGAGAATCAGAGATGACGGGCGGCATCGGGCACACAACGATATACAGTGCATTTGGAAAGTATTCAGACCCCTTGACTTTTTCCACATTTTGTTACATTACAGCCTTATTCTAAAATTGATTAAATAACAAAATGTCCTCAGCAATCTACACACTATCCCATAAAGACAAAGCGAAAACAGGTTTTTAGAAATGTTTGCAAATTTATTACAAATAAAAAACAGAAATACCGTATTTACGTAAGTATTCAGACCCTTTGCTATGAGACTCGAAATTGAGCTCAGGGGCATCCTGTTCCCATTGATCATCCTTGAGATCATTCTACAACTTGATTGGAGTCCACCTGTGGTAAATTCAATTGATTGGACAAGATTTGGAAAGGCACACACCTGTCAAAGGTCCCACAGTTGACAGTGCATGTCAGAGCAAAAACCAAGCCATGAGGTCGAAGAAATTGTCCATAGAAGGGTACCAAAAAATGTCAATGAAGGTCTCCAAGAACACATTGGCCTCCATCTTAAATGGAAGAAGTTTGGAACCACCAAGGCTCTTCCTAGAGCTGGCCGTCCTGCCAAACTGAGCAATCCGGGGGAAGGGCCTTGGTCAGGGAGTTGACTAAGAACCCGATGGTCACTCTGACAGAGCTCTAGAGTTCCTCTGTGGAGATGGGAGAACCTTCTAAGGACAACCATCTCTGCAGCACTCCACCACACCTCAGTAAAAGGCACATGACAGCCCACTTGGAGTTTGCCAAAAGGCACCTAAAGACTCTCTCAGATAGAGGTTGACCGATTAATCGGCATGGCTGATTAATTGGGGCAGATTTCAAGTTTTCATAACAATCAGTAATCGGCCTTTTTGGATGCCAATTATGGCCGCTTACATTGCAATCCGCGAGGACCACCTGTTGTGCGAGTGCAGAATCAAAAGGACCTTGTGGCTGCAAGGAGCCAAGGTAAGTTGCTAGCTAGCATTAAACTTATCTTGTAAAAAAAACAATTAATCTTCACATAATCACTAGTTAACTACACATGGTTGATGATATTACTAGATTAACTAGCTTGTTCTGCGTTGCATATAAGGCTTTCGACTCTGTCAATCACCACATCCTCATCGGCAGACTCAACAGCCTTGGTTTCTCAAATGATTGCCTCGCCTGGTTCACCAACTACTTCTCTGATAGAGTTCAGTGTGTCATATCGGAGGGCCTGTTGTCCGGGCCTCTGGCAGTCTCTATGGGGGTGCCACAGGGTTCAATTCTTGGGCCGACTCTTTTCTCTGTATACATCAATGATGTCGCTCTTGCTGCTGGTGAGTCTCTGATCCACCTCTACGCAGACGACACCATTCTGTATACTTCTGGCCCTTCTTTGGGCACTATGTTAACTACCCTCCAGACGAGCTTCAATGCCACACAACTCTCCTTCCGTGGCATCCAACTGCTCTTCAATACAAGTAAAACTAAATGCATGCTCTTCAACCGATCGCTGCCTGCACCTGCCCGCCCGTCCAGCATCACTACTCTGGACGGTTCTGACTTAGAATATGTGGACAACTACCTAGGTGTCTGGTTAGACTGTAAACTCTCCTTCCAGACTCACATCAAACATCTCCAATCCAAAGTTAAATCTAGAATTGGCTTCCTATTGGCTTCCTAAATCGCCCCACCTACGTAACAGCCAGTTGAATCCTGTGGCGCGATTTTCAAAACCTTTGAAATGCTATTACTTCAATTTCTCAAACATATGACTATTTTACAGCTATTTAAAGACAAGACTCTCGTTAATCTAACCACACTGTCCGATTTCAAAAAGGCTTTACAACGAAAGCAAAACATTAGATTATGTCAGCAGAGTACCCAGCCAGAAATAATCAGACACCCATTTTTCAAGCTAGCATATAATGTCACAAAAACCCAGAAGACAGCTAAATGCAGCACTAACCTTTGATGATCTTCATCAGATGACACACCTAGGACATTATGTTATATAATACATGCATGTCTGTTCAATCAAGTTCATATTTATATCAAAAAACAGCTTTTTACATTAGCATGTGACGTTCAGAAAAAGCATACCCCCCGCAAACTTCCGGGGAATTTACTAACAATTTACTAAATTACTCACGATAAACGTTCACAAAAAGCATAACAATTATTTTAAGAATTATAGATACAGAACTCCTCTATGCACTCGATATGTCCGATTTTAAAATAGCTTTTCGGATGAAGCACATTTTGCAATATTCTAAGTACATAGCCCAGCCATCACGGGCTAGCTATTTAGACACCCGGCAAGTTTAGCCTTCACCAAAATCATATTTACTATAAGAAAAATGGTCTTACCTTTCCTGTTCTTCGTCAGAATGCACTCCCAGGACTTCTACTTCAATAACAAATGTTGGTTTGGTCCCAAATAATCCATCGTTATGTTCCATCAGCGACGTTTTGTTCGTGCGTTCTAGACACTATCAGAATGGTAAATCACGGTCGCGCGCATGGCGCATTTCGTGACAAAAAATGTCTAAATATTCCATTACCGTACTTCGAAGCATGTCAACCGCTGTTTATAATCAATTTTTATGCAATTTATCTCGTAGAAAAGCGATAATATTCCGACCGGGAATCTGCGTATCTGTAAATAGAGGGAAAAACAGAAAGGCGGGGGCGGGCAGTGCTCGAGCCTAAGCCCTTTGTCCTCTGATAGACCACTTAGCAAAAGCGCTCGTGTGTTTCAGCCAGGGCTTTGAATTACGTCATTCAGGTTTTTCCCGGGCTCTGATAGCCCATTGGAGCCGTGGGAAGTGTCACGTAACAGAGATCCTTTGTTTTTGGAAGAGATGTCAAAGAAAGCAAATAAATGGTCAGACAGGCCACTTCCTGTAAAGGAATCTCTCAGGTTTTTGCCTGCCAAATGAGTTCTGTTATACTCACAGACACCATTCAAACAGTTTTAGAAACTTTAGGGTGTTTTCTATCCATATATAATAAGTATATGCATATTCTAGTTACTGGGTAGGATTAGTAACCAGATTAAATCGGGTACGTTTTTTATCCGGCCGTGTAAATACTGCCCCCTAGCCCCAACAGGTTAAGCACACTGTGTTTGTCCATTGTTGTGACTGACGATCAGATCAAATTTTATGCAGAAATCCAGGTAATTCCAAAGGGTTCACATACTTTTTCTTGCCACTGTAAACATTATTAAAGTGGCATTATTTAAAGTTATTAGTGATCCATTTATTTAAGTGTCCAGTGATTGGGTCTCAATGTAGGCAGCAGCCTCTCTGAGTTAGTGATGGCTTAGCAGTCTGATGTCCTTGAGATTGAAAAACAGCTTCTATCTCTCGGTCCCAGCTTTGATGTACCTGTACTGACCTCGCCTTCTGGATGATTGCGGTGTGAACAGGCAGTGGCTTGGGTGGTTGTTGTCCTTGATGATCTTTTTGGCCTCCTGTGACATCGGGTACTGTAGGTGTCATGGAGGGCAGGTAGTTTGCCCCCGGTGATGTGTTGTGTAGACCGCACCACCCTCTGGAGAGCCTTGCGGTTGAGGGAGGTGCAGTTGTCGTACCAGGCTGTGATGCAGCCCGACAGGATGCTCTTGATTGTGCATCTGTAACAGTTTCAGGGTTTTGGGAGACGAGCAACATTTCTTCAGCCTCCTGAGGTTGAAGAGGCGCTGTTGCGTCTACTTCATCACACTGTCTGTGTAGGTGGACCATTTCAGTTTGTCTGTGATGTGTACACCGAGGAACTTAACTTTCCACCTTCGTTTTCCCACTGCTGTCCCTTCGATGTGGATAGGGGGGTGCTCCCTCTGCTGTTTCCTGAAGTCCATGATCATCTCCTTTGTTTTGTTGACGTTGAGTGAGAGTTTGTTGTCCTGACACCACACTCCGAGTGCCCTCACCTCGTCCCGGTAGGCTGTGTCGTTGTTGTTGGTAATCAAGCCCACTACTGTTGTGTCGTCTGCAAACTTGATGATTGAGTTGGAGGCGTGCATGGCCACGCAGTCGTGGGTGAACAGGGACTACAGGAGAGGGCTGAGCACTCACCCATGTGGGGCCCCAGTGTTGAGGGTCAGTGAAATGGAGATGTTGTTTCCTACCTTCACCACCTGGGGGCGGCCTGTCAAAGTCCAGGACCCAATTGCACAGGGTGGGGTTGAGACCCAGGGCCTCCAGCTTGATGATGAGCTTGGAGGGTACTATGGTGTTGAATGCTGAGCTGTGTTGAATGCTGAGCTGTAGTCAATGTTAGCAAGCCACGACGGTGGCACTGTATTATCCTCAAAGCGGGCAATGAAGGTGTTTAGTTTGTCTGGAAGCGTGACGTCGGTGTCCGTGACGTGGCTGTTTTTGTAGTCCGTGATTTCCTGTAGACCCTGCCACAAACGTCTCGTGTCTGAGCCGTTGAATTGCGACTCCACCTTGTCCCTGTATCGGCATTTCGCTTGTTTGATTGCCTTGCAGAGGGAATAACTACACTGTTTATATTCAGCCGTATTTTCAGACATCTTTCCATGGTTAAATGCGGTGGATCGCACTTTCAGTTTTGCACGAATGCCGCCATCCATCCATGGTTTCTGGTTAGGGTAGGTTTTAATAGTCACAGTGGGTACAACATCTCCAATGCACTTCTTTATAAACTCACTCCGAGTCAGCGTTTAGGTCTATGTTGCTCTGAGGCTGACCGGAACATATTCCAGTCCGCATGATCTCGTCACTGGCACATTGTCATGAGAATTTTCAATCCCAATGATAATAACTAATTAGCTTTGACTAATCCCCAAGGTTTGTTAGACACTGGTTTAATAATAATTAGGCAAAGACTCAGCTTATGCAAAAGGTTTGTACAGTTTATTCACGAGAACGTTCTGAAGTCCATTATACAAAGACATTAATTTTATAACTTGCTTCTTCCTTACGCACATACATCTACACAAACAGTAGATATCCTACGCACATACATACACACGAACAGTAGGTGAGTTGTATCCTTCCCCAGAGTTCTCACCACTGTTAATCACTACCCAGCGCTGTCCGTTCTATTCCCCCGAGATTAGAGGAACCTTGAGAAGTACTCCCTGTACTATCATAGGTTTCTCAGGTCAGGGTTCCGTAGCCGCAGGCAGAACAGTTGAAACTGGAGCAGCAGCACGGCCAGGTGGACTGGGGACAGCAAGCAGTCATCAGGCCAGGTAGTCCTGAGGCATGGTCCTAGGGCTCAGGTCCTCTGAGAGAGAGAGAGCATACTTAAATTCACACACGACACTGGATAAGACAGGAGAAATACTCCAGATATAACAGACTGACCCTAGCCCCCCGACACACAAACTACTGCAGCATAAAAACTGGAGGTTGAGACAGGAGGGGTCGGGAGACAGGAGGCCCCGTCCGACAATACCCCCGGACAGGGCCAAACAGGCAGGATATAACCCCACCCACTTTGCCAAAGCACAGCCCCCACACCACTAGAGGGATATCTTCGACCACCAACTTACCATCCTGAGACAAGGCCGAGTATAGCCCACGAAGATCTCCGCCACGGCACAACCCAAGGGGGGGGCGCAAACCCGGACAGGAAGATCACGTCAGTGACTCAACCCACTCAAGTGACGCACCCCTCCTAGGGACGGCATGGAAGAACACCAGTAAGCCAGTGACTCAGCCCCTGTAATAGGGTTAGAGACAGAGAATTCCAGTGGAGAGGGGAGCCGGCCAGGCAGAGACCGCAAGGGCGGTTCGTTGCTCCAGTGCCTTTCCGTTCACCTTCACACTCCTGGGCCAGACTACACTCAATCATAGGACCTACTGAAGAGATGAGTCTTCAATAAAGACTTAAAGGTTGAGACCGAGTCTACGTCTCTCACATGGATTGGCAGACCATTCAATAAAAATTATGCTCTATAGGAGAAAGCCCTGCCTCCAGCTGTTTGCTTCGAAATTCTAGGGACAGTAAGGAGGCCTGCATCTTGTTACCGTAGCGTACGTGTAGGTATGTACGGCAGGACCAAATCGGAAAGATTGGTAGGAGCAAGCCCATGTAATGCTTTGTAGGTTAGCAGTAAAACCTTGAATTCAGCCCTTGCCTTAACAGGAAGCCAGTGTAGAGAGGCTAGCACTGGAGTAATATGAGTCCAGTGAAGTTTCTTGAGGGCCGTCTTGGTGTTTGCTTGAGGGGGAATGTACACAGCTGTGACTATATATAGCCATCATGAGGTTGCTACAACCTAGCCTATGAATGAAAGTTTACAACGTAGGTGCACACAGGTTGAGAGAGAAATTTGAGGCGACAGACAGTGACATTTAATACTGCCTTGCACACTCTTGCCTGCATCTAGCTGATATAGGGTGTAATCATTAGTCCAACCGTTGCAAACGAGAGTTTCTATTGGACACATTCAGGTATGTTTATCCCCATTTGCTTCTGTTTTAATATTTTTTTTGAAAGTGAACTAAGTTCACTTTCATAGCAACCACGTAGTATTCCTTTTATGCGCTCTCCTCCTCTCACCTTGTCCCTTCGCTTGTGGACTTCAATGCACAGCACATCAGCTGTATGACCAGGCGAAAAAACCTTTCCAAGCCAAACCTCTACACACAGCCTACATCGTTGTCACCATATTAGCTAAAGTAACATCATTGTCAGCATAGCTAATAGAACTAACGTATTAGTAAACCTGCTACAATCATGCAGTAATGTTAGTGTACAGTCAGTAAGCAGTTATACTGGCGGGCCCCGGTGGCAATAAATTAGTAATACCAAAAGCTTACCTTGACTTGGAAGAGTTCCAGTGTTGTGTTGGAAAGTCATAGCCAGCTAGCTAATATAGCATTGCTCTGTTTGAGCAGGGTGTTTCAGTAGGCTAAACTAGCTAGCTGTATTTGCTAGCTAAGTGAAACTGAAAGTGAAAAAAAATGACAATCTCTCTATATTTCTCTCTTGCTTCTTCATTGAGTAATAAATACTATTACTAAGAAACCTATTGTCTTTCTCACTCTTGAGTCAACTACTCACCACATTTTATACACTGCAGTGCTAGCTAGCTGTAGCTTATGCTTTCAGTACTAGATTATTTCTCTAAAACTTTGATTGGGTGGACAAAATGTCAGTTCATGCTGCAAGAGCTCTGATAGGATGGAGGATGTCCTCCGGAAGTTGTCATAATTACTGTGCATGTCTATGGGAGGGGTGAGAACCATGAGCCTCCTATGTTTTGTATTGAGGTCAATGTACCCAGAGTAGGACGGAAGCTAGCTGTCCTCCGGCTACACCATGGTGCTACCCTACAGTGCTGTTGAGTTTACTGTAGACCTTTGCAAAATAGTGTTTTAACCAATTGTTTGGTAACGTGATTATATTCAGTATAGCTTTATCTAAAATAATTACTTTTTAAATGTTTTACCATCTTTACAATTTCCTCCTGAGGAACCTCCACTGTCGCACAGTGCTCCCAAAATAATACTCCTGGTCGCAGAGCAAAATATTTGGTCGCATATGCAACCACATTGGTCGCACTTTAGAGGCCTATGCTCCATTCAGTTTAGGAGTCTTAAAATCCCAAACCCTGCTCTCCTCAGTACGCTGCAATCAATACCTGTGCTTCTTCCAAAGCAAAATTGAAAACTTCATCACCATCCTGTCCTCTCCACCCCCTTAGTTGATCTACGCTTCCTGAGTCAAGGTTTTCCACCTTCACCACAGTTACTACTGCAGCTGATGTAACCAAGCTGGTTAGGACAATGAGGCCAGGAGGCCCACCACTTATTCCCCACCTCCCTGGTCAAGACCTGCTTACCTGCTCTGGAGCCTTCCTTTGCAGAAATCATCAACAATCCCTCATCACTGGATGTGTCCCTCCTCAGCTCAACCTTGCCTCAGTCAAACCAGTACTTAAAAAGGCTGGAGCTTTATTTTTTTCTTAAGATCCCCATTTTATTAGGATCTGACCCTGACAACATCCAGAACTACAGGCCTATCTCCAACCAGCCCTTCCTGAGTACGCTCCTCGACACCATCTGGCCACTCACAACCTACTTGAGCCCTTCCAGTCGGCTTTAAGAGCTCACCTCCCCCATCTTCCAAGCAAAACAATTTAGTGGCCCCCCTCTTGACAACAGAGAGAAGTTTTAGAGTTAATTTCCTGCAATTCTACACATTTTGCCATGGGGAGTAGAGAAAATGTAGCAGTTTTAAAGTAAGTTTTCTGCAATTCTACACATTTTGCCTTGGGGCGGAGAGAAGATTTTGCATTTTTCTTACTCCGTTCATGCAATTCTACTCATTTTGCCGTAGGGTGGAGAGAAATGTTTGCTAAGAAAATCAATGGGGGCCCCACCGGTCGGTAATTCCACCATGATTACTACAAGTTTAATTATCTGGCCGCTAGTCTAACTTACCAATCTAAAACATGTTAGCCCACATGGGCTAGTTGAGTTACTGTCTGGATCTGTCTGTCCTCATTCTACCCTCCTGCCCCACACACACCTTCACTCCTCCAGGTCTATCTCCCTTCAGCAGCCCTACAGCAGACTAAAAACTATGGGTGACACGGCTGTGGAACAGACTTCTAGTGACTGTCAGGGCTGCAGAGTCTCTGGCCTCGTTTAAGGCACAGCTCAGAGCTGTTCAGAAAAGCTTTCAAGGACTTCCGTTAATTCTGTTCTACTGTCCACTGGATCTGACAACACCTGTATATAGCTTTGATTGATGTCTGCTTACTATGTTCTGTGTTTTGGATTGTTTTTATTATTAGAATTTAATTTTTGATGAATTTCTTTTGTGCTTTGGGTGTAAGAAAAGCCAGGGTTCTCTCCAAAGGAACGTTAGAGAGGCGCTGCGCCACCTTGTGGACGTAACATATGTTATCATATAAGGCAATTGTTTGCGCTAGATTGCTGGAAATTGTGGTTACAGTCCCCCCTCCCCTGGCTGTACGCAGCAGCACCACCACCTCGTTAAAAGAATCCGGGGATTCAAAAGCACATTTTTAAATGAATTAATATTATATTAGGTAGTGAATATGGCATTTCTCTTTCACAGCCTCTAGTCTATATAACTTCTAGGGATTGATTCTAAAACTTTCTCTCTTTTCAGTCTTGCCGTTGAGAGAGCGGTAAGAGAGGCAGGATGAGTGGGGCTGCGCTGGGCATTGAGATAGTGGTGGTGTTCTTCCTGGCTCTGTTCCTGCTGCATCGCTATGCAGACTTCCGTAAGCAGCAGAGGATGGTGCTGTTTGGCACCTTGCTGGCTTGGTACCTGTGTTTCCTCATCGTCTTCATTCTTCCTCTGGACATCAGCACGGTTAGTACGATTACTGAACACATTCACCACACACTGAAGCCCCATCTTATCCATTACCTTTGACAAAAAACTTGGATCGAAATGGTGACCAGTAACTTTGGTGTCTGTGTGTTTGCATACCTCTCTGATGTCTTCCTGTGTGTTTTGACCTTTCAGACAATCTACAAGCAGTGTAAGATTGATCATGAAGAACATCCTGCCGTACTACCTGTGACCCCACTGCTATCCAATCAAACATCAGGAAACTCAACTATGGCCACTGCCACTAAAAGGTTAGAGTGCCTAGGGTGTCATCAAATGTTCGTGTGTAATAGGATTTGGTTCAGCATTCAGGGTAATGACATGATAGGTCAGGATTTGGTTGAACAAAACGCCAGCATACCCTGGTTACCAACGACGAGGGGCCCAGCCAGAAAGCAGTAACCACTGCTGTAATTTCAAACATGACACTGTGTTTCAGCGGTCTTCTCAAACCAGAGAGATTTTGCAGAGGCTCGTCTAAATCAGATTACAAGGCAGGTTTTGTATATCTGTTGTCACACACGGTTATTTCCAACAGCTAGACGTAATCTAATTTCACTTTATAAAAGTCCAGCCTCTTCCTACCGTGACATGTCGAGTACATCGGGTCCTTTTTAGTTTTGCTCATCGTTATGTAAAGTGTTTTTTTCCCCCCAGTCTGACATGTTACCCTAATAGTTTATACAAGGCAAACATTGGAGTTCCATGGTTTAAATATGAAGATCAATGTTCATGTACTTTGCTCCAGTTTCAATGTTTTGATTCGTCTTGAACAGGTCACCAGCACACTAGCACAGTATACACGGAGTGTACAAAACATTAACTCAGTGTATAATCAACTCAGGGCATACTCGGTGTATAATCAGTATAGCGTAGGCTTTATGTCCCCAAGTTTGCTTACATATTAACACTTTGTGTTTTCCTTGACAGTGTTCTAAAGGTGTGTTACAAGCCATGGAGCTACATTCCAGATGGAATCATGCCTGTGTTCTGGAGAGTTGTTTACTGGACCTCTCAGTGTCTCACCTGGTGAGGTTTAGAGCAGAATTTGCATGCTGTTGTATGTAGTTGTACTGGAAACACTACACTGACAAGGACTTGGGACAGAAATCGTCTGCCCGAGTTCATTTAGTTTGACTGACCAGTCTTTCTTCACTAAGCCAATCACCCACATCTGTCCCTATAGAGATGTTTTCTTAATTCACATATTCTAGTACACCTGCCTTACTCCAGATGTTGATGTTCTTGCAGGCTGCTGCTGCCCTTCATGCAGTCCTATGCACGCTCAGGGGGCTTTTCCATCACTGGGAAAATAAAGACTGCACTGATAGAGAATGCCATTTATTACGGAACATACCTGCTCATCTTCGGCTCACTGCTTATCTACGTGGCCGTTCACCCTCAGTGGCACCTCTCCTGGTGAGTGCACAGCAACATGGACAAATTGTGGTTTGGAAAGTGTGCTGTTGACTACAAAAACAACGTTTAACATTCCGTATTTCACCTCATTTGTATTCTACACAACCCCTTTTGCAAACATAGAAGGGTAATTAGGAGGAACCATGTTTGTCTTCATCTTACGTAAATCTGGTTTGGTCTGTCTCCCTGCTTCTCTCAGGTATGAGCTGCAGACAATAGGCATCACTGCAGCCAACACCTGGGGTCTGTTCCTGCTGGTGCTGTTGCTGGGTTACGGCCTGGTGGAGATTCCGCGCTCCTATTGGAACGCCTCGCGGCGGGGACACCTGCTCATCAAGACCTACTTCAAGGCAGCCAAGCTGATGACGGAGAAGGCTGATGCACAGGAGAACCTAGAGGATGTCATGGAGGTAGGGAAAACTTCCTGCTCTCACTATGAAATGGAAACTTTAGTGTGCTCTGTTTCTTAGAAACTGAGTTCAATTGTGTTTAACACTAGAAAAGCCTGGCCTCGTTAGACCCCCCTTCGGGCCAAAGACTCGTCTTTTGAATGTCAACATTCTAACGGTCTAATAAATACATTTTATATACAGTATGCTATCGCAAAAAATATCATTTGGTTGCGTTTATAACATCATAATAGGAAAGAACATTTATTTTGAAAGAACACAATAGCATTTTCAACTGTAGACCATACAAAGGTAAAACCACAAAAACGCCACAATTTGTGTTAAAAACCATTTTAAATAAACATCATCACAAATATCATTCATTCATTACGGGCAGGTCTTAAGGAACATTTTGAATTTTTTTTAAAAGCATTGAAAAAGAACAGAATAGCATTTTGAATTTAAATATACTGCTCCAAAAAATAAAGGGAACACTTAAACAACACAATGTAACTCCAAGTCAATCACACTTCTGTGAAATCAAACTGTCCACTTAGGAAGCAACACTGATTGACAATAAATTTCACATGCTGTTGTGCAAATGGAATAGACAACAGGTGGAAATTATAGGCAATAAGCAAGACACCCCCAATAAAGGAGTGGTTCTGCAGGTGGAGAGACCACAGACCACTTCTCAGTTCCTATGCTTCCTGGCTGATGTTTTGGTCACTTTTGAATGCTGGCGGTGCTTTCACTCTAGTGGTAGCATGAGACGGAGTCTACAACCCACACAAGTGGCTCAGGTAGTGCAGCTCATCCAGGATGGCACATCAATACGAGCTGTGGAAAGAAGGTTTGCTGTGTCTGTCAGCGTAGTGTCCAGAGCATGGAGGCGCTACCAGGAGACAGGCCAGTACATCAGGAGACGTGGAGGAGGCCGTAGGAGGGCAACAACCCAGCAGCAGGACCGCTACCTCCGCCTTTGTGCAAGGAGGAGCAGGAGGAGCACTGCCAGAGCCCTGCAAAATGACCTCCAGCAGGCCACAAATGTGCATGTGTCTGCTCAAATGGTCAGAAACAGACTCCATGAGGGACGTTTGGCATTTGCCAGAGAACACCAAGATTGGCAAATTCGCCACTGGCGCCCTGTGCTCTTCACAGATGAAAGCAGGTTCACACTGAGCACGTGACAGAGTCTGGAGACGCCGTGGAGAACGCTCTGCTGCCTGCAACATCCTCCAGCATGACCGGTTTGGCGGTGGGTCAGTCATGGTGTGGGGTGGCATTTCTTTGGGGGGCCGCACAGCCCTCCATGTGCTCGCCAGAGGTAGCCTGACTGCCATTAGGTATCGAGATGAGATCCTCAGGCCCCTTGTGAGACCATATGCTGGTGCGGTTGGCCCTGGGTTCCTCCTAATGCAAGACAATGCTAGACCTCATGTGGCTGGAGTGTGTCAGCAGTTCCTGCAAGAGGAAGGCATTGATGCTATGGACTGGCCTGTCCGTTCCCCAGACCTGAATCCAATTGAGCACATCTGGGACATCATGTCTCGCTCCATCCACCAACGCCACGTTGCACCACAGACTGTCCAGGAGTTGGCGGATGCTTTAGTCCAGGTCTGGGAGGAGATCCCTCAGGAGACCATCCGCCACCTCATCAGGAGCATGCCCAGGCGTTGTAGGGAGGTCATACAGGCCCGTGGAGGCCACACACACTACTGAGCCTCATTTTGACTTGTTTTAAGGACATTACATCAAAGTTGGATCAGCCTGTAGTGTGGTTTTCCACTTTAATTTTGAGTGTGAGTCCAAATCCAGACCTCCATGGGTTGATAAATTGGATTTCCATTGATTATTTTTGTGTGATTTTGTTGTCAGCACATTCAACTATGTAAAGAAAAAAGTATTTAATAAGATTATTTCTTTCATTCAGATCTAGGATGTGTTGTTTAAGTGTTCCCTTTATTTTTTGGAGCAGTGTATATTACTGTGAGTTTTAAGAGTTTACGTGGAATCTTGGTAATTCTGTCAAAAAGTTATAGATTTTTTTATAGAGCTCAAGGGTTGTTTTGGCAATGATAGGTAATTTGGGAACTGCAGAATATGCTCTTTCTGTTACTATATAGACATTTGAAAAAGTCACTTTTTGGCGCTCTGCTTACCTGCCTCTGTGTCAATTTAAAAGCCACGCTGTGCATCAATCAATCAATCAAATGTATTTATAAAGCCCTTTTTACATCAGCCGATGTCGCAAAGTGCTGTACAGAAACCCAGCCTAAAACCCCAAACAGCAAGCAAAGCAGATGTAGAAGCACGGTGGCTAGGAAAAACTCTCTAGAAAGGCAGGAACCTAGGGAGAGACCTAGAGAGGAACCAGGCTCTGAGGGGTGGTCAGTCCTCTTCTGGCTGTGCCGGGTGGGGATTATAACAGTACATGGCCAAGATGTTCAAACGTTCATAGATGACCAGCATGGTCTAATAATAATAATGAATAATCATCATCATCATCATCATCATCATCATCACAGTGGTTGTAGAGGGTGCAACAGGTCAGCACCTCAGGAGTAAATGTCAGTTGGAGAGTCGAAAACAGCAGGTTCGGGACAAGGTAGCACGTCCGGTGAACAGTGTAGTTTTCGATGGGCCATCAGCTACACGGTCTGACTGCCAGTGAATAACTTGTGATGAATAAGGGCCAGGGGGGAAAAATGTCATGTCCTCTTGAAACTGCTTATAACTCATTATGTTTGATTTTATAGACTTATTTAGGAAAGTCAAGGACAGGTGGGGACATGGCATGACTTAAAAAATGGCAGAGTAATTTAAAAAAGTACATTTTGTTTTGAGTCAACATGGTGCTCTCGGCTCCCCGAGAGTTTATTGGTCTTTTTTTTCTTCTTTTTTTGCCCACATTTGTTGTGCATCTGTTTTAGGAAGTGCGAAAGGTCCAAGAATCCATCAAGTACAACCACCCACTGAGGAAGTACATCGATACAATTCTTAGAAAGGTAAGATTAAAGGAGCTTCACGAGGAAAGAAACTATTTGCACGTTCTTAGTGAAGAATAGATGGAGCCCCACCACAATCTCCACTCCGTGTGCTTAAAGTGAGGATTAAACAAGTGAGGAATGTGACGTGACCTGAGAAAGACGGGCGCCGTTTGTTAATCCTAACACAAGAGTTTTCTCCCTTAGTGCCCTGTGGACTACCAGGAGAAGATGGGCCGAAACATGGATGACTATGAGGACTTTGATGACAAACAGAACACCTATCCCAGAGAGAAGAGCCTGGTGAAGCTTCACAAACAAGTAAAATGAAGAAATATATTAGAAGGGTTTTCACTAAAGTATTTTTAATTGTGTTTATTTTACTGATATATCCAGTAGCTCTATTAGATTCAATTGTGTTTAAATGAGACTAATGTGGTTCTTTTGTGAATGGTCAGGTAATTTACGCAGTGCAGAGGCACAACAGGACCCGTGTCCAGTGGCTGATCCTCCTGCAGCAGGCTATGCACCTGGAGGACGTGGCAAAGAATGAGACCAGCTCAGCCCACCAGTTTGTCCGCAGCTTCCCCTCCACAGAACCAACTAGCTGGCTCAGCCGATACTTTTACACTCCTACCGTAGGTGGGTCACATCAAATTGTATTGGTCACATACACGTGTTTAGCAGATGTTATTGCGGGTGTAGCGAAATGCTTGTGTTTCTAGCTCCGACAGTGCAGTAATATCTAACAAGTAATATCAACAATTTCACAACACACTCAAATCTAAAGTAAAGGAATGGAACCAAGAACATACAAATATTTGGGCGAGCAATGTCAGAGCAGCACCGACCAAGATACAGCAGAACAGGAAAGGAACAGGAACAGGAAAGAACACAGCATACACATATGAGATGAGCAATGCAAAATATGTAAACATCATCAAAGTGACTAGTGTTCCACTATTAAAGCGGCCAGCGATTTTAAAGTCTATGTATATAGGGCAGCAGCCTCCAGTGTGCCAGCGATGGCCATTCAACAGTCCGATGGCCCCTGTCCCTCAGCCTCTCGTTCCTAGCTTCAATGCACCTGTACTGACCCCGCCCTCCAGACGACAGCGGGGTGAACAGGCAGTGGCCCCGGGTGGCTGCCGTCGCCGATTATCCCCTTGGCCCTGCTGTGACATCGGCGCTGCAGGTGTCCTGGAGAGCAGGCAGCCCGCCCCCGGTGATGCCCTGGGCAGACCCCACCACCCTCTGGAGAGCACCAGGCGGCGACACAGCTCAACAGGACGCCCTCAACTGTGCATCTGCAAAAGTTTGTGAGGGTTTTAGGCGCAAAGCCAAATCCCCTCAGCCTCCTGAGGTTGAAGAGGCGCTGCTGCGCCCCCTGCTGTGCCCAGACTGTCCGCGCGGGTGGACCACCTCAGTCTGTCAGTGATGTTTACGCAGAGGAACTTGAAGCCCTCCACCTTCTCCACTGTGGTCCCGTCGATGCGGACAGGGGGGCGCCCCCTCCGCTGCTTCCTGAAGTCCACGATCAACTCCTTTGTTTTGTTGACGTTGGGTGAGAGGCCATCTTCCCGGCACCACACCCCCAGGGCCCCCACTTCCCCCCTGCAGGCCACCCCGTCACTGTTGGCAATCAGGCCCACCACTGCCGTGTTGGCCGCAAACTTGATGACCGAGCTGGAGGCGCGAGTGGCCACGCAGTCATGGGAGTACAGCAGGGGGCCGAGCACGCATCCCCGCGGGGCCCCAGTGCCGAGACCAAAAGAAGTGGAGGTGCCCTTCACCACCTGGGGGTGGCCCGTCAGGAAGGCCAGGACCTAGTTGCACAAGGTGGGGTTTTGACCCAGGGCCTCAAGCCTAATGATGAGCTTGGAGGGTATTATGGTGTTGAATGCTGAGCTATAGTCAATGAACAGCATTCTTACATAGCTATTCCTCTTGTCCAGATGGGATCGGGCAGTGCGATGGCGATTGCATCGTCTGCGGATCTATTGGGGCGGTAAGCAAATTGCTGTGGGTCTAGGGTGGCAGGTAGGTGATATTATCCTTGACTAGTCTCTCAAAGCACTTCATGATGACAGAAGTGAGTGCTACGGGGCCATTTAGTTCAGTGACCTTTTGCTTTCTTGGGTACAGCAACAGTGGTGGACATCTTGAAGCATGTGGGGACAGCAGACTGGGATAGGGAGAGATTGAATATGTCCGTACCCTCTGGATCAACTTTACAACTGACTGACTTCACTCACCTACAGTATGCTCTTCACAGGGTCGGGTGCAGGACTCCCTAATGGGTCTTACCCTGTCTAGTCTCCCATTCCGCTTCTCATTTGGGATTTTTCTGAACGTCTAAGATCCTTGTGTGTTTGTATGTTGTTCTTCTCCAGAGTGGTACTGGGAGTGCCTGCTGAGACATTGGTTCTACCGGCTGCTGGCTGTGGTGCTGTCTCTGTTTTCTGTGGCCGTGGTGTGGTCTGAGTGCACCTTCTTCAGCACCCGACCCGTCCTCTCACTCTTCGCTGTCTTCATCCAGCTCGCTGAGAGAGACTATAACTACTTGTACATTGAGGTGAGACGCCAACGGAAAGCAGTTACTGGTGTACTATTGTACTAATTGGTGTATCTGATAATATCAACATCCTGTTGTGTATTCATAATTCAGTTGGAGCTTGTCGGTCTCTCACATGAAGGTTATTGTTTTGTCCACTAGATGGCGTGCTTCATCACCATCTTCTTCCTGTGCACCTGTGTTTACTCCACTGTGTTCCGGATCAGAGTGTTCAACTACTACTACCTGGCCTCACACCACCAGACTGACGCATACAGCCTGCAGTTCAGTGGCATGTAAGTGACTGGACTGCAGAGAGCAGTGAGAGGATGAATTTAGGTCTGATTGGATCGCTAAGTATCAAAGAGGGAGAACATCTCTGGAAATCATAGACAGTATAAGGTAGAAATGGAGGAAATTGACATTCAGAAAGTGGTGTGTGTTTCTGGTTTTGGTGCATGTGTGCACAGAGCTATACTGTATGTGGACAGCTACACTGAAAATGACCATACCATCCCTTACTTTTCACCTGGTATATGTTTATGTAACATGATTTAATGTTAAATGTCTAATGTAGTCTTGTTGCTCTTTAGGCTGTTCTGCCGTCTGACCCCTCCTCTGTGTCTGAACTTCCTGGGTCTGATCCACATGGACTCTGCTATCTCCCACCAACAGAAGGAGCAGACGGCCTACACCTCTGTAAGACACAGCACGTCCTTCTGACAGTGATCGAACGTATTCCTTGATGTGTTCTTTTCCTCATGTTGATGATATGTCACTCCTCTGCAGATCATGGGTTCTATGAGGGTCCTATCGTTCATAGCTAATGGCTTCTACATCTATTACCCCATGCTCATATTGCTGCTCTGCATCGCTACCTACTTCAGGTGAGTCCAGTCTGCTGTTTAGATCTTGCAATTCAATTGCATTTGTATATCAATAATATTAGGATACATGATGATATCAACTGTTCTACAAGGAGTACTCCTCCAATGACCCAGAAGGACTATCAGTGCACATACATACTGTGCAAGAACAAGTATTGGTTTATGATAGACCATCACTGTTTCTGTATGAACCCTTTAGCCTGGGCACCCGCTGTCTGAACCTCCTGGGCTTTCAGCAGTTTGTGGGAGACAATGAAATGACCTCTGACCTGATCGATGAGGGCAAGGAGCTCATTCGGCGAGGTTTGGCACCACTTGAATTGAAACCTTTTGACAGGGGGAAAAAAGCTTTGGTTTTCTCTCTGTGTGTGTGTGTGTGTGTGTGTGTGTGGTTGTCGACTAAAACAACGGTACTTAGTGATTTCTCTGTTTCTGACAGAGAAAAGAAAGCTCCAAAGGATTGAGGATGGAGAGAACCGACGAAGGGCGAGTGCCTAGTTTTTATTTCCCATGCCCCTTTATTGTGTGCGTTGGCAGTTTATTTTTTTGCAAAGAAACAGATCCAGATGATAACGTCAGGCCTGTGTTCTAGGAGTGGAAAGAGCGCTATGGTAACACGCGGGAAGACACCGCCAGGAACAGGATTAGAAATGAAGCAGCAGAAATGACAGAGACCAACTACTCTGATACTGTCCCTAACACTAGACGTGAGTAAATGATCGCAAAGCCTACTTGCATTACGTTGCGCTTGTTTTTCTACAGTTTGGCTAGATTTTACTCATTGCTTTGTTAAACAATTAATCACTGGTTCGTTTCCTATTGTAGAGTCATGGCTTATCATAATGCCACTAAGGATATCAACGCCACATCTTCTTTATAAATCCCTTCTAACATATATCTGAATTGAACTACGGAAGGCAGTGAAATGGTATTGATTGTTGTTTTTTTCTCCAACAGAGGCCAAGTACTCTCGGACTGGCAGAGGAACAGAGAGAGACTCTATAGAACTTCTCCAGGACGCAGAGCCTTTGGACTTCAATGCAGAGACACTTTCAGACGACCCTCTTGAAGCAGGCTCCACCAGGTAATACGTCCTCCGGTGCCCACTCTTATCTAATTAAGTGTTTTAGTATAATTTTCTGCTCTGCTGTGGTCGATACCTGTAAGCAAATAACACAGGCGTGTGTGTGTTGTTAAACATATACAGTATGCTCACTGTGCCTCTCCATGTTGCAGACATGTACCAGGCAGGTACCTGTCCATGTCCTCGTCACGGAGCAGAATCTTTGATGACGTTTGAGAGAAGTAGAGAGGGGAAGTCGAAGGAACAGGAAAGCTAGAAACACACATTCATTTTCATCCTCCACTCTTCCACTTTTCAGGGAAGACCATACGAAGGAGAGCCGCTCTCTCAACCTCTGTGAATGTAGCACATGACCTCTATCTCACACTACACGGTTGGCCTGATGTATCTGCTACCCCTCGTTTCCAATAGCTTGTCGCCTGTCAGAACACTCCAGTGGCTGTTAATATACACTTCCCCATTAGGTAGATGGCTGTCCTCCCCAGTGCCAGCCAGTGTGCATCATGTCATGAATGCATGAACCTGTACCCTATTTGGGCTTATCATTTGTTAATCCGTTTTGTTATTTCATTTGTTACTTATGTGCATGAATTTCAATTAAAGGTTCTCTGTTCGTTTGATACCCACTGGGATCTTTAAAACAGATGTTTGAAGTGTCTTCCCTCAAAAATCTGGTTGACGGGTTGAGCAAATTGTTAATTATTTTGAGAAGATAAGTACCACTAATGAAGGATATTGTGGAGGGGGGAGACATTATATACACTACCGTGCAAAAGTTTGGGGTCACTTAGAAATGTCCTTGTTTTTGAAAGAAAAGCACATTTTTTGTCCATTAAAATAACATCAAATTGATCAGAAATACAGTGTAGACATTGTTAGTGTTGTAAATGACTATTGTAGTTGGAAACGACTGATTTTTTTTATGGAATATCTACATAGGCGTACAGAGGCCCATTATCAGCAACCATCACTCCTGTGTTCCAATGGCACGTTGTCTTAGCTAATCCAAGTTTATCATTTTAGAAGGCTAATTGAACATTAGAAAACCCTTTTGCAATTATGTTAGCACATGGAATAGCCTTCATTTCTCAGAACAAGAATAGACTGACGAGTTTCAGAAGAAAGAGCTTTGTTTCTGGCCATTTTGAGCCTGTAATTGAACTCACAAATGCTGCTGCTCCAGATACTCAACTAGTCTAAAGAAGGCCAGTTGTATTGCTTCTTTAATCAGGAAAACAGTTTTCAGCTGTACTAACATAATTGCAAAGGGGTTTTCTAATGTTCAATTAGCCTTTTAAAATGATAAACTTGGATTAGCTAACACAACATGCCATTGGAACACAGGAGTGATGGTTGCTGATAATGGGCCTCTTTACAGCTATGTAGATATTCCATAAAAAATCTGCCGTTTCCAGCTACAATAGTCATTTACAACATTAACAATGTCTACACTGTATTTCTGATCAATTTGATGTTATTTTAATGGACAAAAAATGTCATTGTTTTTTTAAAGAAAAGCACATTTCTAAGTGACCCCAAACTTTTGAACGGCAGTGTGTGTGTATATATATATATATTTTAATGCGTTTGTATTTATCTCCGAAAAGTTCCTAACTACCTACTTATTTAACTGTGCCAGCAAAATAGAAATAGTGGAACAAATGATCAATGTTTCAATGAATTAGTCTTGTGTTGTCACTTGTCAGTCTTGTAGAATTCTATGATTTATGGTTCTGGTTTATGGAAGGATGGACAGTTGCTTGGGACTGTTTCTGAAGCTGCTACCATAGAAACCAAGTGTACAGTAGACAGTCCTCTATTTGTTGTATAATCTATGTGATCCAGCCCACACTGAGTTAAAACACATGGTGTTTACACTGCCCATAGAGCTGAATACTAACTTGAGATGTGTGTTCTTAACTCACATGTTTTGTGCAAGGGAATTGATGTCAGATTTGTGCAAATCGGAACTCAAGTTGGAATTCGGCCCATAACGCTAGAGATGTTGTTGCAATTGATGGAGGTCAACTGATACAGCTGTTATGTATTGTTATGTATACTCTCTTTTCTATTCCTAATGTCAGAATGACCTTAAACTTTTGTGTTTGAGAATTTATTTGTTTAAATTCTGTTGAAAGGCCTGTTTAAAAAAAATAATTTGCAATATTGTGTCATTGACCACTTGACATTTAGTTAACTATTTAGAATTTTAGGTGTTAAAGAATCTACTGAAGTCTTTTTGGGGTATCATTGTGCCATTTATTGTTTTATTTGTGTTTATTCGACTGCATTACGAAGATGGCAAATGCACATTTTCCAATTTTTATTATTCAATTTTTGGTTTTAATTACTTGGCTCAATCAAAAAAAAGTGACCTTCAAATGTCTTACATTTTAAATATTTATTCTTACTTTGATCAAGAGGTCTTGCTGGCAGGTACAGCAAAGCAACAGGCCATTACATCTCTGAAATACTGTACATTCCCAAACATCTTTCAATGTGCAGTCCTACTTTTGGGACCCTGCAATGTGTCAACATGGACAAACTACTGTATGAGCTTAGTTGGATTGAGTAATTCAGATATAACACACACACTCAATAGCATGCAGGTTAAATGCATGATATTCATATTTGAAGGAGATGGACAATTATCCTAAAATCATGTTGAATTATAATTGAATGTAATCTGCTGTAAATAATATTTTAGATTTAACCAGAAAGGTCTCTCTCCATGTCTTTGTTAATGATGCACTGTTGTATATTTTGTTTGCTTTTTTTGTTTTGTTTTATATTGTTCTTTTAATATAGCAGACAGAAAAGGTCAACACATGTACAACATGCTATTTATTGTAAATGATTTGAACTGCATTTGTTTAGATGCCCATCTAACTTCATCTTCTTAAAATCTCTGTAAAAAGTAAGAAATGAATTATACAGTATACTGTAGTGTTAGTGAGATGGGTAACCTCACACTGATGATTTTGGTATATTTCATTTTCTTTGCACATGTACTCTGATGCTGGAATGTTATAATTTATTAAACCCTGGTTGGTGTTGGTCCTCTGTGTTTTTTTTTTATGTAGTATTTAGACAAGTGTTGTGGAACGAAATAAAACATCTTAAAATTGATGTATTCCTATCATATCGTAATTTTTGGAGAGGACTGGCAATTTACAGACAGGACAAGGGGCACCTATGGTGCACTTGAGTAACCTTTCTTTTCAATAATAAAAAGGTAATGATCTTCGTAAGCAGTGGTGGAAAAAAGTACTCAGGCAAGAGGATAAGGCAAGCCCACATTGCTATGGAAACGCGTAGGGGTGTGGGCTTGGAAGAGGGGCCGCTGCTGATGTTGTTTTACACTTACAGGTTGCAATATTAACTTTCACGGTAAGTTGCTCGCATCTACAGATAAAGTAGCAAACAAATTCTAAATAACTTGTATTTAGTATTTAGGAAGCTAAATATCTAAATGTATACAGTCAGACTTTATTGCAAACACGGTCATAATGCGAACGACTTGCTAGGCTAGTTTGACCGTTCAGCTAGCAAGCGCCAGATGACAACTTCAACCTACCTGTTCGTTTCCCCACTACGCCCTTTTTGTCACATAGCTGTACGTTTCATTTATCATTGTCACCGTCTCTCAAATACTGTACTAGACAATATTGATAATTGAATGTTATCTATTTCGAATCGAACTGTATGCTTGGAAATCAGTTATGCAAATGCATTTCCTGGCAGCAGGTATCATGGCGGGGACGTCACGACATGATCGGGAGATGGCAGTGAACGCTAAAAAACAGCTGTCTGTGTGCACAGACCCCGTGGAAAGCTTGAGGTTGCAGTGTCTTGCAAGAGGCTCTTCTGGCATCAAGTGTCTGAGCAGGTGAGAGAAAGGACAGTATACTTGTATGTGATGGGCAGAGTAAATGGTTCCATATCAACTGTTGCCCAGGAGGTCAACATCAAATATATATTTTTTTATTTGACCTTTATTTAACTAGGCAAGTCAGTTAAGAACAAATTCTTATTTTCAATGACGGCCTAGGAACAGTGGGTTAACTGCCTTGTTCAGGGGCCAACTGTATCAAATATGTTACTAGTCAAGCCTGTAAAGTAGTCTGAATTAGTCTAAGGACCTCTCTTGGTTGGTTTATAAAATGCAAGGATTGTTTCAGTAATGTGAACTCCACGAAATACTGTCTAATTTTGTTCAACAGCCAAGTATTTATCTTTTTTCTTCTTCAATTGTTTAATTATCTGTCAGAACATTCAAGATAATGGATGATGACAATAACCGTACGTTAGATATGAAGGAGTTTATGAAGGGCCTTAATGACTACGGTGTCCTCATCGAGAAAGAGGAAGCCATGGCAATGTTTCAGCGTTTTGACCGGGACAACAGTGGATCCATCGACTTTGATGAATTTCTCCTCACTCTCAGGGTAAATATCCGTGGTAGGGGTAAGCCTCTGAAGTACATGATAACTGTTGAAATGTGATCGCACTTACAGTATGCCATTTGTAAACTTTGTGCATTATTTCTGCTTGCAGCCTCCGATGTCCAATGCCAGGAAGGAGGTGATCATGCAGGCCTTTAGGAAGCTGGATAAGACTAATGATGGGGTGATCACTATTGAAGATCTAAGAGGGGTTTACAATGTCAAGTACCACCCCAAATATCAAAACGGGGAATGGACAGAGGAGCAAGTATTCCGCAAATTCCTGGACAGCTTCGACTCTCCTTACGACAAGGACGGACAGGTAATACTGATAACAATGTTGGGTAGAGGTAATAATGGTGTTCCCATCATCCACCTCTACTGTAGTGTACACCTATCCTGCTCAACTAACAGCCTGTACATTATTCCGTCAGATATGAATGAGATCATATATTTTTTTACTTAACCTTTATTTAACTAGACAAATCAGTTAAGAACAAATTCTTATTTACAATGACGGCCTACCAAAAGGCAAAAGGCCTCCTGCGGGGACGGGGGTTGCAATTAAAAATAATAATAATAATTTAGGACAAAACACACATCACGACAAGAGAGACACCACAACACTACATAAAGAGAGACCTAAGACAACAACATAGCAAGGCAGCAACACATGACAACAACATGGTAGCAGCACAAAACATGGTACAAACATTATTGGGCACAGACAACAGCACAAAGGGCAAGAAGGTAGAGACAACAATACATCACGCAAAGCAACCACAACTGTCAGTAAGAGTGTCCATGATTGAGTCTTTGAGTGAAGAGATTGAGATAAAACTGTATAGTTTGAGTGTTTGTTGCAGCTCGTTCCAGTCGCTAGCTGCAGCAAACTGAAAAGACGAGCGACCCAAAGATGTGTGTGCTTTGGGGACCTTTAACAGAATGTGACTGGCAGAACGGGTGTTGTATGTGAAGGATGAGGGCTGCAGTAGGTATCTCAGATAGGGGGGAGTAAGGCCTAAGAGGGTTTTATAAATAACAATCAACCAGTGGGTCTTGCGACGGGTATACAGAGATGACCAGTTGACAGAGGAGTATAGAGTGCAGTGATGTGTCCTATAAGGAGGATTGGTGGCCAATCTGATGGCTGAATGGTAAAGAACATCTAGCTGCTCGAGAGCACCCTTACCTGCGGATCTATACATTACGTCTCCGTAATCTAGCATGGGTAGGATGGTCATCTGAATCAAGGTTAGTTTGGCAGCTGGGGTGAATGGATGCATATGAGACACTTTTCTTAGACTCCTGACATTTACTGCTTATCTGTGAAACCATCTTAAACGGTTGTTATCATATAAACTACCAACTTGTTCTTGTTGATCATCCTTTCTTATTCCTGGAACACATTTGGTCACACGAGGAGTTCATGAATTCCTATGCAGGCGCCAGTGCCCCCATTTGATACGCGTATCTACTTTATTATCATGATGAAAAGTGCCTGGAAACTTAACTAACGTCTTCTTGATGTTTAGGGCAAAGACTAAAGAGCACTCAACCCTGGGATATGGACGGCAGATGCCATGGTGTCTCCAATTGACGAATTTCCTTATATGAACTGTAACTCAGTAAAATCTTTGGAATTGTTGCATGTTACGTTTATATTTTGGTTCAGCGTAGAACTAGAGACAAAACAAAACCTTGACATCTGCTGACTGACAGTGAGAAACACAGCTACACCAACTACCAGTTCTACTAGAATTGCCCTACTAAGTACTGTACCATGTACATGTTGCCCTGTAACAATTTGATAGCTTTGACAGTCTGACACCTTTGAGAAATAGGCCTAAAGCCCCCCAAAATTCTAAGAGCAGTGTAAATACCTTGAGGACAGGACTAAAAAACTGAAAGTAGACCATTACACCCCACTAAACTATTGCATAGAGAAATATATAAGCAAAAAGAGAGCGTTACACCCCACTAAACTAATGCATAGAGAAAGATACCATGGTGTCTCCTTTAGCTTATCTTTCTCTATGCAGTAGTTCAGTATAATATGTACATGGGGCCGTGCATTAGCGTGCTGAAACATGAGGTGATGGCAGCGGATGAATGGCACGATAATGGACCTCAGGATCTCGTCACGGTATCTTTGTGCATCGAAATTGCCATCGATAAAATGCAAATTAATTATTGTCCGTTGCTTATGCCTGGCCATACCATATCCCCACCTCCACCATGGGGCACTCTGTTCACAACGTTGACATCAGCAAAACGCTCGCCCACACAATGCCATGCACGCTGTTTGCCATCTGCTCGTTACAGTTGAAACTGGGATTCATATGTGAAGAGCACACTTCTCCATCGTGCCAGTGGCCATCGAAGGTGAACATTTGCCCGCTGAAGTCGGTTACGGTTACCCTGGTGAGGACGATGAGCATGCAGATGAGCTTCCCTGAGATGATTTCTGACAACAGAAATTCTTCGGTTGTGCAAACCCACAGATCCCGCAGGTGAAGCCGGATTTGGAGGTCCTGGGCTGGCGTGGTTACACGTGGTCTGTGGTTGTGAGGCCAATTGGACATACTGCCAAATTCTCTAAAACCACGTTGGAGGTGGCTTACGGTAGAGAAATTAACATTAAATTCTCTGGCAACAGCTCTGGTGGACATTCGTGCAGTCAGCATGCCAATTGCATGCTCCTCAACTTAAGATTTCTGTGACATTTTGTTGTGTGACAAAACTGCACATTTTAGAGTGGCCTTTTATTGTCCCCAGCACAAGGTGCACCTGTGTAATGGTCATGCTGTTTAGTCAGCTTCTTGATATGCCAGTGGATGGATTATCTTGGCAAAGGAGAAACTCTCACTTACAGGAATGTAAACACATTTGTGCACACATTTTGAGAGAAATAAGCTTTTTAGTGCCTACTGAAAGATTCTGGGTTCTTTTTATTTCAGCTCATGAAACATGGGACCAACACTTTACATGTTGCTTTCATATTTTTGTTCAGTGTATAATGCACCTTTAGTGGCCTGATTAAATAAGCATTTGGACGTTAGATGAAAATGTCTGAATGTATTGATCAAATCAAATGTTATTTGTCACATGCACGGAATAAAATAGGTGTAGACCTTACAGTGAAATGCTTACTTACAAGCCCTTAACCAACAATGCAGTTTTAAGAAAATACCTTAAAAAAAGAGTAAGAGATAAGAATAACAAATAATTAAAGAGCAGCAGTAAATAACAATAGCAGGGCTATATAGAGGGGGTACCGGTACAGAGTCAATTTGCGGGGGCACGGGTATCGAGGTAATATGTAAATGTCGGTAGAGTTATTAAAGAGACTATGCATAGATAATAACAGAGAGTAGCAGCAGCGTAGAAGGGGGTGAGGGGGCAATGCAAATGAGGGTAGCAAAAGGGTGACACCCTCAGCTCTCACACAACCTAGTCTTTCCCTTTCACCGCTTTGGTGTTCCAGTTCTCCTCCTTATCAGTGCAATGTGGGTTTTCTGTCTATATCTGACACTGATGGTGTAGGCTGGTTCAGTAAGCTCTGTCTGTCACTTCCTCCCCTTCTGCAGGTCACCAAGGAGGAGTTTCTCAACTACTACTGCGGAGTCAGCGCCTCCATCGATAGTGATGTCTATTTCATTCTCATGATGAAAACTGCATGGAAATTATGAGCTTTAAGTTGATACATTTATGATAATGATTTTTAATGGACAGTTCGTCAAGGTGCTTTCTTAAACTAATATTTCGTTATGGAAATCATGTTGACAAACGAATATTTATAATTTCCCAATGATATGCAAATGGTTATGAATGACTTGTTCATATTTTGTGCAATGTTAAAATATGTATTTCAGTTAGTCACTCTCTCCACAAGCTAACTAACTACATCTAGCTATATTATGTATTGTAGAAAACTGTAGTCCACAGTCTGACGCCTCGATCAGACCGACAGCGTCATTACATACCGTTTTGCATAGCTACGCAACTAAACTGAAAGCATGTATATACCATGTTATGCATTACACAGAACGCACTGCAACTGCCTCTGCAATTCCTTTGTAAATGAATGTACTTCTGGTGTACCAAAACGCAAGGACGCTGTCGGTCTGATTGAGGCGTCAATGTTGGAATACAACTTTATAAAGACACAGGAAAACCATAGAGATCCCCTTACATTCAGATTGGTTGAGCAGATACAACATGAATGATACATCAAAGTACAGTCATTTCAGGGGATGAGAGCAGAAGAAGTTATACTTTTTATTTATTTATTATGCATACACATTTGATCTGTTTTAATAAAATGTTTTAAACACAAAATTCAACAACGGTCATTTTTATACAGGAAATGCTGTCAACATTTGTCAGAGTAAAATATACAAATACCAGATGTACAGAAAGAAAGCTGTAATACGGTGAAGCTGAAAACTAATGCTATGTCTAACATTACGTGTTCAACAAAATGATCAAGCGTTCTGCATTGAAAACGAATGCATGATAGTTCATAATATAGTAATAGTATAATACATTCAAAGTAAAAAACTACGTACTGGTAACTGCAGGAAATACAATCATGTATGTGCAAAAAATAAGAAAAAAAATGTGACAAACATTAGACAGAAATGAATCAAACCTTATTTCCATGTTTATGTATATAAATGTGTAGAAGGGTTCAAACCCTGAGGAATGGAATGATACATTCTAGGTTTACTTTGCAGCTGTTGTCATGGTAAAGTAAAGAGTATCTTTGTGAAGGCCATAAGAAGCAGCAGTGTGTATTATAATAATATTAGGCCAGGATATCACGGTGGTCCTCAGTATACTATCCTCAGTATAATATACAGAATGGGAAGAAGTGCAAATGCAAAAAGAATATATAAAGGAGGGACAGCTTTGTATTTCAAGTTAGTCAAGTCAAGTTCTCCCTTGTCTTTTGCAACTACCAACAGATTAATAACAAGACCTAAGAAACATAATGAGGATTATTCCTGTTCTGTCTCCTATCATTTGTAAATAACATGTGCATTGAGTTCTGCTAGTCTCTTGTGATACTGGGAGTCAGTGGATAGTCAGTTTGAGTCACGGTGGATCAAATAGACTTCATATGAAAGCAGCCGTTAACAAAGTCGCTCAGAGCTCAGCGTAAGAATGTAATAAGAAGCTATAATCTTGAATAAGTTCTTTCTCTCTACATCTCTCACTGGATCTGATAGAAACTAGACATGGTGACATACACCTCACCTTTGCCTCCTTGCTGGGTAGCAACTAGCCCCTCAGGACCAATGTTACCATCACTGTCGTCTGTCTCCACACTCTCCGTGTCACTCTTCAGGTCCAGGATACCCATGGTGGAGCCACTACTCCCAGCCCCAAAGTCGGGGTGCTCTCCTGGGGACTCGCACCTCAACAGTATGGCCTCCGAACCTCCACTACTGGTGCTATGGCAGGACTTCGTATCCCCATCACACTCTTGAATGAGGTATTGATCTTTGACCGCAGTGAGATGATGGGCGTCAGAGTCAGGGGGTTGGGCAGTAACGTGCTGCTCCTCGTCCAGCTCCACCAGCTGGATCTTGAGGTCACTGAACACCTCGGGGTTAAAGCTCAGAGGTTGGCCCTGCTGGGTCACAGGAAAGAGACAGGATAAACCAATATCCTCCTAACTCATGGACATTTATTGTTCCCAATCTAGTGCATATCAGAGGACTTACACTACATAACATCTCATTCCAAAATCATGGGCATTAGTATGGAGTTGGTCCCTCTGCTGCTATAACAGCCTCCACTCTTCTGGGAAGGCTTTCCACTAGATGTTGGAACATTGCAGTGGGGACCTGCTTCCATTCAGCCACGAGTATTATTGAGGTCGGGCACTGATGTTGGGTGATTCCAATTCATTCCAAAGGTGCTCGATAGGGTTGAGGTCAGGGCTCTGTGCAGGCCAGTCAAGTTCTTCCACACCAATCTCAACAAACCATTTCTGAATGGACCTTGCTTAATGCATGGGGGCATTGTCAGGCTGCAATAGGAAAGGCCCTTTCCCAAACTGTTGCCACAAAGTTGGAAGCACAGAATAGTCTAGAATGTTATTGTATGCTGTAGCATTAGGATTTCCCTTCACTGGAACTAAGGGGCCTAGCCCGAACCATAAAAACAGCCCCAGACCATTATTCCTCCTCCACCAAACTTTACAGTTGGCACTATGCATTCGGGAAGATAGCGTTCTCCTGGCATCCGTCAAACCCAGATTCGTCCGTCAGACTGCCATATGGTGAAGCGTGATTCATCACTCCAGAGAACGTTTCCACTGCTCCAGATTCCAATGGCGGCAAGCTTTACACCACTCCAGCCAACACTTGGCATTGCGAGTGGTAATTTTAGGCTTGTGTGCGGCTGATTGGCCATGGAAACCCAGAGTTTGCAACCACACATACAGACGAGTTTTATGCACTATGCGCTTTAGCACTCGGCTATCCCATTCTATGAGTTTGTGTGGCCCACTTTGCGGTTGAGCCATTCTTGCTACTAAACGTTTCCACTTCACAATAACAGCACTTACAGTTGACCGGGGCAGCTCTAGAAGGGCAGAAATTTGACGAACTGACTTGTTGAAAAGGTGACATCCCATGACGATGCCACGTTGAAAGTCAAAGTCACTGAGCTCTTCAGTAAGGGCATTCTACTGCCAATGTTTGTCTATGGGGATTGCATGGCGGTGTGCTGGATTTTATACACGTGTCAGCAACGGGTGTGGCTGAAATAGCCAAATCCACTAGTATTCAGACCCCTTCCCTTTTTCACATTTTGTTACGTTACAGCCTTATTCTAAAATGGATGTAATGTTTTTTTCCCTCGTCAATCTACACACAATACCCCATAATGAAAAACAGAAAACAGGTTTTTAGAAAATGTTGCTAATTTATTTATATACCTTATTTATACAAGTATTCAGACCCTTTGCTATAAGACTTGAAATTGAGCTCAGGCGCATCCTGTTTCCATTGATCATCCTTGAGATGTTTCTATGATTGATTGAATTTACCACAGGTGGACTCCAATCGATTGGGCATGATTTGGAAAGGTACACACCTGTCTATAAGGTCCCACAGTTGACAGTGCATGTCAGAGCAAAAACCAAACCATGAGGTCGAAGGAATTGGCCCTCAAGCTCCAAGACAGGATTGTGTCGATAAACAGATCTGAGGAAGGGTACCAAAAACTTTCTGCAGCATTGAAGGTCCCCAAGAACACAGTGGCCTCCATCATTCTTAAACGGAAGAAGTTTGGAAGCACCAAGACTCTTCGTAGAGCTGGCCACCCGGCCAAACTAAGCAACCCGGAGAGAAGGGCCTTGGTCAGTGAGGTGACCAATAACCTGATGGTCACTATGACAGAGCTCCATCTGTGGAGATGGGAGAACCTTCAGAAGGACAACCATCTCTGCAGCACTCCACCAATCAGGCCTTTATGGTAGAGTGGCCAGACGTAAGCCACTCCTCAGTAAATGTACATGGCTGCCCTCTTAGAGTTTGCCAAAAGGCACCTAAAGGACTCTGACTATGAGAAGCAAGATTCTCTGGTCTGATGGAACCAAGATCGAACTCTTTGGCCTGAATGCCAAATGTCACGTCTGGAGGAAACCTGGCACCATCCTTACGGTGAAGCATGGTGGTGGCAGCATCATGCTGTGTGAATGTTTTTCAGCTGCAGGGAAAGATGAAGGGAGCAAACTAAAGAGAGATCCTTGATGAAAACCTGCTCCAGAGCACTCAGGACCTCAGACTGTGGCGAAGATTCACCTTCCAACAGGACAACGACCCTATGCACACAGACAAGACAACGCAGGAATGGCTTCAGGACAAGTCTCTGAATATCCTTGAGTGGCCCAGACAGAGCCCGGTCGTGAACCCGATCGAACATCTCTGGAGAGACCTGAAAATAGCTTTGCAGCGACGCTCCCCATCTAAACTGACAGAGCTTGAGAGGATCTGCAGAGAAGAATGGGAGAAACTCCCCAAATACAGGTGTGCCAAGCTTGTAGCATCAACACTCGAGGCTGTAATCACTGCCAGAGGTTCTTCAACAAAGTACTGAGTAAAGGGTCTGAATACTTATGTAAATGTAATATGTCAGAATGCTTTGTCATTATGGGGTATTGTGTGTAGATTGATGAGGAAACATATATATTTTTTAATAAGGCTGTAACGTAACAAAATGTGGAAAAAGTCAATGGGTCAGAATACTTTTAGAATGCAGTGTATAGTGTGTACCTTCATTGGCTCGTAGGTCTGGACGATCTGGAGAAGTGTGTGTTTGGGATGTGGAATGCTTGGCCATATGAAAGAATGTATTCTGTGAGGAAAGAGAGACATGAGAGTGGAGGACATGCGCGCGCGCGCGCGCGCGCGCGCACACACACACACACACACACACACACACACACACACACACACACACACACACACACACACACACACACACACACACACACACACACACACACACACACACACACACACACACACGCCGGAGTGGATGGCTGCCGTCTTATCGGTTCTTAACCAACCGTGCTATTTTGTTTGTTTTTTCACATGTTCGTAACTTGTTTTGTACATAATGTTGCTGCTACCATCTCTTATGACCGAAAAGAGCTTCTGGACATCAGAACAGCGATTACTCACCTCGAATTGGACTAAGAGTTTTTCTTTAATGAGTCGGACGGGAAGGATATACTACAAACACTCTAACGGACCCTCATCCCCGTCATTCGCTCGAGAAGGAAACAAAGATTTTGCGTAAAGAGATCAGGGTGCCTTGTGAGGATCAGGTGAAGATCTGCCTTTGCCATTCGTCCTGGTAGCAAACGTTAAATCGCTGGAATATAAATGGGGCGAACTGAAAGCACATATGTCCTACCAACATGACTTTAAAAACTGTAATATCTTATGTTTCACCGAGTCGTGGCTGAATGACGACATTAATAACATACAGCTGGCGGGTTATGCATTCTATCGGCAGCATAGAACAGCAGCTTCTAGTAAGACACGGGGTGGGGGTCTATGCATATATGCAAACAGCTGGTGCACGATATCTAAGGAAGTCTCAAGGTTTTGCTCACCTGAGGTATCATGATTAGCTGTAGACCACACTATCTACCTAGAGAGTTTTCATCTGTAATTTTCATAGCTGTCTACATACCACCACAGACAATGCTGACACTAAAACCGCACTCAATGAGCTGTATACCGCCATAAGCAAACAGGAAAGCGCTCATCCAGAGGCGGCACTCCTAGTGGCCGGGGACTTTAACGCAGGGAAACTTAAATCAGTTTTACCTAATTTCTATCAGCATGTTAAATGTGCAACCAGAGGGGGGAAAACTACAGGGAAAAAAACGCCTTCACTCCACACACATAGACGCGTACAAAGCTCACCTTCGCCCTCCATTTGGCAAATCTGACCATAATTCTATCCTCCTGATTCCTGTTTACAAGCAAAAATTAAAGCAGGAAACACCAGTGACTCGTTCTATAAAAAGGTGGTCAGATGAAGCAGATGCTAAACTACAGGACTGTTTTGCTAGCACAGACTGGAATATGTTCCGGGATTCTTCGGATGGCATTGAGAAGTACACCACATCAGTCACAGGCTTTATCAGTAAGTGCATCGATGACGTCATCCCCACAATGACTGTACGAACATACCCCAACCAGAAGCCATGGATTACAGGCAACATTTGCACTGAGCTAAAGGGTCGCTTTCAAGGAGCAGGACTCTAGCCCGGAAGCTTATATAAAATCCCGCTATGCCCTCCGACGAACCATCAAACAGGCAAAGCATCAGTACAGGACTAAGATCGAATTGTACTACACCAGCTCCGATGCTCGTCGGATGTGGCATGGCTTGCAAGCTATTACAGACTACAAAGGGAAGCACAGCCACGAGCTGCCCAGTGACACAAGCCTACCAGATGAGCTAAATAACTTCTATGCTCGCTTCGAGGCAAGTAACACTGAAACATGCATGAGAGCATCAGCTGTTCCAGACGACTGTGTGATCACGCTCTCCGCAGCCGATGTGAGTAAGACCTTTAAACAGGTCAACATTTACAAGGCCGCAGGGCCAGACGGATTACCACGACGTGTACTCCGAGCATGCGCTGACCAACTGGCAAGTGTCTTCATTGACATTTTCAACCTCTCCCTGTCTGAGTCTGTAATACCAACATGTTTCAAGCAGACCACCATAGTCCCTGTGCCCAAGAACACTAAGGTAACCTGCCTAAATGACTACCGACCCATAGCACTCATGTCTGTAGCCATGAAAGGCTTTGAAAGGCTGGTCATGTCTCACATCAACACCATGATCCTAGAAACCCTAGGCCCACTCCAATTTGCATACCGCACCAACAGATCCACAGAGGATGCAATCTCTATTGCACTTCACACTGCCCTTTCACACCTGGATAAAAGGAACACCTATGTGAGAATGCTATTCATTGACTTCAGCTCAGCGTTCAACACCATAGTGCCCTCAAAGCTCATCACTAAGCTAAGAACCTTGGGACTAAACACCTCCTTCTGCAACTGGCTCCTGGACATCCTGACGTGCCGCCCCCAGCTGGTAAGGGTAGGTGACAACACATCTGCCACACTGATCCTCAACACGGAGGCCCCTCAGGGGTGCGTGCTCAGTCCCCTGTACTCCCATTTCACTCATGACTGCACGGCCTGGCACGACGCCAACACCATCAAGTTTGCCGATGACACAACAGTGGTAGGCCTGATCATCGACAACGATGAGACAGCCTATACGGAGGAGGTCAGAGACCTGACCGTGTGGTGCAAGGACAACAACCTCTCCCTCAACGTGATCAAGACAAAGGAGATGATTGTGGACTATAGGAAAAGGAGGACCGAGCACGCCCCCATTCTCATCGACAGGGCTGTGGTGGAGCAGGTTGAGAGCTTCAAGTTTCTTGGCGTCCACATCACCAACAAACTAACATGGTCCAAGCACACCAAGACAGTCATGAAGATGGCAGAACAAAACCTATTCCCCCACAGGAGACTGAAAATATTTGGCATGGGTCCTCAGATCCTCAAAAGGTTTTACAGCTGCACCATCGAGAGCATCCTGACGGGTTGCATCACTGCCTGGTATGGCAACTGCTCAGCCTCCGACCGCAAGGCACTACAGAGGGTAGTGCGTACGGCCCAGTACATCACCGGGGCCAAGCTTCCTGCCATCCAGGACCTCTATACCAGGCGGTGTCAGAGGAAGGCCCTAAAAATTGTCAAAGACTCCAGCCACCTTAGTCATAGACTGTTCACTCTGCTAACGCACGACAAGCGGCTAATCAAATGGCTACCCAGACTATTTGCATCTCCCCCTCTTTCTGCGCTGCTGCTACTCTCTGTTATTATCTATGCATAGTCACTTTAATAACTCTACCTACATGTACATATTACCTCAATTACCTCTACATCGGTGCTCCCGCACATTGACTCTGTACCGGTACCCCCTGTATATAGCCCCGCTATTGTTATTTACTGCTGCCCTTTAATTATTTGTTATTCCTATCGCTTACTTTTTTGTAGGTATTTTCTTAAAACTGCATTGTTGGTTAAGGGCTTGTAAGTAAGTATTTCACTGTAAGGTCATCACCTGTTGTATTCGGCGCATGTGACAAATCAAATTTGATTTGATTTGTCACGCGCACACACACACACACACACACAAAATATGAAAAGGAGACCAATTTAATACTCACTGTATTCTCCAGAAAATACTAACTGCCAAGGTGACCAGAATCAGAGCAAAAATGGCCACGATGAGTGAGTAGGACAGCATCTGGACATCTTTCTTTGTCTCTGTAGGGGAGTGGAGAGAGAACGAGAGCAGAGACGATGCATGTGACTCCCATTTCCTCTACCCTCTATCACTTCCAACTGCACAGTCTCGATATCATACTATACTTTTTAGACACGTAAGTCTTTTTTTGTTTACCTTTGTCTGTTCTGAAACTGAGAGGGGCACTCCATTCACTCCAACTACCATCAAAGTACCCCCCGTTTGGCTTGGCTCGAACCTTGACGTGATACTCTGTGTTCTTATGGAGGTACTCTTCCCCCTCGATGATCAGAGGCTGATAGGTTATGCTATGAACCTATGAACAGGGTACACCGTAAAAGAAGAACAAGAAATTGTGTTCATAGAATATACTGTACTATACAGAGTAACTACAGTGTTGCTAAATAGTTATTATGTCTGAATTAAAGAGAAATGTATATCATATAGTTTAGCATTTGCATCCAAACATCCAATAAAATTAGGCTTTTGGCTACTGTACCAGAGTATTTTTGACACTCCAGATGCGAAATTGGAACAGTTGATTGCTGGGTTTCAGGTAATCGTTTAGGTATAGATTCCCAATGTAAATAAGAGCCCGGTTGGAGCTCCCCAGAAATGTGACATTCACCACCCAAGGACTCCTGGGTTTAACTAAACCAGAAAGATGAACAAGAAACAGAGGATAAGTGTTAAGGGCAATTGATGAAGGAGACAACTAAGGACTATCAATTGATGAAGATGTCATCTAAAAATGTGTCATGGTACTGTCATTCCAACCATAGTGTCTTCACTTATATTTTCAACCTCTCCCTGACCCACTCTGTAATACCTACAAGTTTCAAGCAGACCACCATAGTCCCTGTGCCCAAGAACGCCAAGGTAACCTGCCTAAATGACTATTGCCCCATAGTGCTCACATCTGTGGCCTTGAAATGCTTTGAAAGTTTGGTCACATCAACAACATCACCCCAGACACTCTGGACCCACTCCAATCAGCATATCGCCCCAACAGATCCACATATGACTCAATCTGGCCTTTTTTGCCTTTACCTCCCTTATCTCACCTCATTTGCTCACTTTGTATATAGACTTATTTTTCTACTATATTATTGACTGTATGTTTGTTTTACGCCATGTGTAACTCTGTGTTGTTGTATGTGTCAAATTGCTTGCTTTATCTTGGCCAGGTCGCAATTGTAAATGAGAACTTGTTCTCAACTTGCCTACCTGGTTAAATAAAGTTGAAAAAAAATAAAAAAATAAAAATAAATAAATCTCTATTGCATTCCACACTGCCCTTTCCCAGCTGGACAAAAGGAACACCTATGTGAGAATGCTGTTTATTGACTACAGCTCAGCGTTCAACACCATAATTCCCTCCAAACTCATCACTAAACTAAGGACCTTGGGATTAAAAACCTCCCTCTGCAACTGGATCCTTGACTACCTGACATGCCGCCCCCAGGTGGTGAGGGTAGGCAACAACACATCCGCCTCGCTGACCCTCAACACGGGGGCCCATCATGTGTGCTTAGTCCCCTCCTGTACTCCCTGTTTACCCATGACTGTGGTGATAGGCCTGATAACCAACGACTATGAGACAGCCTATAGGGAGGAGGTCAGAGACCTGGCAGTGTGGTGCCAGGACAACAACCTCTTCCTCAATGTCAGCAAGACAAAGATGCTGATCGTGGATTACAGGAAACAGAGGGTCGAGCACGCCCCCATCCACATCGATGGGGCAGTCGTGGAGCAGGTCGAGAGCTTAAAGTTCCTCGGTGTCCACATCACTAAGAAATTATCATGGTCCACAGACACCAACACAGTCGTGAAGAGGGCACGACAATGCCTCTTCCCACTCAGGAAGCTGAAAAGATTTGGCATGGGCCCTCAGATCCTCAAGAAGTTCTACAGCTGCACCATTGAGAGCATCTTGACTGGCTGCATCACCGCTTGGTATGGCAACTGCTTGGCATCTGACCGCAAGGCGCTACAGAGGGTAGTGCGTACGGCCCAGTATATCCCTGAGGCCGAGCTCTCTGCCATCCAGGACCTCTATAGCAGGTGGTGTCAGAGGTAGGCCTTAAAAATGGTCAAATATTCCAGCCATCCAAGTCATAGACTGTTCTCTCTACTACCGCATGGCAAACGGTACCGATGCACCAAGTCTGGAACCAACAGGACCCTGAATAGCTTCTACCCCCAAGCCATAAGACTGCTAAGTAATTAGTTAAAAAGATAACCACTAGGACTCCTGAGTGGCGCAGCGGTCTAAGGCACTGTATTGCAGCGCTTGAAGCGTCACTACAGACCCGGGTTCGATCCCAGGCTGTGTCGCAGTCGGCTGCAATCGGTAGACCCATGAGGTGGTGCACAATTGGCCCACGTCGTCCGGGTTAGGGGAGGGTTTGGCTGGCCGGGATGTCCTTGTCCCATCGCTCTGTACCGGGCTGGGCACATGCATACTGACTTCAGTCGCCGGGTGTACGGTGTTTCCTCCGACACATTGGTGCGGCTGGCTTCCAGGTTAAACGAGCAGTGTGTCAAGAAGCTTGGTGGGGTTGTGTTTTGGAGGACGCATGGCTCTCGACCTTCGCCTCTCCCGAGTCCGTACGGGAGTTGCAGCTATAGGACAAGACTGTAAATACCAATTGGATATCCTGAAATTGGGGTAAAAAAAAAGAAAAATTAAGATAACCAATAGCTACCCGGACTACTTGCATTGACCCTTTTTTCACAAACTCTTTTGACTCATCACATACGCTGCTGGTTTTATTATCTGTTTATTATCTATGTTGCCTAGTCACTTTATCCCTACCTACAATACCAGTCAAAAGTTTGGACACCTGCTCATTCAAGGGTTTTTCTTTATTTATACATATTTTCTATTTTGTAGAATAATAGTGAACATATCAAAACTATGAAATAACAAATAAGGAATCATGTAGTAACCAAAAAAGTGTTAAACAAATCAAAATATATTTCAGATTCTTCAAAGTAGCCACCCTTTGCCTTGATGACAGCTTTGTACACTCTTGGCATTTGCTCAACCAGCTTCATGAGGAATGCTTTTCTAATAGTCTTGAAGGAGTTCCCACATATGCTGAGCACTTGTTGGCTGCTTTTCCTTCACTCTGCGGTCAAACTCATCCCAAACCATCTCAATTGGGTTGAGGTCGGGTGATTGTGGAGGCTAGGTCATCTGATACAGCACCATCACTCTCCTTCTTGGTCAAATAGCCCTCACACACCCTGGTTGTGTGTTTTGGGTCATTGTCCTGTTGAAAAACAAATGATAGTCCCACTCAGCGCAAAACAGATGGCATGGCGTATCGCTGCAGAATGCTGTGGTAGCCTTGCTGGTTAAGTGTGCCTTGAATTCTAAATATATCACTGACAGTGTCACCAGCAAAGCACCCCCACACCACATCTCCTCCTCCATGCTTCACGGTGGGAACTACACATGCAGAGATTATCCGTTCACCTACTCTGCATCTCACAAGGACACAGTGGTTGGAACCAAAAATCTCAAATTTGAACTCATCAGACCAAAGGACAGATTTCCACCGGTCTAATGTCCATTGCTCGTGTTTCCTGGCCCAAGCAAGTCTCTTCTTCTTATTGGTGTCCTTTAGTAGTGGTTTCTTTGCAGCAATTTGACCATGAAGGCTTGATTCACGCAGTCTCCTCTGAATAGTTGATGTTGAGATGTCTGTTACTTTGTAACTCTGTGAAGCATTTATTTGTGCTGCAATTTCTGAGGCTGGTAACTCTAATGAACTTATCCTCTGCAGCAGAGGTAATTCTGGGTCTTCCTTTTCTGTGGTGGTCCTCAAGAGAGCCAGTTTCATCATAGCGCTTGATGGTTTTTGCGACTGAACTTGAAGAAACCTTCAAAGTTGTTGAAATTTTCCTGATTGACTGACCTTCATGTCTTAAAGTAATGATGGACTGTCATTTCTCTATGCTTATTTGAGCTATTCTTACCATAATATGGACTTAGTCTTTTACCAAATAGGGCCATCTTCTGTATTCCACCCCTACCTTGTCACAACACAACTGATTGGCACAAAAGCATTAATAAGAAGGGAAGAAATTCCACAAATGAACTTTTAACAAGGTGCTGTGGTGGCTAATTTCTGCATTACCAAATGAGGAGAGTTACAAACTTCACACACCAGTCAGAGTTATACGTAAACTACATCTTTAATAATTAAGATGCTTTTGCAAAAGCCCTTTGACTTTCAATGATGCGCTATCTCTAATGAACCATTGAAAAAGTGATTACACAAAAGTACAAAGATCTTTTATACCCAAGATCCACCCCTCTCAACGTACATGATGAACAACAGATCTTAGGAACTGTTCACAAAGGGACCTTATACTTTAGAAAGGAGTATCCCTTAGCCAGATAACATTCGCTATAAATTATCGTTCAGTTAGGTCCCTAATGACGAGGTTCTAATCTCATTCCTGGTACTTCATAGTACAAAAACACCATCTCATCCAATGGCATATATCAATTGTCAACTCTAGATACTCCCATCTCAAGTAAACCCCCTCTTGATCCCACTCCTGGACAAGCTCACTGAGGGGAGTGACTTGCACACAGACATTGTGGAGACAAATAATTGGTTCCCCATTAATCACGCCATCCCTTCACATGGTTTAAGAATAGGTAAAGACACATTCACATATGAAGACAATGTTCCATTCTGTCCTCTTCAGGGACATGTAAAAGACAAGCCTGACCTCTCCCCTCTCTGGGCCCCAAGTGACTGAGCCCCAGCTAAGGGAAAAGTGCAACTAAAAGACAGCAGAGTCCAAAGGGATACTTTCTAATGACAAGTATCTCACATAAACATATTATGCTAATAAAACAGCTTAACTATCTATGTTACCCAACTAATTCTGATTCATCCGCCACAGCGCACCTGTTAATTTAAATGCATTCCAGGTGACTACCTCATGAAGCTGGTTGAGAGAATGCCAAGAATGATTTTGATGTCTTCACTATTATTCTACAGTGTAGAAAATAGTAAAACTAAAGATAAACCCTTGATGAGTAGGTGTGTCCAAACTTTTGACGGGTACTGTATATGAACATACAGTATCTGCCTCAATTACCTCGTACCCCTGCACATGGACTCGGTACTAGTACCCATGTATATAGCCAAGTTATCATTACTCATTGTGTATTTATTCCTCTTGTCATTATTTTTCTATAAAATATTTTTTTTTTTACTCTGCATTTTTGGAAAACTACACATAAGTAAGTATTTCACTGTTGTTCTACACCTGTTGTTTAACGAAGCATGTGACAAATAGGTGTAATTTAAGGTGAGAAGGTATGAAATTATGATAACTTACCTATTTTTGCCAAGAGGATTGTTTTCCTAAATGTGCTGCCTCCTTTTAATTGAATGGTGAGATTACACGGTGGTAGAGCGGCCAGGTTCGTAAATGTGACATTATTCCCCTTCTCTGTCAGACAGCATTTCTTACCAATGCTGTTGGTGTAGCTGTAAACATAATATTCATAAAATCAGATTCAGGGAATCATTTCCTAGTCCATCTGAGGATTTTACACATTTGGATATCTGTATATGCAGTAAGTGTGGAGTTCTTCTACCCATGATTGATGTCCTATGTATTGTACAAGCTCCTAACTAACATAGCTGATGTTCAGTGGTCTTCTAGAAGGATCATTACCAAAGAGTCATGGCTTTTACGTCCTCTATTTCATCATCACCGTTGTCATCATCAAGGTGGCAGGTTAGGGTGTTTGGTGACGACACACTTAGATGAGAAGTGCAGAGTATTCTGGGTTCTGGGAGGGAAAGGAAAGGAAATCATTTCAGCAATTTAGATGAGGTCACAAGCAGCGAATCCAGATACATTTTGTCAAATACATTTTGGTATGGAGTGAGAAATAACAGTCAGTGATGCACCAGCACTGTTTTTTTGGACACAAATGTTGCAGTGAATGTAAATAAATTCTTCAAGAGAATTAAAATAACTCTTCAAGAGAAAAGGTAGCTCACCATTGTCAGCCCATTCTCTTCCACTTTGAGAGTGCACCAGATCCGGGAGAAGGAGTAGGGCAATCCACAGGCTGTATTCCATTTTTCACAAAGGTGTCACACCAACGTAAGATGTAGTGGCCCCTCACACAGCAGTGTTAGACTCTAGGGCACACACGCACAAGGAACTCAAAAGTGATGTCTCAGCTGTCTCAATGAACTGTCAGTATAAATATCACAGAGAGCAGAAAAGAGCGAGAGAGAGAGTGGTAGGAAGAGGGAGTGGCAGAGAGAGAGAGCAAGAGGGAGAGAGAGAGAGAGAGGGCGGGGGCAGAGAAAAGGTTTTTGGGTCCATATACCTTGCCGGATACGTTTATGCAATTGTCAGGTTATATTCTACATTCTGTAATATCCCTGAGAGTAGTATGGATACTCATCCAATTGCCGGGTTATATTCTTCTGCTATTGACGGGCTAACCCTAACTTCAAGATTTGTATTACCATTGTTTATTCTAAGCACATCACTCTTAGTGATATCCCGGGGTTAATATTTGTAGGTTTATCTAGCCTGGTCACATTCCTGTATTAGAATTCCAGATGGTTGTTTGTGTGAGAACGTTTTCTAAGAAAAGGGGAGGTGTTGGGTGCCTATTTGTTCAGTGCTCCAAGCATTACAATATGAGAACGTTTTGCTGTTATGGAGACCTTGTATATTTACACAGACAGAAGAGTATATCATTTTCTTACTTTCAAACAGTTGTGTTTTCACATAGTGTAAGGACCTAGTCATTTGAATATTAGAATACTTTTCAGCTGTCTTTACTATTGTGCAACAACCTGTGGATTTACTATCGTGCAACAACCTGTGCTACATGCATTTAACAAGAAGACAGTCTTCCTCTCCATGTACCAACAACCATGAAGAGAAAAACAAACCAGTAACCTACAAACCACTTCCTGTCAACTCAAATTAACTGGTTTGGTTTCAAATGAGGCCAGAACGTACTCAACTTACTCAACACTAACCTTATCACTGAACAAAAGTTTGAGTTTGAATAATTCTTCACAATCGATATATCCTTTATTAATTGCCAAAATATAACAATATAAAATCAGAAAAAGGAGTTCAAACTATTTACCATTACAGGATGTTGTGAGGATGACTTGACACTTGACACACTTGTTTCAATAGTTTCTAGTATTACATTGATAAGGTTCCATTGCATTTGTGGTATGTGTCCTGTAAAGAACACAGTAAAGAAAATCCCCTTACTGTTAATAATTTCCCCACATTTTCCTGTTATGTCTAGAGACCAACCCAACTACCAAGGAAATATTTAAAAAGTAAAAAATATAAATAGTAAAGTACAGATACCCCAAAAAACGACTTAAGTAGCACTTCAAAGTACTTTACACCACTGGACACACGCATACGCACCCACACGCTAGCACACACACTCTACACACACATACACTACCGTTCAAAAGTTTGGGGTCACTTAGAAATGTCCTTGTTTTTTAAAGAAAAGCACATTTTTTGTCAATTAAAATAACAGCAAATTGATCAGAAATACAGTGTAGACATTGTTAATGTTGTAAATGTCTATTTTAGCTGGAAATGGCTGTTTTTTAATGGAATATCTACATAGGCGTACAGAGGCCCATTATCAGCAACCATCACTCCTGTGTTCCAATGGCATGTTGTGTTAGCTAATCCAAGTTTATCATTTTAAAAGGCTAATTGATCATTAGAAAACCCTTTTGCAATTATGTTAGCACAGCTGAAAACTGTTGTTCTGGTTAAAGAAGCAATAAAACTGGCCTTCTTTAGACAAGTTGAGTATCTGGAGCATCAACATTTGTGGAATCGATGACAGACTCAAAATGGCCAGAAAAAAATACCTTTCTTCTGAAACTTGTCAGTCTATTCTTGTTCTGAGAAATGAAGGCTATTCCATGTGAGAAATTGCCAAGAAACTGAAGATCTCGTACAACATTGTGTACTACTCACTTCACAGAACAGCACAAACGGGCTCTAACCAGAATAGAAAGAGTAGGAGGCCCCGGTGCACAACTGAGCAAGAGGACAAGTACATTAGAGTGTCTAGTTTGAGAAACAGACGCCTCACAAGTCTTCAACTGGCAGCTTCATTAAATAGTACCTGCAAAACATGCTGGCCTTCTAGGCAGAGTTCCTCTGTCCAGTGTCTGTGTTCTTTTGCCCCTCTTATATTTTATTTTTATTGGCCAGTATGAAATATGGATTTGTCTTTGCAACTCTGCCTAGAAGGCCAGCATCCCGAAATCGCCTCTTCACTAAGTGACCCCAAACCTTTGAACGGTAGTGTACATTGTAGTATTCTTGTATGGATACTCATCCAATAGTCAGGTTATATTCTTCTGCTATTGACGGGCTAATCCTAACTTCAAGATTTGTATAATCATTGTTTTTTATTTTCTTGTAGTAATGTAGTGAAGTAAAAGTAGTTAAAAATATAAAGAGTACAGTACAGATATAGTACAGATACCCCCAAAAAACTACTTATTAAGTAGCACTTCAAAGTATTTTTACTTAAGTACTTTACACCACTGGACACAAGCATACGCATACACACGCACTCTACACACACGTACATTGTATTATTGTTGTATGATGGTATTATACATGTTGTATTGTAGATATGTAGTGGTGTAATAATGTTATATGATTTACTGTTTTATCTTTTGTTTGTGTGTGATGTAAGCGCTTTAATGTGTTTGGACCCCTTAGCAGCAGCTAATGGGGATCCCTAATAAATAAATCAAATACCTAATGTGTTTATCAGGATTTAACATTAGAGAGAATAACATAACCTAGATCTTTCATATTGTGAAGGAGGATTGGAGGGAAGGTGATGGATCTGTGTGTGTTTTTGGTACCTGCGGGTGCCCGTGGGTGGAAGGTAGATGTTGGTGTGAGCTCTCGATTACGTCTGTGGGTGGCAGCTGTGGTTCCGATGCTGGGTTTGATGTAGAAGAAAAATTCAAAAAACATGTAGGGGAAGGGGAAGAATCCTATTCCTCTCTACACTCACTAGCTTTTGCACTGTTTACATTGAGGGGCCACATCTTACAAGAGATTACTGATTACAAAGCAGGATCAAGGAGTTGGCCAACTAACTTGCCTAAATATTCAGAAATAACTGTTTTTGAAAGATAAGATTTAAATAGGCATGGTCAAATTGACTCAACAACCACAAACACATAGCTGTTTATCAAAGCCCGTGATTGCCTGTGTTACACTGATACCTGCGTTAGGGAAGGGGAGATGGTTATGAGAAGGGTCAGAGGTTAGTTAACACTTGCCTAGCAGCACACCATTCTCTACAATGCGCCGTAAAGCCTGGTTGGTGCACATCTGATTCTACGGAGTTCTGAGGAACCAACCAGCCTGCCCCGCCTCCCCCGATGAAACCACAAGCTGGCTGCCTTATATCTACACTCATTTCACAAACATCATCTGCTGTGGTTTTGTACCACATGGTTTTATAGCGCTCCACACAGGCCTGGGAATCTGTTCTCTCGTCTGTTTTGTAGTCTCTCGGCGCTGTCTAAATCCTCATCCTTTGACTGAGTGTAGAGACTATTTATTGCTTGTGGGTAAAGGACGATACATGGTCCCTGTGTGCTGGTGAAAAGAGTCTGTAGTAATGTATTGAAAAGCAACAGCAAAAACCTAAAAAAAAAAATCACATAATTAAAGAGCAACTGTCCCTAAAAAGCTACTTTTCCTTTTGAAAATGGCCTATGTGGCATCAATATGAAACATTTATTCTTGTGTAAAAATGGACTACAATGTGTAAATAGGATAATTTCTGTCATAAAGTCAACCTCGTCCAAAACTGAGATTTGAGAGATGATAGGATAAAATGGTATGTTATAGAATGACAGTAACAGTTTTCCGTGGGTTGGGTTTATTTTAATCCTGCTCAAATGCCCACAGCTGGCAGCACCCAAGTAATCATACATTTGAAGCGCAGCAGCATTGGACTCAATTGTAATGCCCATGGTCAATTTGGTTGTACATTCTACAATCCCATGGGGAAAGTTAGGGACCATCAGTAAAGGATGTACAAGGAACAATATTTTAAAAGGTCAATAGCTCCAAATTTCAATGACTTAAAAACCTCAAACCAACTAAATTGTAGAAATTAATTTACAAATATTTAAAGCATTTATTGAGACAACTAATAGATGTGCAACATTAAAATATTGTCTCATTTACATTGTGTAATTTTATTGACGGTCCCAAACTATCCTCAGATATAGTATATCCAAAGTCAAACCAATTTTGCCACAGTCGCACTCCAGCTGGCTGAAGCTAATTGGCTAAATGATTTGGCTAAGTTTTCCCATCTGCAAACACACAGAGGATACACCCACATCAAACCACACACCGAAACCAACTCACGTTGAATTCAGTAATGGCCTCTAGCGTTTCTTAATTAACCAAATCTAAAACAAGGCCAAATCAGGAAGTGCAGTCGACCTTTAAAGATGCACTCCAGGATCTTAAGCGCAACAAATTTGTAACATCATATGAATAGCAAAAAGAACATAAATATATACAGTATATATTTTTGGGCCCGACGTAACATATCATACGAAATGGATGACGTACTACACAAAAAACGGGGACCACTATTGACTCATGAGCAGCACTTTCAAAACTATTGGCTAAAATGATACAAAAGTTTGAGAGTGCATCTTTAACCAAAAACAATTAAAACATCCCCATCAAGCATGTAAACAGATTCGGTAAAGTGCTGCTTAAGCTACCTCTGACCTCATCCTTCAGATATATCCTCCACCTCCGCTATGAAGGCACACTGTGAGCTCATACTACTATTGTTTGGCTCATTTCCAGTGAAGCCACACCAAAATAAGCAACTCTTTGAACCGATGTCTGTGGCAGCCACATGAATCTCTCCGCTGCACAGCAACTCGGTGAGCTTCCTGCTTCCTTTTGCTTGTTTCTCTAACCAAGGTTGCACTCAACATCAACAAACTGTTTTGCAATATTCTGTAACAATGGTAGACTTGGTTGCAGAGGTAACCTATTGTGTTTTTGCCTATAAAACTCAACTGAGTGGCTTTCACCTGCATATCTTTTGACTAATTGGTCAAGAAATCCACCTCCTTATGTCACTCTGTAATTGTGTTCAACATTCACGAATGTAGAGTGGATGTTGTCATCTCAGAATGTCTCAAGTCTGTTCTAATCAGGTAGCTTAGTGTTTTTGGTGCAGGCATCGAGATACGGGGTCATCCTCGGAGTCAAAGATGAACCATGGAGGCCCATTTGATCACACGTATGTGTGAGACACACTTTCATTGATGTAAACCTACCAAAACCTGCTTTAACCCAGAAAGCTGTGATTTGTAATAAGACTGGCAGACAATATATATGTTTTTGGTGGTTATGTCAATGGAGGTCAACCTGTCGACGTCAGCCTTACTGCCAAACTAAACATAACGTGGCCTGGTGTGTTCTGGTACGATGTGCCGCTGCCAGCATGGGTTTCAATCAAACCCACTGTCAACATTCCCTTTCCTGCCTTTAATTAAACAGACAGATTTTGATGGGGATTTTTGTGTGATGTTAATTACATTTCCACAGGGCCACGGAAATTGTAGAAGGGTTAACCTCTATCGTTCTCGATCCAATAAACATACCAAATACTTACAAATATATTTAAAAACAAAACATACCAAACAGCCATGCAACACTACCTATCATTTCCTCGCTGATCAGCCTGTTCTGAGAGCAGAGTTACTAACCACCTGAGAGACTGAAGGTAACCACGGACACTGAGCTAGACATCCATTCAGTGACAGCTGCTTAGCTACAGACACAACCGGTCTGCTACCATGCGAGACACTTTCACAAAGCCTTCCACACGTCGGCTCTGTCCATGTATCGGTGTTTGTGTGAAATGAAGGTGTCTGTGTGAGAGGAAGAAGGGGAGACTGCCATTCCACCAATACCCACAGACACCAAGTGGTTGCAGGGCTGTAGTTGTTATTACAGAAGAGTAATGTCAGCTACTCTTAACTAATACCAATACAGGAGCCTTTGGAGTAGTTTAAAACATTCCCCAGGGTAATCCCACATAGCAGATAACGTATGCAATTCTGTAATCACATCTGAAATGTGTTTTTTTGATAGTGTACAGGCTTGGGTTTTTCCATTTATGTTTTGAGGTTAGACTTTACCACATATAGCTATAACCGATTGACGTCACCTCGACCGTCAGTATGCGTACACCAGTGCTGATTTGTCACCTCATTAGGTGTTTCACCTGTGCTGGCAAAGTGGGTGGGGTTATATCCTGCCTGTTTGGCCCTGTCCGGGGGTATCATCGGATGGGGCCACAGTGTCTTCTTATCCCTTCTGTCTCAGCCTCCAGTATTTATGCTGCAGTAGTTTATGTGCCGGGGGGCTAGGGTCAGTCTGTTACATCTGGAGTATTCTCTTGTCTTATCCGGTGTCCTGTGTGAATTTAAATATGCTCTCTCTAATTCTCTCTTTCTTTCTTTCTCTCGGAGGACCTGAGCCTTAGGACCATGCCTCGGGACTACCTGGCATGATGACTCCTTGCTGTCCCCAGTCCACCTGGCCATGCTGCTGCTCCGGTTTCAACTGTTCTGCCTGCGGCTACGGAACCCTGACCTGTTCACCGGACGTGCTTGTTGCACCCTCGACAACTACAATGATTATTATTATTTGACCATGCTGGTCATTTATGAACATTTTAACATCTTGACCATGTTCTGTTATAATATCCACCCGGCACAGCCAGAAGAGGACTGGCCACCCCTCATAGCCTGGTTCCTCTCTAGGTTTCTTCCTAGGTTTTTGGCCTTTCTAGGGAGTTTTTCCTAGGGAGTTTTTCCTAGCCACCGTGCTTCTTTCACATGCATTGCTTGCTGTTTGGGGTTTTAGGCTGGGTTTCTGTACAGCACTTTGAGATTTCAGCTGATATACGAAGGGCTATATAAATAAATTTGATTTGATTTGATTTTGATTTGATATTTAAGAGCGGCTGGCCCAGTGCTCCGGTTGTCTTGAGAGATGTGGAGGGTCAACACCTTTAGTTGGCTCTAGAAAAACATTCCTTTGTCTGATTTTGTTTGGCTCCACTTTTTAGTTTTACGTCCTGGTGGGGGTTTTAATTTAGTTTGCCTGTTCTTGGGCAGATTTAGTGGGTGTCTTTTTGGTTCCAGTTGTTGTTGCGAGTTAACTTTCCGTGGACACCCCCCACGAGTGTCGTTCAGAACCCCTCCTAAAACCTCACGTTTCCTTTTGGTAGTTGTCAGTGACTTTGTTAGTTCCCTTCTGTTTGAGCAACATTATTTGGTTTTCTTGCTGGGCGACGTAACAGTAGTAAACCACAATTCACAACAACAAAATATATATTGAACATTTTATTTCATTTTTACAACATTTTTTCAAAGAAAGATTGTGAGGTTACATTTTGTTCAAACTGAGTCAATACACTATTTGAATTTCCCCCCCCAATGACTAAATAAGTTTCCTAATTATACAGATATAAGATGGAAAACCGTACATCACCCTGACCATACAAAACATTGTCATATGCATTTGCTTATCATTCACTCATCCACAAAACCAGATCATTTGTGGGCTTTCAATGCATCATCTAAAATATATTCATTTAAATACATCATTCACAATCCTCGATCATTCAATGAGATGTTGGCAGAATAAATGTGTCCATGTCACCAAATTCATATTGTGCAACATGTACTAGTCTGCATACAATCAAACACACTTCCATAAAGTCCACATCAAGATTCAACTTTAGGACAAGTAAGACCCCTGCTTTAGAAAGAGCTTCAATTAAGGACAACACATCAATCAATGTATGAACGCTGGCATCCATACTCTAATCCCACACCAGGGCCTTGATTCCTGTTCAATTTCATCAATGATTTTACCCAATAAATTACTGGGAGTTTATATATAGAGTGTGCGACTCTCTTTTTAATATCGATGAAACTTATGACATTGATAAATGTATGCATTGTTTGTGTTTTCTAACTGTTTTTATGGCACACAGGGCCCATAGCCTGAAGGCCTCTCTGGGGATGTGGCCCCTGTGAAATATTTTATTCTGTGTATAGCCTCATGATATAATGGATATGATCGTAAGTTATGACATAAAGAGGAATGCAGTGAAAAATGCTGAACTTCCAGTCTTAACATAAGCAATATCAAGTTCTTTATAAGTGACAGTAGAGAGCAGCAGAAAGGATGTTATAGGAACCTGCATCTGAAACTCTCTGCTATAATGGCACAAAATCGACAGGAGACCAAGTTATATAACCACACTACAAAACATACAACGGAAATAGGAATGACACTCAGATTGCTCTGGATAAGAGCGTCTGCTAAATGACTTAAATGTAATGTAAATGTTAGAAAAACCCTGCTCCCTTTACCATAAACTCTCAACAGTAATAAAAAAAACAATACATTAACATATTCCAAACAAAATACAAGAACAAGGTGAGTCAAAGATGGTCCTGTACATGTTAGTGGCTAGAAACCTTCCCCATACAGGCTTTGTTCTAGTAAAAGCTGCTCTGATATCTCTGAAGGTGATTTGAAGACGAGCTTAAAACTTCAGAGGCCCGACAACAGTATGTGTTTTCTATCCAATAGGAATAGCCGGTGCGGAAACAGTGGAGTTGCAGACATCTGTTATTTATTACTTCAGTTTCATGGAGCTGATACGCTCGCAGTCTTAACTTGAGATACAGTGCTCTCCAAGTATCACAATGAAGTTACTTTGACCTTCCACGTGCTCTCTGCTTCACAACTGTGGCAGCAGTCCAAGGAAATGGCAACAAATCAGACAAGTACCGCTTTCGATTACTTGGCCTCAAAATGTGGTCATTATTGGAAGTCTGGTTTCATTCTTCCTCTCTCATCAGTAGTCTTTGATAGCTGTGTGGCTCTTCCCGTTCCCATCCAATGTCACTTCTAAATTCTCTCTTTTCACTTACTAATGAACAATCTCTCACTTCCACTTAACCTTTAACCCTTTACACTCGTACCAGTATGCGGGGTTGTAAATGGCAGATTTGGGCACTGATAAGCGCCTAAATTGGAATGCAGTGGATGTACAGTAGCATGCTATACATTACATCTGAGCTCTGGCTCTGCGCTTCACAGCGCTGTAGGATTTTGACTGACAGCCGTTCTGAACTTGAGCACCGCGTGCAACAAGAAGTTGACCCCATCCCTCCTGCTAATTGGGAAACTTTAGCAAAATGTTTTGTTGTCCGAGTGAGGGAAATGCTGTCATTTAAGAGGACTCAATGTATTTTAAAATATGAGATGTTGAGAATTATAATAAATACCGCTTTGATGTCAAACAAGCAAGCCAAACACGTTTCATTTCCATATCCTAAAACTCGCGTCATATACAGTGTCAGCGTTGATGATCACCATGTTTGATATACAGTTACAAGATGACATGGCGTCATACTCTGGGTTGTTCTGAACGGAATGAGCCCGTTTGTCTAATGTAAAGAGAATTTGCTCTGGAACACGCACCTGAATGCACTCACGACTCCTTTCCAAAATCTGTTTCTCTGAACTGCCTTGTGAAAGCTTAACACTGGAATATTGTATTTTCTAACTTAGCTAGACATGTTGGCAATAGAACAGGCGTTCATATGATGCCCACCTGACCCAGACCTGACCCAGACCTGACCCAGACCTGACCCAGACCTGACCCAGACTGGGACTTTGGATTGGGAAAACAACAGTAATTGTGTGATGGCGGGGATGCAGAGTTGTGTTCCAAACAAAACGACTACAGCTAGGAGAGCTCCAAAAAAAAGCACCGTATAGTTGAAGACTCTTCTCTGAGTCATACAAGTGCATTGAAATGACTTAAAGTGTGTGTCCACTTGGAGAAAGCAGTTAGTCCTCTCACTCAAACCCTTGTCATTTTTTTTGTATTATGTTGCACCTACCCCACATTTCCCAGGGAATATTATGTTGTTACTGAATGTATCCAGAGTATTTTCAGATTTTGTTATCAACAAATGCGGCAAAATGTACAGTAAAGGTAAAATGCACATCCAGGTGAACTGTTGTGTCCTCAACTTCGGTCTAATAATTTCCCCATAATATCCAAACTGTTCCCATTCAATGGCTACCATGCTTATGCATATGCTTTTCATATGTCTTCTGTGAGAAACATTTCAATTTAGCCCTATCCATATGCCAATTCCCACAAGTGTAAAGGGTTAATCCCTCGGTCCTGCAGCAGACCTAGCATGGCCCCAGATCTGTTTGTGCAGTCTTGCCAACTCCTGCCAGTCATTGTCATGCCATGCAGGAGTTGGCAAGACCGCACAAACAGATTTGAAACCAGGCTAAGACTGTCCTGCAGGAATGGCTATTACCTTACTCTGCACAGGAGACTCTCCAGTCCCATCTTCAAGTGCTCTCTCTCATCTCTACTCAACCCTAGTCTTCACAAACACATGGATCTACCCCACTTACTAACCGCTCACTTCCATAAAGCTTGCCTTCACTTCTCTTGATTCGGAGATGATACGGGTTCAATTCATTTGAATTGAATTCAGAGTAAAAACAACAACAAATCTCTCTGTTGAGAGACTTCTTGAGCGCTTCAGACTTCCTGGATCATAGCGTGTAGTAAGGAGATGGTGTGACGGTGTGCTCTGATCTGAACACAGAAGAGATACGGCTCTTATATAAGATCAAACTCGAGCCTCAGTGAGAGAAGGGCTCTGAAGACTGAGGATTCCTCAAGGCAGAGGAAGGATCGAGAGCAGCAGAGCCACAGTGCTGCGTGTAGAGTGTGAGTCACAAACAGAGCCACTGCAATGCAGGGCTGCTCCCGAGTCTGATCTGCTGTCCATTGACAGGGTGTAGAGAGGAGTGAGGCTACAATTAACTCATCATGAGGAAGCCAGACAGACTGACACGGTAGACCACTGCCTACTGTACAATAAATAAAACTGGACACTTTGAATGCTTGGCGGAGTGGCTAACTGGGAATCAATACACCTTGTCAATGGAAGTGAGAGCACACATTTACACAGATTCAATTCATCTTTAAAGAGGAATGAATTTACAGTCGGCTTACCATAGAGGCTCCTTAGAGTGAATGAAAAGAAATGTGACTGTATGGGACAGAACTGATGAAGCACAGCATCTCAATAGATCTCAATAGCCCACTGCAGAAGATGCCAAATAGAGGAAGCAGTTGTGGACAGCTATAAAGAATGACTTGACACATTCTGCTGGATTTACACAGACAGAGGCTTGACAGTATCCATTGTTGGTCAGCTGGAAGGTTCTTTGCCTTCCATTGAGTCCTGTAGACTTGTCGCCCTCTGCTGTTTAGCAGAACAACTGAAAGCTTCCCAGGTCAGAGGGAGCGCCGTTGGGCTCTGCTTCTCCTTGCTAAGAACCAGGCCTGTCGTAGGCCTCGCTGAAGCCTCAGACTCGAGTGAGGAAGTGGAGGCTGAGGTTGGCAGGGATGTGAAGGGTCTCCAGGCTGAGGGCTGAGGGGGTATAGGGGAACAGGACAGGGAAGGTGTGCTTGGTGTCCATCAGGAGCATTGGGACATCGTTCCTCTCCTGCAGACGATTCTGAGGACAAGATACAAAATAAACATGAATAAATGGCATGGAAAATGGATTATATTTGACTGGAAGTGGTTTCAGGCAATCACTCATTATAACGAACGGAGAGTTGTTACCTGGATGTTTCTGATGAAGGACACAGTGACTCTTTCCTCAAACTCGTTGAGCGGCGTGTAGAGGTTGAGGATTTTCACAATCTGTATGACAAATAGGACACCGGTTAATATACGAAGACAAGACACGTCACTCTTCCTGTGAACTTTGAGATGGTGTTGTGAGGGGCGTTCCGATGCTCGAGGATTGTTGATGTGCAACAGGCTCGTAACAGGTTTCTGTAACAGGTGGATGAGTGTACCTGTTGCATGGTGAGAGCGGTACACAGTGAGCAGATGGCCTCAGCGTCCTGGGACGTCTTCTTCTTGACCTGAAGCAGCTGGGCGGCCTGGATGACGGGCTCCATGTTAACCACCGCCCCGCTCTGGTGGAGGTTCTTCCCCCGAAGCCACTCCTCCATCTGACTGATGTTGTACCTGACCAATCCCAGTGAAAGACACTTAGTATAGACCCACCTCTTTAGTGACGGGTCTTAAATCAAACCCTTATGCGACTGTAATGAGCTACAGTTCTTTTCTCTCTCTAACAGTACTGAGTGCTCCTCTCAGCTATACTGTATGTAGCATTAAGGACCTTTTCCTGGTCAGTCCCTAGTAACATATAATATCCCCAGCATAGATAGATAGATAGATAGATAGATAGATAAACATACCGGAGCTGCATGCCAGTGCTCCAGGAGCAGACGTCTTTCCTGAGCAGCAGGTTGTTGAGGGTGACAGCGTTGATGCTGTAGAACAGCTGCCGGACCACCTGGCCTGCTATCTCTGGGTCCAGGCCATGCTCGCCCATCACCCCGTGGAACTGGCCCAGCTGTCTGATCAGGGCCTCCAAGGTGTAGCTCCCTGGGCCCTCCTCGTCCTTGTCCATGCTGGAGGAGCGGTTCCTGTAACCCATGGGCTTCACTCCCGCAAGGCTGGGGATAGACTCACTCTCCAACATGGCCGACACTGCCCAGTTGAAGGGAGGAGATAGTTAATGCAATGTTCATACATACATACATTACATACATTACACACATACATACATTACACACATACATACATACATACATACATACATACATACATACATACATACATACATACATACATACATACATACATACATACATACATATCTATAGGTTTAATTGGTTCACTTTTCTTCTTTTAGGAAACCTAAGTACTGAACTATAACATTCAGCTGTGGAAAATATAGATCAGTATAATAAGGGATTTTACAATGTCAAAACAGCGGTACAATCAACTCAGAATGAAGAAACGGTTGGTCAATTTCCAAGTCCATTGTCTCCAACTTCTGGACCATACAGTTCTTGCCACCGAGCTACCCCAGCGCCTCACCGATCATGGGCTGCATGACGTGCTCTGCCACCTTGACGAGCTGCTGGTAGATCTGGATGGAGAGGTCACTCAGCACCTGGCGGTACTCTGCCAGGTCAAAGTTCTTCAGACAGTGCTCATTCTGCTTGGCCGTGTTCTGAGTCATAAACGCCTGGGAACACAGCAAGACAGGAATGAGAGTTGTGGAGAGCTACAATTTGTAGAGTAGGTTAAAGCAAGTGTATTTCCGCCTGTGCATCTTTAAAATGCATCGTGCATGGAGAGGAATCAAGGAGTAGTCAGACTGTCTGGCATTTATACAATCTACCTCTTATTTCAACCAGCCAAAGTACTGAGCATCCATTCTAGCATCTCGTCACAGTTTATAATAAGCAGAATGATCTCTGATCGATCAACGTAAGTCTCACCTCATCTCCACTGTACTGCTTGAGACAGTGCAGCAGACGACTCGTGTTGGCCAGCCAGAAGGAGGTCATCTCAAAGTCATCATTGTTTTTCTGCAGAGGCATTGCAAAATGAAAAGAACGCTCAAATACCAGAGTCGCTGTACTGTACTCTGACCCAGCGTTCCTCGCAATTTACTTCCAAAGATTACGCACCACATTAAAGTATGCGAGTGGTGCGGGAATACAACTCTGTGTCTATACCTTGAGGACCTTCTTAATGGCGTTGATGGTGGAGGTGAGCAGAGAGTGGACCTTCTGGTCATCGTTGATGTAGTCCGCATGGCGGATGCACATGAAGAGGATGTAGGCAGGTAGGCAGGGCACTGTTGCCGATACAGCGTGGGGCTTCATGTCTGGAACGCCAAAGAGCACATCTTAGTTATTACAATAACATTACATGAACACCGCATTACAATAAGTTACTCCAATGACATTACAGTAACATTCCATTTCGAAAAAAACAGAGCGTGATGTGTCCTGGAACAAGTTCATCCGCTAATTTCAGTAATCATTGTAGTCGTCGTGTGGATTTGAGAATATAGTGATATGCTCTGGACTTGACAGGTGTTTGCACTTGGGATGCTGTCATATTGTGTGATGAGCTGACTTTCTGCCGCCACGTCGTACCGGTGATGAGCGTTTTGACCAGCAGGGCCTCGTCCTCTTTGTAGTACTCCAGCATGCCCTCAAAGTCCTTCTCTCTGCGCTGGACAGTCACCTGACGGGTCATCTCTGGTTTGGCCGTGGTGGACTGGGATGCTGCTGCAGTCACAGACACTGGACAGAGCAGAGGACAAAGTGGTCACTGATACTTCAACAACCATCATACAGTATGTCCCTTTGGCCTTCATTACAGCTTAGTGAGACCAATAAATGAATAGGCTACAGAATTCATTAGGAGCTCCAGGTCTCTCACCTTCCAGCTCCTGTACTTTCTTCATGTAGATCCTCAGCTGCTTCTTCAGCTTCCTCTCGTTCTTCTCCAGTTTCTCCACAAGCTCTTTTAAGTCCTATAGTAACAAAAACATTCAAGATGGTCAACAGCACTACATTTCAGAGCTCTGGGCTGTTCCATTCCAATAGGTGCCCCTGGGCCTGTATTCACAAAGAGTCTCAGTAGGACTGCTGATCTAGGATCAGTTTTGCCTTTTGGATCATAATAGTATGGCTGAGAGTCCTAGGTCAGCACCCTGGTTGCAGTGTTCTCACCAGGTTGTCGTTGGTGAGGCGGGTGATCTCCTGCTGGACACTGTACTCCACCTGGGCCTCAGGGGACAGAGACATGGTGTGGTTCAGCATCTCCTGCTTCTTCTCTATGTCGTCCTTCAGCAGCTCAATCTGGGTGTGGAATGCCTCCAGCTCATCATCGTGCTTCCTGGCCTGAGACTGGAGCTGGGCCTCCAACAGCCTGGGGGAAAGGAGGAGAGAGGGGATGGTTACAATAAGCCTAAAGTTGACTGAACCTTTCCAAACGCCTAACTTGTAGCATTCCGGTACCATAGTGTGGAGACTTACTGTATTAAGTATGGTTTCATAGCTCATTAACTCACATCTTAAACCCCACAGTTTGTGCCTCTTTAGCAGAGGCATAGGAACGGGGGAGAGGATAAAACAGGAAGGCAGTAAGTAGAGAAGGAAAGCAGAAGATAACCTGGCCACTTGCTTTAGACCCTGGTATGCCAGGCCCAGCTCGCCATCTTCATTCAAATAACCCCAGTCTGAAGCTTTGCTGCCGGCGGCAAAGCCAGGAGAGATAGAGATAGCGAGACGGAGAGATAGAGGAAAAGAGAGAGATGGCAAGAAGAAAGGAGTGACAGGAGGAAGTGAAACAAAAAAATGGACAGGAGAAAACAGAACAGAGCAATAGGAGTTAGCGCCACAGAGAGGTACAGCAGAACCAGAGATTCTCCAGTTAAAATCCTATAGCTGACATAGGAAAAAGCTCTCACACAACAGACAAGACAGACACTACCATCACCCTTTTAAAACCCGATCACGGCGAGAGAGTGTCGTGATATCAGCATCTGCCTCTCATTACTGCCATCTACCTGCATTCTGCCATAACGAGGACGTGTAACAAATACCTCCAGGTTAAAAGGTTCTGCTCTGCAGACACAACAGAGGTGTTCAAATCCCCCTGGCATTTAGGCGAGGTCTCTCAAACCGGGCCGAGACACAGAACGAAAGGTATAAAACAGGAATAGATCGCGGGTCAATGGAAGATTGCTTTGGATCGAGATGAACCTGTGTGCTTCGAGTGGCTCATTATGAGCAACACAAACATCTTTCCTCCCTGGCAATCTGAGTGCCATCTAAGTCCCGTCACTCACTGACTGTCTGAGGGTTCTGTTAATGATGATGACAGAGAGCCATGAAGGTAGATGGCTCAGGAAGGATATTACTGTGTCAATTTCAATAGGGTGGAATCAAAAGCAGGGCAGTTTTCCATGAATATGTCATGATACGGTCAAAGTGATTGGGACAGTTTAGATTAGAAAGATGATTCGATGTTACCCTGAGAGTAATCTCCTGTGGGCTGATTCTGCTGGTAGACTGAGAGAAACTTCCTGGACTGAATGCGATGCGGGAGATCCGAGAAGCATTAGTTCTGTTTTTGGGGGTTTTCGTTATATGGACATATAAGGATTGGGTGAAGATTGTGCTTAAACTGCTTCGCCTCGAGTGCTTTCCCTGGGGGGGGGTTGGTCTGTCACCTTGAGCATACTGTAGCTACACTGTGTCTGTTGGACTAAGCGCCAGACATAGAAGCACAGTAGTGAAGGTCTCTAGGCAATTTCTAGTTGGACAAAACAATAGTAGCACTGGCAACAGTTTGATGTAGTCACATGAAATGAAAACTGAACCACCAGACACTTTCCTCATTTCACCCTGTCAATCCAGAAGTATAAATGTGATGTTTACATTGAAAAAAACATTCTGTGCGCCAGTGGGTATGACAACAACAAAAAAGGCCATATTCACCACAGGCTAGTGTGTATTCCATTACCGTACTTCCAATATAAGGTAAAGAAAGACACTTACTTCTTAGACTCACAGAGTCCATGATAGGACTTCAGAGCCTCCTCCTTGTCTATGGGCTTCTTGCTGTTGGTCCATTCAGGCAAGTTATTGGTTTCCTATGGAGAGAAGGGGACATGAAGGTCGATTTATGATGCTATTGAAGACGTAGTAAAAACCGTGGGAGAGGGTTGGTGGATACATCTGCCACTGCTTTATAAGGTCATGACATTCATCCGACTTGTCACTTTCCCTCTTTAGGTCAAACCCAGTCAGTGTTTAACGTGCACTTATAAACCTGAGTCATTGGCCATATTGTAGTACAGCTGCCCTCAACACACTTTCATATTACAGGCCAGCGCCTCTCTAATATCTGCATCTGAACCAATCAGCTTCAACAGTTGGGAAAGGAAGAATCAGAGCGACAGGCCATCAGCTCGGAGGAGTCCTAATCACCACCCTTCTAAGGAGTATGACACGCAAGGCATATCCTCCACTAACCTAGCAGGTGGGACTGGGAGAGTGCAGCTCAGGAGTGTCTGAAATATTACCTAGATGTGAGGGGCGAAGAGAGGTGTGAGGGGGTAGAAGTGGAAATGCCTGAGTGGATGAGAGCTGTCTGTTCTGCTGCCTCCAGCACACCATGCTCTCCCGTCCTGAGTCACTCCCTCTCAAACCAAATGCCTGGCTGCCCACGGTGTTTAACAGCAGTGGGGATCATGTTCAGAACTCTCTTCAGGAGGACATAACTACAGGTGAATGCCGTGCTGGATTATTGCAGTGTAAAGGCTGATCTGTCAGACTCATTCATTCTCAGTTCAAGTTGGAGGTCTGGCACGGAGGCCAGTCTCTCTCATACATCTCATAATGACACTCTCCAGTTACTATACTAGTCTGCCTGTACCTCTGTCTAAATCCAACTGGAAACATTTGATCAAATATTCCAGTGTTTTGTTTGGGTAAGATACAGGTCACTGGAATCCATAACATACAGTGCAAGACTATCATGTGCTTTTCCATCACTGGCTGACTTGACTCAATTCAATTGCGCTGCATAATGATAATAATTATGTTGACCTTCAACCCACATGAGTCACAAACAAGAAAAGTATATCAGCTATCCTTAAATGAACGTTCAGGATTTTTTTTTTACCTACATTTTTTTGTCAAGTTACGGAAACAGCTTCCAAATGCTTTCTGTAGATCAAAATGCTATGTGTTTTTATTTTCCAGATTTTACCCTCAGTGACGTATTTGGGGGTAATCACGTGTTTTTGGAAAACTACAACGAGCTTTAGGGAGGAGTGAGGTTGATTTCCTGGTCTCTGCTTGTCCCACCACCGAACGTAAGGAATTAAACAGCCATGAGAATGTAGTTCTGTGTCAGTCACAGAGAGCTTCTACCGTTACTACTGTCACAAAACCTGTAACACGGTTCCCCAAATGGCGGCCGAGTGTGATTGTATTTGGAACGCCAAATTTTCTGAACAAAACTATCACTAACACAGAGGCTGCTGCCTAGACACAGACTTGAAACCATTTACCACTTTAATAAATGGATCACTAGTCACTTTAAATAATGCCACTTGAATAATGTTTACATATCTTGCATTACTCAGCTCATATGTATCTACTGCTTCTTGCCTATGCCGCTCGGTCATCGCCCATCCATATATTTATATGTATATATTCTTATTCCATCCCTTTGCTTAGATTTGGGTGTATTAGGTAGTTGTTGTGCAATTATTAGATTACTTGTTAAATATTACTGCACTGTCGGGAACTAGAAGCACAAGCATTTCGCTACACTCGCAATAACATCTGCTAACCATGTGTATGTGACCAAAACATTTTTATTTACATTTATTTGTATGTTTTATTGTTGGATATAAGACTGTAAAAACACCAGCAAATCAGCTCCAAGTAATTTACATTTTGGAAAGCTGTTGCAAAGTATTCCCATGCATAATAGAAAGATACTTTACGTCATCGTACACTCTTGTATACAAATGTAAGCAAGGTGTGAAATGATTATGTTTTAGTCAAATATATCGGTTTGTGCATCTTGCGGTCAATGTGCAGTCTACAAATTATTTGTAATTATGTTCCAGCACCCTGACCATCCACTTGAGAAAAATAATGTGCCTGGGGCCAAGAGGACAGACAACAACAGAGTCAGTGTTTGTGTTTGGGGCGCCTGCTAGATAATGTTTTTATATTGGCATAATTTCACATAGTGCTGTTGTGTGCATTGTGGTTGTGTATCGTTAGTTCTGCTATAGTTACTATATTAAGCTTAGACACGCCTCCCCATACTGTACCTGCCTTCCAGATGCAAAGCACCATCGAAGCTGTAGTAATCTCATTCTAACAAATTACTTCCTGGTTTGATAAAAGGCTATTTTATTGCTTATTTGCTATAAAACAAATATATATAATATATCTGGGCAATTTGGATAACTAGGGCCACTAACAACTTGCTGTGGAGTCGTGGAGACAAGCTGTGGAACATTCTTTCAACCCTTGGCCTACAATGGTCGCGCCCCAGTGGAAATCTAATTAACATAAAAACCTCCCCATCAAAATCCACCTGCTTAAGCTATAGATATGTGTGAGATGCTGAGACTCATGAACATGATGGTGTTCTCCATTTTGCCCTAGAACGCAAGCCTCACAAGACTAATTTGAAGGTCCCTGGTACCAGTTTAATGTGTAGATAACCTTTTGATTAACTAATAGGGCCATATAAACTGGACAACTTTCAGCTCCCAGTTTGGTGACTTACAATGTGATTGGTTGTTTCCTTCTCTTTCTGCTGGGCTGTAGTGACAATCTGACTCCTGAGGATAAGGACCTCCTCCTTACGCACATCCAGCTCCTCAATGGCTGCCTTGAGCTGGCCCAGCAGCAGGTTGTAGCCGTCCTGAAGCTCATTGGAGGAGCTGTTCTTGGAGGCGCGGTCAGCGATGGCCTTCCTCAGCTCGTTCAGGTCATTCTTCAGCTTCTTGTTCTCAGACTCCAACTCCTGTCTCTGTGGAAAAACAAGGCCAAAGTTCAAAAGAGATTTATTGGCAATCTAAAATTGAACTTTGGTAATCGTTGGTAATAAAAGTAATGAAATGCTAAGGCTCAATGTAAGGAAGAATGACAGTGATTGATACCAATACAGGTACTAAAGTAATATAAAGCAGAATAAGATGTGATTGCTGCCACATTGTGAGTACCTTAGTAAGTAAATCTTTGAAGAGAAACTATTTGTAGTTGATTTTCATTTTAGCTATGGCAAGTAGCTACAGTATTTAGCTATGGCAAGTAGCTACAGTATTTAGCTATGGCAAGTAGCTACAGTATTTAGCTATGGCAAGTAGCTACAGTATTTAGCTATGGCAAGTAGCTAAAAGCCACGAAGACTACTGCAGTTGATTCATAGATACACTGACAAGATTATTCATCTTCTAAGATACTGTACAGTGACTGAAAGTGCTCAGCTCTCTCTCTCTTTGCAATGAGTCCAGAAAGGCACCAATAGCAGTTATCATTTCACTTGTGCAGTAGACTCAGCTACATTAGGACCCATGGCTCAAACCTGTAAAATGTTGACGACGCACACATTTTTACTGCCAATCGAATCTAAACCCTGTGGCCTGTGCTATTATGGTTCTATTATATGGGATCAATATCATGCCGAATGTATTCACAAATGTAAATCCCCAATCCGCAATTCACTATCCAAACACAAACACCTTCTGATTTGTATTTGTAAATCGATATATTGCATTATCATTTTTTTATAACTGCAGATATGCAGGTCATTTCCAAGGGCCTTAATTAAAGTGACTGCCATAAAGATTTGCACATAGAAGAGATATGCGCAAACATGGCAGACATGGAAAACCTGCAACTCCATATTTGAAAGCGCTTCGGTCACCTGGCTTTTGGCAGGGATTTGACAACAAGAAAAATACAAAATGTTCTCACGCGTAGAAAGCGATTTGTAGTCGTATAAAAAAAGTTCTCATGCGTATAAAAAAAAGTTCACACGTAGAAAGCAATTTGTATTCATAGAAAAAAAATTAATACCCATAGAAAGCGATTTCTAGAAAATCGCTGGCAGCCTCTCGTTCGGCCATGTTGATGCCTGCCTTTCAAGGCTGCAGAAATTATAGTATGGTAACCATAATATGTTAGACATACTATGGTTACACACATGGTTAACGTAAATAATCAAAACCCTAGCCCTAGAGGACTCTACATTTGCAACACTATTGCAGTGTACACCCGTTCATCACCCAAATAGTTGAATTAGCTGGCCAGTGTGATAGCACCACTAAATGTGAAGGATATGTCATACATTGTAAGTGATTATAATCCATCCGCTGTCTCATGTTGCACAGACGATGAGCATTAAGGAGACATAAGTATTCCTGAGGCCTCTAACCGTTTCCCCAGGGCAGGCATGCAAAAGGTAGTGGGGAGGTGTAGGATATGGCATCAGACTTTATAACAGTATTGCCTCTGTCCCTCTCCTTGTCCCAACCTGGGCTTGAACCAGGGACCCTCTGGACACGTCGACAACAGTCACCCTCGAGGCACCGTTACCCATCGCTCCACAAAAGCCACGGCCCTTGCAGAGCAAGGGAAACAACTACTTCAAGTCTCAGAGCGAGTGACGTCACTGATTGAAATGCAATTTGCGCACACTGCTAACTAGCTAGCCATTTCACACCAGTTACACTCACGCCCCTTTGACCTCCTCCTTCTCCACAGCAACCAGTGATCCGGGTCAACAGCATCAGTGGGATAAACTTTTTTTTCTACGACTACAAATCGTTTTCTACGCGTGATAACTTTTTGTGTTTATGGCAGTTATTTTACTTATGGCCCTGGGAAATTACATGCATATCTGCAATTATAAAATCAAAATGTGTTTGTGGAGAGCGATTTACATTTGTGGATTGGTGATTTACATTTGTGAATACATTTGGCATGATATTGATCCCATACTATTACCCAAGGTGCAAGAAGCAAGCCCATAGAGATGGGCCAATGAGCAGAAATCTCTTTTTAGGGGTTCACAGCGAATCTGTGAATACCTATTGTTGTTGTCTTAATTCTTATTTTTAAATATTTTACATGGTCAAATAAATCAAGCATAGATTGGTCACTTTTTTCAAATTTGGAGCACAGAGGCAATGAGTAACTTGGTAAAAAATAAAGAAATGGCACATCGCTGTTATTAGCAGTCTCACCTTTTACCTTTTTCCACCGCTCTGTTTGACCTACTGACTTAAAACTTTGTATGTAGGTGTTTTTCCTCATACATAAGAAATTTTCCTCAAGGACTCATAAGGTCCGTCAGAATAGATTTTCCTCCATCTTGGACATTTTAGAAAATTATTCTCATGAACCATAGGTCCAAATAACACCAAATGCGGTATGTAGGCCCATGGTACATCTCTTAACTTAGTTTGAGAAAAGGGATTGGTTAAGAGAAGACTGAGTTATTGACATATCAGGAAAATCTGATTTTACGCGTCCATTGAAATCCTTTGTAAATCCACCCCACAATGGCATATCAACTTGAAACTGATTAGGGTCAAAGACATTACCATGATGAACCATGTTAAGTTTGGCATTGATATCTTAAAGAATAAGGAAACTATTAACAATTCACTTTGACTATGTAACGCTGCTTAAAATAATAATAAAACAAATCTTCAAAAGTCAGATTCACTCCAAATTTCACAAGTGACCCCTCTTCATAAAATTGGAAACTCCTTATACCCAAATTACTACAGACCTACACTCAGTGGCCAGTTTATTAGGTACACCATCCCATCCACAAAAATGGATCGCTCCTACAGACAGGAGTCACATGGCCGTGGCTTGCTATATAAAGCAGGCAGACAGGCATTCAGTTACTGTTTGATTGAACTAAGCGACTTTGAGCGTGGTATGATCGTCAGTGTCAGGCGCGCTGGTTCCACTATCCACTAAAATGTGTTAAATTGTTCCCCCCCCCCTCAATCCTCACACAACACCCCACAATGACAAAGCAAAAACTCTACAGACAACGGAAATATCACATTTACATAAGTATTCAGACCCTTTGCTCAGTACTTTGTTGAAGCACCTTTGGCAGCGATTACAGCCTCGGGTCTTCTTGGGTATGACGCTACAAGCTTGACACACCTGTATTTGAGGAGTTTCTCCCATTCTTCTCTGCAGATCCTCTCAAGCTCGGTCAGGTTGAGAGGAGAGTGTCGCTGCACAGCTATTTTCAGGTCTCTCCAGAGATTGTAGATCAGGTTCAAGTCCGGGCTCTGGCTGGGCCACTCAAGGACATTGAGAGACTTGTCCCGAAGCCACACTGCGTTGTCTTGACTGTGTGCTTAGGGTTGTTGTCTTGTTGGAAGGTTAACCTTTTTCATCAAGGCTCTCTCTGTACTCCGTTCATCTTTCCCTCGATCCTGACTAGTCTTAAAGTCCCTGCCGCTGAAAAACATCCCCTCAGCATGATGCTGCCACCACCATGCTTCACCGTTTGGATGGTGCCAGGTTTCCTCCAGACGTGACACTTGGCATTCAGGAAAAATAGTTCAATCTTGGTTTCATCAGACCAAAAAAATCTTGTTTCTCATGGTCTGAGAGTCCTTTAGGTGCCTTTTGACAAACTCCAAGGGGGCTGTCATGTGCCTTTTACTGAGGAGTGGCTTTTATTTGTAATACATTTGCAAACATTTCAAAAAAATAAAAATATATTTTCGCTTTGTCATTATGGGGTATTGTGTGTACATTGATGAGAAAAAAAAATATTTAATCAAATTTAGAATAAGGCTGTGACATAAAATGTGGAAAAAGTCAAGGGGTCTGAATAGTTTCCGAAAGCACTGTATCTATTATAGGTACTTAGTTGAATTAGTTGAGGTTGGAAGTCATTTTTATTAGTTGTAGACCTATTAGTAGTTGTACAACAACATTTTTATTCTGTTGATTGTATGTTTTATTATTAGACATTAGTTGCCATATTCTTGTTACTAAGTATTGTTTGTTCATTTTTTTTCATTTGAACACTTGAAAATGGAATGGTGCATCTCAAGAGATTTCATCCTGCAAAATTTAAAATCAATAAATAATGTTGGTTTTTGGACTCATCACAATAGTCCCTGAAGAGTTTGACAAAATAACACTGACGCATTGAAATATGGCCACACTATAGCAGTAGAAGCATATTAGCACATTGGCTAATATGCAAAAAATACTTCTCATGAACCATAGGACCAAATGACAACACATTTGGAAAGTATACCCATGGTACGTGTCTTAACTTAGTTTGAGAAAAGCTGGTCAAAAGATGGCGGAGTTCAGATTTTACATATCCATTTATACCACTATAAATCCACCTCACAGTCGCCTATTAACTTGAAACTTGTCATCGCCATCATGGACGTCCCTAACGTAAACCACATTGAATTTGGTATTGATATCTCAAAAAACAAGGAAACTTTTAACATCTAACTATTTGCATATGTAACAGTAATGCTCAAAATCATAGGCAATCATCTTCTCCTCATATGCCAGATTCACTCCTGATTTTGTATTTAGACTCATCAGTCTTTAATGGTTTTGAGATACATTTTTTGCTGCATTCAAATTTGGCCGCACTGTACCTACATTAGAAGATATGCTAAAAAAAATACTTTAAACATATTCCTCTCATGAACCTTTGCTTTGTTATCCAACTGTCCTTGCGTCCTTTCGCTCATCCTGTGAACCCCATTCATTGCTGCTCGCAGCTATATTTTAGTTTTTTTGTTTTCAGCTGTGTGTCATGGATATTGAAATTATTATTCGAGTGAAAAAGTGTTGCTACCAAATGAACATGAATCAGATCCTCTACCTTTCTGTGGCGACCTGTGAATATACAATTTCATTTTTTCAATATGCTTGAGAAGTTGAGGGCAGGAAGACCAAAGACACCAGAACAGCCAGAGTGAAAAAGGCCAGAGTGAAAAAGAAATGGAACATCACAAATAGAGACATCCCACTGCTGAATAGTACTGTACACTGTGTTTGTCTGTGTGTATGCATGTTAGTTGGTGTATCTGTGTGGGGGTGGATGGATCTGTACCTTGAGACTGTTGTAGGCCAGATCCGCATTCTCTTGCTCTGAGGTCGTCTTTGGCTCAATGCCCTAAGAGAGATGGCTAATAGTAAATATTCCACTTTGGGTCGATAAGGCAGAGGCAGGCAGCTTGAGGATCTTAAACTTAAAGGTATTCAAGACAAAGAGTAACGGGAGAAACTTCTGTGTAGGTATTTTAGAAGTATAGAAAAACAAGCAAAAGCATAACACTAGACAGACATGGGCCCACCTTGCGCTTAGACTGGTCCTCCATCTTTTCCAGGTTGACTTGCAGTCTCTTCCTCTCCTGTTCCAGCTCTCTAACACGCTTCTGCAGCTTCATGAACACACCGATGTCCATTGCTGCCTTCTCCACTCCCATCTCCTGTAGGGGAACAACGTCAGGTCAAAACCTAGTCCAAGCAACTATGTACAGTAAGCCTGTGTACGACTGTATAAAAACGGGTTAATCCTGGTTAAGGAGCTCTTACCTCTACGAGTTGGATAGCATCGTCAGTGTCTCCCACCTCCGAGGTAGAAATGGAGGGATAATTGGAGTCAGACTCCAGGCTGCTCTGGTTAGAATTGTTCCTCCTGTGGCCAGGCTGAAACTGAAGGGTAAGAGGAGACAGGGAACAATTGGACATCTGGCTTGGCATAGGACACCTACATGCAAATGTGCACAAATGCACACACACACACATACCTTGGCCTCCTGTAGGTTGTCATATCTCTGCTCCAGTCTGGAGAACTCCCTGAGCAGGTTCTGGTAGCGCTGCCTCTCCTCATCCAGCTCTGCCTGGACCCGACCCACACTCTGGGATGCACTGCTCTCCTGGTCTGAAACACACACACACGACCAGTCCACATCAATCACTTTTACTATTACTCAATTACTGTCCTATAGATGAGCCTTTATTTGAGTGACTAGAAAACAAGCCATCATTAAGTTACATACAGTATTCTCCATTACAGGTACTCAATATTTATTGCTAGTCTTTGATGTCATGTTTATTTTATTAAGTTATTTGGAATAGCACCTTGGTGTCAGCACCATTTCATATGTTCATTTGAGGGAATGGTTATTGTATTGTCATGATTCCAAATAACTTTTCTATCTTGGACCGTTTTCACATTGCTGATAGCATAGGGACATTCTTGAGAGGTTCTCGAGAGGCATAGATTTTTGAGAGACAATACTGTCACGTAAACTTGCGAAATTATCACGCCTGGAGCGTTACATCTGGTTTTTACATCTCGCCTGACAGTTGTCCCCCTCCGAGCAGGGCAGTTTACCTCGTTGAGCTTAACACTCCTACAGAGCAATGTTTTTGAAACAGCTGAAATGTATAGACTTATATTTGAGACTTGTTTTATTGAGTTTTTACCTGTGATGGGTTCAGATTTCTAAACTTTAAATATTGAGACATGAGGGGTGCCATAGTCTAGAGTCTACACCAGAAGTGAATGGTTATCTGTAGGAGGAATGTATATGGTGGAGGCAATTAAGCTTGGAATATATTGAGTGAAGGGAAAACGATCACATGTTGGCAGGCTCTGATAAGGGTGGAGAGCTGTGGATTACATTTACATTTACATTTAAGTCATTTAGCAGACAAGCGGGTTGAGGTCAGGTCACGTTAAAGGAGAAGGAACAGTTTATTGCCCGCGTCACTTCATTTCCTGCCTAGCAACAGAGACGTAATGTTTAAAGAGAAGGAGGAGATTCCACCCCAAACTGGGGTACATATACCACCACTGGTGGAACCATGTCCTTGTCTGTTCAGCTGTTCGATGCTTTGGGGTGAATAAACTTGGTTTAAGCTTTCATAGTGTACATCGAGTTCTTACTAACAACTGAAATTGCAGTTAACACCCTGTTACATTCTGAAATTGTCACAGTAACCGCTGCCTGACGGCTGCACTGAGCCAAGAAAAACAATTGAAGCCCATTAGCGCAGTGTGCGCGCGCACACACACACACACACACACACACACACACACACACACACACACACACACACACACACACACACACACACACACACACACACAGAGAGAGAGAGAAAGTATTCAGACCCCTTGACTTTATCCACATTTTGTTAGGTTACAGTCTTCTAAAATTGATTAAATAGTTTTTTCCCCTCAATCTATACACAATACCCCATAATGACAAAGCAGAAACAGGTTTTTGCTAAAATTACATAAGTATTCAGACCCTTTACTCAGCACTTCGTTGAAACACATTTGGCAGTGATTACAGCCTCGAGTCTTCTTGGATATGATGCTACAAGTTTAGCACACCTGTATTTGGGGAGTTTCTCCCAATCTTCTCTGCAGATCCTCTCAAGCTCTGTCAGGTTGGATGGGGAGCGTTGCTGCACAGCTATTTTCAGGTCTCAGAGAATTCAGAGAATTGTCCCAAAATCACTCCTGCGTTGTCTTGGCTGTGTGCTTAAGGTCGTTGTCCTGCTGGAAGGTTGAACCTTACACCCAGTCTGAGGTCCTGAGCGCTCTGGAGCAGGTTTTCACCAAGGACCTCTCTGTACTTTGCTCCATTCATCTTCCCCTCGATCCTGCCTAGTCTCCCTGTCCCTGAAAAACATCCCCACAGTATGATGCTGCCACCACCATGCTTCACCGTAGGGATGGTGCCAGGATTCCTCCAGACTTGACGTTTGGCATCCAGGCCAACGAGTTCATCCTGGTTTCGTCAGACCAGAGAATCTTGTTTCTCATGCTATGAGAGTCCTTTGGGTGCATTTTGGCAAACTCCAAGCGGGCTGTCATGTGCCTTTTACTAAGGAGTGGCTTCCGTCTGGCCACTCTACTACAAAGGCCTGGTTGGTGGAGTGCTGCAGAGACGCTTGTCCTTCTGGAAGGTTCTTCCATTTCCATAGAGGAACTCTAAAGCTCTGTCAGAGTGACCATCGGGTCCTTCTCAGTTTGGCCGGGCGGCCAGCTCTAGGAAGTGTCTTGGTGGTTCCAAACGTCTTCCATTTAAGAATGATGGGGGCCACTATGTTCTTGGGGACCTTCAATGCTGCAGAAATGTTTTGGTACCGTTCCCCAGATCTGTACCTCGACACAAACATGTCTCGGAGCTCTACAGACAATTTCTTCGACCTCATGGCTTGGTTTTTGCTCTGACATGCACTGTCAATTGTGGGACCTTGTGTAGACAGGTGTGTGCCTTTCCAAACCATGTCTAATCTATTGAATTTACAACAGGTGGACTCCAATCAAGTTGCAGAAACATCTCAAGGATGATCAATGGAAACAGGATGCGCCTGAGCTCAATTTCGAGTCTCATAGCAAAGGGTCTGAATACTTATGTAAACAAGGCATTTCAGTTTTTATTTTTAATACATTTGCAATCATTTCTAAAAACTTGTTTTCACTATGTCATTATGGGGTATTGTGTGTAGATTGCTGAGGATTAAAAAAAAAAAGGAATCCCTTTTAGAATAAGGCTGTAATGTAACAAAATGTGGAAAAAGTCAAGGGGTCCTTTCCGAAGGCACTGTATATATTTTTAGGCTATCCCAAAATGGTTAGATATGTAAGTCAACATTTTGAGATACACAAGTGAAACTACGCAATTCAAAATGTTGAGATATGAATTCATACAAATAGAATATATTTTTTCATTTGTAACATTTTGTGGTGATTTTAGAGGCGGCACCAAAGGTCCCAGAGTGATGGGGGGATAGTTTTTCATGATCTGGTAGGCTAACCACACCAGGTAAAACTCTGGTTATGACATACAAATAAATCAGTTTTATTTAGGCTATGATGAAGAATAACAGTTTTATTTAGGCTATGAAGAAAAATAACAGTTTTATTTAAGCTATGATGAAGAATAACAGTTTTATTTAGGCTATGATGGGACCAGATTTTATTTTTTTTATTTATTTCAATTTTACCCCTTTTTTTCCTCCCCAATTTCGTGGAATCCAATTGGTAGTTACAGTCTTGTCCCAACGCTGCAACTCCCGTACAGACTCTGGAGAGGCGAAGGTGGAGAGAACTGCGTCCTCCAAAACACAACCCTAATGTGTAGGAGGAAACACCGTACACCTGGCGACTGTCAGCATGCATTGCGCCCGCCCGCCACAGGAGTCGCTAGTACACGATGGGACAAGAGCATCCCTGCCGGCAAAACCCTGCCCTACCCCGGACGACGCTGGGCCAATTGTGCGCCGCCCCATGGGTCTCCTGGTCGCAGCCGGCTGCAACAGAGCCTGGACTCGAACCAGGATCTCTAGTGGCACAGCTAGCACTGCGATGCAGTGCCTTACACCACCGCGCCACTCTGGAGGCCCCCAGATTTTTTTTTGGGGGGGGGGGGGGGTTTAACAAGAAACTACTGAAAAAAACTCCTGGGGAGGATGAAAACATGAAAGTTCCGAAACCAAACCTTTAATACGTTTTTCGCATTTATATATCATCTGTATATGCTGCGGTGGACGACCTGATAACTCGTTTATTGTCTCTTTTCACGCCCAAGGTTCCTAGGAGGACCAGGTTATTACAAGGGAATGAATATGAAGGCAGAATCACTGGGATCATAGTATGTTTCTACTGTAATAATGTAATAGGTAAATAACAGGGGCTCTCTGGTCTGTAATGTCCCTAGCTCCATAAACATGGGTTATTACCCCAGCCTGGACAACATGCTGCTCTAACCGGCAGTAGAAAAGAAAAACACAGTAATGTTACAGTACATCGTGATATCGCTCATCCCAAGGGGACCCGAGTGAACCCTACAGTAACACTGCAGATAAATAGAGCAGATTTGGCCAATATTAAGGCGACAACTCTTCAATAACTACTGTTATTTTCACCAGAAAAGAGTGGATACTGTATTCAGTAAGTCAGATGTACTGCACATGGTATTTAGATAAAGGCAGTGGTCATGTTCAGAGATTATGATGTAAACCAGAAGTGGCTTCTTATTGACAAAGAGAAGTCCATTGACGAATGGATTTAACAAATTGATTGATTTGTGTTTCGCACACATAAAGGTGCATATTCCAAAACGAATACTTTTCCACGTGAATCCAGTGCTAACTTCAGGGCTGACTTCAGTCTCAGGTAAAAAAAAAAAAAAAAAAATTTTTTTTTTAAAGTCTCACATTGCTGCTGCCATGAAACTTGATGCGATTTCTGCCTCTCTTGTCCTACTTCCACAGAAACCCCTTTTGTGTGGGGAAACAAGCCGTCCCTCCCCTCAGGTCAGGCAGAATGCAGGGCTCACTGTGACTACAGTTTCACCTTCAACCACTCATATAGATATGGTTTCAACTAATCACTGTAGTAGTACTATCGTGTATGTCTTAGTGGTGTATGAGATCTAAAAAGCACTTACCTTCTGTGCTCTTGGAGTGGTGCAGAATCCTTTGGTTCATCTTCTCCTTTTCACTCTTCAGCAGGGAATTCTCCCTCTCCAGCTCCTCCACTCTCTAAGGAAAAAGAGCATTCATGGAAGAAATAGAGACATCAGAAAGAACATGGTGGCCGTTCAAGAGCAACGCATTTTCTTTCATCTATTTCAATTTTCTACTTCAGACGATAGATGCTACTTACTCTCTAAAAGTGAGCAAAAAGGTCTATTTAGTTGTTTTGTTTCTCTTTAAGTGACTATAAATCTGTCGATCTTGCGTGTGAGGCTCTCATAGTGATGTCAGACGGAGCTAGAGAGCCAGGGACAATTCCTGCATTGTCTGGCTGACTTGGGAGAGAATCAAAAAGGGCCAAAGAGGGGTGTCTATTACCACTGAGAAAGCCCGAGGCCAATCTACTTAACAATGATCTTCTTAAGTCAGGTGGTCAAAACAATACAAAAATGTATGCATGATATCACTTTCAGGTCAGTGGAAGGCCACTGATACATACAGTTAAATCCACAGTGAGATTGTTGGTGAATCAGATGTTCAGTCATTTAACTCTTAGAGCAAGAATTGAGTAAAACCGCTGCTACCAGTATCTTCTGTAGTTACTCGGGCAACTGAAGACTGTTTTCACCCCCGTGTTTCAAACAGAAGGTTTTATTCAGTCAACATTAGGGCTTTGGAGAACATACAAGGTAAAGGAAAATGTACTTTCTCCTCTTCAGTGATTGACAGCTCACCTGTTCAAATCTCATCTTCTCATTGCTGTGCTCCTCCTCCAGCTTCTTCCTGTGGGCGTGTGCTTCCTGGAGCTCCGCCCTCAGCTTCTCCAGCTCATCTTTCAGAGAGGTCAGCTGACCGCCGTCTCCCTGGCGACTGCGCATGGTCTCCAGCTCCTTCTGCAGCTTGTTCACCTCTGAGCCCAGGGAGGCTTTGGCCACCACCAGCTGCTCATTCTGAGTCTTCAGATCTTTGGTCTAAACAGTGGGACAGGAGAGAGCGCTCTGTTACTACTATGGGACGTCACATCACTTTCAAATCAATCCCTTTTTAACATAACTTACAGTCTAGACTAGCTGAAAAACATTCTGTGCCAAAATGATTGCAAAGGGAAATATTGACCTTTCATTGACCCGTCTTTGTATTATGGCACTCATTGTAGGCTACTAGCGTTACAGGTCAGTGTACTCCTATAAAGTCGCCTGGGTCAGAACCATGCGTCTTTGACTGTACCTGGTCATCCATCTTCCTCTGCAGCTGGACGATCTTGTTCTCCATGCCCGTGTTGAGCTTCTTCAGATGTTGAGCGGACCTCGCCTCAATCTTCAGCTGTTTCAGCTCCCGCTTGGCACGCATGCGGCGGTAGGCACACTGGATGGTGATGGCAGCGTTCCGTGCCACCTTGAACTTCCTCCTGGTGAGCCAGCCTCGGACATGCTTCTGGATGATCATGGCTTTGTGGTGCAGAAGGAACTGGGGTGGGGGACAGGGGAGGTAGAGATCAGGGATAAGGAACCATTTATTATAGTGTACAATGTGATGAGAAATATGTAGTTAACTAGATTTCCCAGTAGGGGGAAATTCTAGAGTACTAAATCCAAAGGGAATCTAGAGTATCTGAGAAGGCACAACAGCAGGCAGCATTTATGCAAGGCCCGCCTGATCACATTCCATTTCAAAATCGGAGCACTTCGTCTCCAATTTTCCACTCACACAAACAGGACAACAAGTCCAAGACTGAGGCATCTTCCCAGGGTACTCTTTACTCTTGATAGAGATCTAATCAATTTCAACCACTGATAGCTTCAACATGAATACAGTAAGGGATTGGGAACAAATGAGAGTGTATACAAAATCTAGGATAAAGGTAAACCAGTGACATAACAGGTAGAGTATTGTGGTTGTAGTACCTCCTGGAAGATCCTGCGGGTGAACATGCCCCTGGTAAAGGCCTGGATGGTGACAACAGCCCGTCTCACCCTCAGATAGCCCCTCCGCTCTCGGACCATACGATACTGCTTCTGACAGATAACAGCAGCGCGGATCAGACGCAGCTGCTCCGCATACCTGAGAAAGACAGCAAAAGGAGGAGGACACGGAAAGTAGTTACAACACTGGAACCAATATTGATAAAAACTTGCTCGCGACCCTTGTAGTGTGATTTATCAAGAGGTTCCCTCGTGGGAAAAATTCTGAATTGACCAGCTACTTTGTTAGTCTAGCAGAACGTTGTGCTTCTCCTCTCACCTGCGGGCCATGTAACCGCGGCCAAATCTCTGCAGGGTGATGGCAGACTTGCATATCTTCTTGTAGCGGACCATCTGTAGCCAGCGTCGCACTGTCTTCTGGATCTTGATGCAGGCGGAGCGGAACTTGTCTGCCCTCAGCTTCTCCAGGTAGGCCACTTGGCCCGCCCGGAAGAAGATCTTGGTCTTACCAAACTGGAACTTGTCTGGGTCCTGGTGAGGGACCAGTCATTCATTCATTCAGTTAAATGGAACTTCAGCTCAATCAACTGAGCATCAAGGCAGCTAGTTAAGTGGACGTTATCAAAACACAAGGTTAAATAGTCGTGTGTGTGTCCCCCCCCCCCCCCCCACAGGAATCCATGACATACTGTCCAAGGCGCATACAAATGATATTCCAGTAATAATGTATTAATAACATGATTCATCTCAGGCTGTGTTTGCTGAATTCGCCACTGAGAACACAACGGGGTTTGTCCATTAGGACTGAAACTCATGACCTGCCTTTTACATCCCCATTCCCCAGGTTCATACTTTCAAAGATGTTGTCTCTCAATACTGGAAAAGTTAACATGTACTGTATCAGAGCAGACATGCAGTTGGTTCAATAATGCAAAGATGGACTGGCCCTGAAGGAGTTAGGGAGCTCCGTTGAAGAGAACAACATCCTTCGACCATGAGAGGAACAAAAGTGATCATTTCTATTGGTTCATTTCCTTTCCTATCCCGCTTGGGGCTTTAGGGCGGAAATCTTTCTTACCTTGACCAGGGTCTCTAGTAGGTTCCTACACACCAGTTTCTTGTCTCCTACAGTCATATCTGACTTCTTCATGAGGACTCTGTATCTGTTGAAGAAGTCTGGGTACGTCCACCTGGAATCACATAGGACTGGCTGAGAAGCAAGTCAAACACACACGGCCCAAATCTGAAACAGGCATATTTTAATTCATGAAAAAGGAAACCATTGTATTATTTTGAACAAAACTAATTGTAAAAAATGTCTTTACCACTTCCACGCAACATAAAAGGCATGATTATTGTTAATCTCTAGTTTTTTTTTGGTTTGCGACCATGAGCGGGTCAGGACTAGTGTCGGTCCTCTAGACTTGAAACAGTAAGACTGCACTTTCTCACGTAGTACTTTGTCTTATGCAATCTGTTTTATGCTGTGTAACGGAATCAAATTGTTATTAGGAGAGTTTCGTGCTCTGTGGCGAATTGCTCTCCTGCTGTTCTCCCTCAGGGAAGCACGTACCTCAGGGGAGACGGAATTCAATTTCCTCCCTGCTTAGGACGACCGAGAAAACTCAATGATGGAGCAATAAAAACAGACAGAGGAAGAGCCTCCGTCCAGGCAGCACAAATTACAGAAGTGACATGCCCATTACATCACCAGGAGTTGCATAACAACCACATTTTCTTACAATATATAATAATAATAATAATAATAATAATAATAATAATAATAATAATAATATGCCATTTAGCCAACATTTTTATCCAAAGCGACAGACAGCCTTGCGTGCATAAATGTTTTATATGGGTGGCCCCAGCGGGAATCAAACCCACGTCCCTTGGCGTTGCAAAGCGCAATGCTCTACCAACTGACCTACACAGGACCACAATCAATTTCTGTGCTTCCACTATCTATTGCACACAGCAGACAACATGGCCACCCGTGTAACGGTAGTGCTCTGTGTGTGAGAAGCAATCTTACCTTGATGGGTACCCAGCAGCACTGATGCGGATGGTCTCCAGGACTCCACATGCCCTCAGTTGCTGCACAGCTCTCCTAGAGTCAAACCTGCAACAGAGAGAGGGACAAAATAACATGTGTACAAAGTTTCAATACAAGTCCTCATCACAATGAAAACCCACCATTCTGGGAGTAGGGTTAATTACCATACATATACACAGGTAAAAGGCTATTACCCTCTCCCTACTGTACCTGAGCTTAAGCTTCCCCTTCAGTATTGTACACATCTCCACTAGGCAGAAGACAGAAGCATTGAGAGGAGGTTAATGCTAGTCAGCTAGGTGCTGCCTGGGCAGACTGACTGTGTCCCTACATACAGCCGTCGGTATGTTTGCTCAAGTCCAGCCACAGCAGCATGTGACCAAGACACATCATTAGATTTAGAGACCTTGAAGAGGCACTTGTGCGAAAGAATGCATCAAGAAGATGGCAACATAACCGGACCTCTCCTTCTGTCCTGTTTTTCGCCAGTAAACATTCTCAGTCTACAATGTGTGCTGTAGTAGAAACGCTTTAGAACACAAGACAATTCCTTAAATCGACCTGGAAAAACAAAAACCTAGGATATCTAGCGTGCTGGTTTAAATGCCTCATTCAACACGGCTTATCAAGACAACACTGTTTATTGAAAAACAGTCTTTATTTTGGACGACAGTTTCTGGTAACAGTCAACATGGTTGTGCCGCTGTCAGCAAGAGAAACTGTTATTGAGTCAGAGGACTTGAGAGAGTTATTCAGCAAGAGACAGAATCAGCACCTCAGGCTACACTCGTGCCTAGGCAACCAAAGAACAAAACACAGCACACGCAGGTGATGTCCCTCTCTCTCGGTCTGTCACACACACAGAACTCTCTCCTGGTTGTCTTTTCCCATGACTCCACGCATGTTTATTTGTGTTCTGTTTACATTAGCAAATATTACCTCACCATGACCGTACCACATGTTTGAATAAGAACGGCGGACCACATATTAGGCTCCTAGATCTGATTAGTGAAGCCAGTCACGGTAAGAAGTTGGCTTCTGATTCTTAAGCACACTGTACACAAACACACACACAGAACAGAGCCCTCTTTGTTTACAGTAACACTGTAGTAATACTGTACCAGTGGGTACAGAAGTCCCAAAAGCATCTCTTCCACAAAAAATGGGCAAGGTTTTTCAGTCAACATGAAAAAAAGTTTGCTAATCCAAACAATTTGGCTATTTGAGCAGAGAAGTTACATGAGACAGACAAGACACACAAACTCTTCCGTATTCTGTTGCCTACGTACAGTTGAGTCGGAAGTTTACATACACTTAGGATGGAGTCATTAAAACTTGTTTTTCAACCACTACACAAATTTCTTGTTAACAAACTATAGTTTTGGCAAGTTGGTTAGGACATCTACTTTGTGCATGACAAGTAATTTTTCCAACAATTGTTTACAGACAGATTATTTCATTATTAATTCACTGTATCACAATTCCAGTGGGTCAGAAGGTTACTAACACTAAGTTGACTGTGCCTTTAAACAGCTTGGAAAATTTCAGAAAATTATGTCATGGCTTTAGAAGCTTCTGATAGGCTAATTGACATCATTTGAGTCAATTGGGAGGTGTACCTGTGGATGTTTTTCAAGGCCTACCTTCAAACTCAGTGCCTCTTTGCTTGACTTCATGGGAAAATCAAAAGAAATTAGCCAAGACCTTAGAAAAGAAATTGTAGACCTCCACAAGTCTGGTTCATCCTTGGGAGCAATTTCCAAACACCTGAAGGTACCACGTTCATCTGTACAAACAATAGTACGCCAGTATAAACACCATGGGACCACACAGCCGTCATACCGCTCAGAAAGGAGACGCGTTCTGTCTCCTAGAGATGAACGTACTTTGGTGCGAAAAGTGCAAATCAATCTCAGAACAACAGCAAAGGACCTTGTGAAGATTCTGGAGGAAACAGGAACAACAGTATCAATATCCACAGTAATACGAGTCCAATATCGACATCGCCGCTCAGCAAGAAAGAAGCCACTGCTCCAAAACCGCCAGACTACGGTTTGCAACTGTACATGGGGACAAAGATTGTACTTTTTGGAGAAATGTCCTCTGGTCTGATGAAGCAAAAATAGAACTTTTTGGCCATAATGACCATCGTTATGTTTGGAGGAAAAAGGGGGAGAAAAGGGGGAAGAACACCATCCCAACCGTGAAGCACGGGGGTGGCAGCATCATGTTGTGGGGGTGCTTTGCTGCAGGAGGTACTGGTGCACTTCACAAAATAGATGGCATCATGAGGGAGGAAGATTATGTGGATATATTGAAGCCACATCTCAAGACATCAGTCAGGAAGTTAAAGATTGGTCGCAAATGGGTCTTCCAAATGGACAATGACCCCAAGCATACTTCCAAAGTTGTGGCAAAATGGCTTAAGGACAACAAAGTCAAGGTATTGGAGTGGCCATCACAAAGCCCTGACCTCAATCCCATAGAAAAGTTGTGGGAAGAACTGAAAAAGCGTGTGCGAGTAAGGATGCCTACAAATATGACTCAGTTACACCAGCTCTGTCAGGAGGAATGGGCCAAACTTCACCCAACTTATTGTGGGAAGCTTGTGGAAAACATTTGACCCAAGTTAAACAATTTAAAGGCAAAGCTACCAAATACTAATTGAGTGTATGCAAACTTCTGACCCACTGGGAATGTGATGAAAGAAATAATAGCTGAAATAAATCACTCTACTATTATTCAGACATTTCACATTCCTAAAATAAAGTGGTGATCCTAACTGACCTACAACAGGGAATTTTTACTAGGATTAAATGTCAGAAATTGTGAAAAACTGAGTTTAAATTTAAATGTGTGTGTCCTATCTAGGGAGTTTTTCCTAGCCACCATGCTTCTACACCTGCACTGCTTGCTGTTTGGGGTTTAAGGCTGGGTTTCTGTACAGCACTTTGTGACATCAGCTGATGTAAGAAGGGCTTTATAAATACATTTGATTTGATTTGGCTAAGGTGTATGTAAACTTCTGATGTCAACTGTACTCCGTCACCCCGTCTGACACACACAAATATATCAGATCTGGGTGACTGAAAAACCAAATATTTACTCACGAGAATGCCTCCTTCTCATCATTAGGCTTGATGCAACGCACATAGTGGGGGGTGGTGGCATTCAGGGTCTCCATGAGGAGCTGCAGGGAGCTGCGGAACTACAGTGCACAAAAACAGAGGAACGGAGGATGAGAAGTACTGCAAAGGCTAAGTAAAAAAATAAATAAAAAAAAAACTTGTTTAATCCCACCAATCATTGTAAAAATACAGACTTGTTACGTCATTGCTTCCTAATGAAAGGTTAAAGACATTGTTAAGAAAATGACACTAACACAGACAGGCTCCTGTCCAAAGGCCTCATGGTGTCAGAGAGGATGCTAACCTGGTGGCCCACGGTTTTCCTGTGCTCCTTGTTGGGGACTTTAGGTGTAGGTTTGGCCGAGCGCACGTTGATCCTGGAGGACTTGCTGGAAGAAGACGTGGAGCTGCTTCCGTCTTTATTAGTGTCCTGGAACAGATCCGCCACGAGCTGAAACTGGAACAGGGGAACATCATTAATATATGTTTAGCAGATGGTTTCATCCAAAACAACTTAGCATAAAACAGATTATATTATAAGCCATTTTACAGCCGGATAACAACATAAATTCACCAAACCGCACAAAAAAGTGGCGTTGAATTTCCACAAAAATCTTTTTCATAAGATATATTTTTACATAGTGCTGTACTGTAAGATCCAGTGTAACGGCGGGTGTGTTAAAGAACACTGATGAGACTACAGTCATGAAAAGCATGGCTGGACAGGACGTCAATAAAGCAGCATTTAGGCGTCTGTCAGGAGAGTTCTGTAGTCACATCTCCACAGCAGAACCAGTGAAGGTGAACAATTTGAGTGTCAAGCAGCAGCATCCACGTATTTTCGGTGGATGCAGAGGGAATATTGATAATAGCATAATAATATCTCAGTCACAGATAAGGCTGGTGCGGTAAAACAGTACTAATAGACTGCAGTGCAGTCCCACCATCCATACTGATAATGGCACAATAATATCTCTGTCACAGATAAGGCTGGTGTGGTTAGACAGTACTAACACACTGCAGTGCAGTCCCACCATCCATACTGATAACTATTCTCTCATGCCAAACTTGCGAATAAATATTCTGACATTAACACAAAATTCCTTTCGGAAAATGTTTCCTTTATAACTTTGCAAAGAATATGATCTGTAAGCAGGATTGGACTTCTACGAAGATTCATGGAGGTTCCTTGATCCCTCCACCTCCTCTGGCTTGGGGTACAGCTCAGGCACCTCAGAGTTAGCGGGGCTTTCAGGCTGTGAGAGATGATAGTAATGGTCCACTGAGGAAACACTTATCAGCCGGAGGAAGTTTGATGCCCCTCACATGTCCTCCAAGGCTCTTCAATGTTGATAGGTTTCTGCATCACTGTCAGCTAGATATGAGGGGGTTTAAACAAGCTAGGGGCTCTTGCCAAGTTCTCAACTACTGAGCAAAATTGACACTAGAAAACCAATTGAAATGACAGAGACAAAAATGCAGTACAGCATATTGTACAATATTGAGACATGCTATGTCTTTATCACGGCTTTTGTTTAGGAAACCTTACTGCAGCGTTTCCAAACCTCGGTCCTATCCATGCTGTTCAATGGAGCTTGGTGTCTTTCTGATAGTAAATAGATATGGCACAGGCAAGATGCTTTTAGACAGAACATAAAATATGAAATCTCTCCTTGCCTCTCAATATTCCTTCTCATTTGCACGCTCTTAATGGCTGTTGCATTAGTAATGCTGAGGAGAGGATTTTGGCGAGAGGGAGACAAGACAGATGAAAGAGAAATGGCTGAATACGAGATGCCTAATACGAGATGAAGTGAACTAAAGTTGGTATTTGTCCCAAAGAGAGTGGCAGAGAGGGTGAACTGAACAGAAATGACTGAGAAAGCTAATGCACTTTTGGCTCTCATCACTTAATCAGTTAAAAAGTTCATGCTGAGAACATGAGCTGAAATTAGGTTCCAATCAAGCAGTTCGAGTTTGGCTTGGAGAGGCAGGAGTCAGCTGATCTCTAGAAAGTGTGTGTGTGTGTGTGTGTGTGTGTGTGTGAGAGACAATTCATCTGCGATATATTAGTATTTTGATATGACATCTTAATTTACATTTCATGTATTTCAAATGAGAATGCAAAGCAGGATTTAAACTTTAGGGTTCATGTGAAGTGCTGCCAAGTTGTCAGCCTGGCTTTAAACAACAACTCTATCTGATAGGAGCTATACTTCCCAGCACAGGGACCTGTGAAATGCTTCCAACTTGCCACTTTCTAAATCGTGTTACTCTTTTGGCGTCATTGCACTCTATCCTAAATCTCAAGCCTCTTTCAGCAGTAAATCTAATTTGGTAAAAGCTTTACGGTGCTGCTTTTCCAAGAAAGAAGTCCACACGGTTAAATTAGTTAGAGCTTAAAAATATCATTCTTTGCGACATGCTTTCTGCATTTAAGTGTTCAGAGTGTGCTGTTCAGTGTGAGTTGAAGTGTCCACTAGAATGGTTCTGATGATTGTGTCATTGTGGTAGCGATCTAATGACGTTCTCTCTCACCTTGCTGGCCTTCAGAATGTTGATGTGTTCCTCGTAGACGGTGTCTCTGTTCTTCTCCAGGAAGCCATCACACTGGTACTCAACCTGCCAAGGGGGGGGGAACAGAGGTATATATAACAGACTGCACTTCACAGCCAAATACACTGACAACTAAATGAGCAAACATTTAATCAACTATGGTAATTATGTACAATAGGGACTGAGGGTTGTTTGTTCAAATCCCAGGTGGCCCATACAGTCCTGCAGTTGTGTCCCACAGCAATGCACTTACAGTAACCGTAGCCAAACATCCAGCTGTACATTGAATAATTTAAAGCATGTGGCAGTTTAAACAGAAGCATTTACTGAGCATGGGAGAAAAAAAAAAAATGAACCAGATTAGCAAACATTCTGTTTATTTATAAAAAGTCAGATGTAAAATAACATGAGTGCAGGTATTGTTTGGAAAGAAATCCCTCTGTCAGTCAGTCTATCATCCTTCCTTTCTGTCTGTCCATCAGAAGCCCCAGCCTCCAGGCAGTCTGGTGTCGCACTTCACCCCTGCTCTCTCCTCTTACTCACAGATAGGGTTGCAGGCTGTTCTAATTTCACAACTGGCGCGAGAGAGGAAGAACAGTGAGTGAATGCAGATCCTTCTCCTGTTCACTTGAAGAGTTAGACGAAGAGAAACACCCCCAAGGGAATCGGTTTAATACCATCTTAACCGAGGTAGAGCTGGGGAAATCCTACCTACATTAACAGGACTCTCTCGTCCCACTCTAACCACTCACATCCCGAGCTTTTCACGGAAATTACCACGGTAAATAAAAGGACATTGCTACAGCTGCCTGCCTATCATCTGTTTACATGACCCACATTAGGCATCAGACACACAGGCAGTCCTTTCTATTTAGTGCCAGCTCCTCTGCGTAGGAGCGCTGCTCTTTGAGTTAATTAGAGCTTGTGTATGTGTCATAAGGAGGAGGGGTGACATTGCAGGGCCAATGAGATCACACACAATAATACTAACACACAAAGCCTCTCTGATGAGTCATCCTGGGATAATCATATTGGCTCTTTTCAGGCAAAGCCCCTGCAATGAGGATGATTCATGTCAGGTCCTTTAAAAGTCCTTTGAATAGCACAATTTGTAGATGCTCCCAATTATTGTGCCAGGCATACTGAAGCAGTTTGGTTTAAACACACGACCATGCTTAAAGGACTGTAACAACACCCCTAGCATCAGGTCAATTTTAACCTAACTGAAGAGCCATGCGTACAGGTACTTTTCATGTGAAACATGTCTCTAGGCTGGATCTACCCACCTTATCAGCAAAGTGAATGATAATGAAAGATATGTTGGACATCCGTGGTTTCTGGAAATGGACGCTGCTTGAAAGGCGATCGTACAGCTTCTGGCACCAGTTCTGATCGGTCCCTTTGGGCACCTGTAGCAGCAGCAGGTGAAGGGGAATAAAGGAGAAATATTATATAAAAGCATGAAGGCAACCAGAACTTTCTATCCAGGTTAGCTGTGCTCAGAATAACAATTACTTTGAGGTTGTTCCAAATGATCGTCAATAACTTCAAAAGGGCTGTGGGATGAGGATGAGTGAAATAAATAAGTCATCTGTTTTGTTGCAAAGTCCTTAACTCGGATAATAATCTGGATGCAGGCAGGGGAAACAGACGCAGGCCACGCTGTGCACCTATGAATGCAGGATGAATCCCATTAACTGAGACCAGAGGTTTAAAAACGCAGGGATCAGCAGCGTGTTCCACTCTGCTCCCTCCAGACCAAAACACAGAAGATTGTTCAACACCTGTGACTGCTCAAGTGCATTCAGCATTAAAACTCCTCCAGTAGCCAATTGTTCATATACACTTCCCCGCTAATGCGTCCCAAAAAGAGAAGTTAAGAACTACTGGAGCAAGGACAGAATTGAGGACTAAAGATGAATGTATTATGTATGTAAGACCGGGTACTCCACCTTGCACTCCTCATCCAGCAGGTCCAGGATGCCCAGCTTGGCCTCGATGAGGTCGATACACGGCTGGTTGTCATAGAAGTCGATGAGCGTCCAGGGGATCTGCTCCTTCATGTACTCCTCCTGCTCCAGCTTGAACACATGCTGAGGACGCACAGTAGGTTATCAGTTAGACTAAGTTCTGAATTATTTAACTTGAAAACATTCGTGTTGAGTCATGAGGTTAACAGCCAGAAGTTCTCAGGTCTCCTCTACACAACATTGGAATATAAGGTAGGTAGCTACACTGAGTGTACAATACATTAGGAACACCATCCTAATATTGAGTTGCACCCCCTTTTGCCCTCAGAGCTGCCTCAATTCGTCAGGGGCATGTATACTCCAGTTGTGTGAAGTTGGCTGGATGTCCTTTGGGTGGTGGACCATTTTTGATACATACTGAAAGCTGTTGAGCGTGAAAAGAACTGCAACACTTTAACACACTCAAACCGGTGCGCCTGGCACCTACTACCATACCCCGTTCAAAGGCACTTAACTATTTTGTCTTGCCCATTCACCCTCTGAATGGCACACATACACAATCCATGTCTCAAGGCTTAAAAATCCTTCTTTAACCTGTCTCCTCCCTTTCATCGACACTGATTGAAGTGGATTTAACAGGTAACATCAATAAGGGATCATATCGTTCACCTTCGATTCACCTGGTCAGTCTATGCCATGGAAAGAGCAGGTGTTCTTAATGTTTTGTACACTCAGTGTATATTATAAATATAAGACTTAAACTCACTTGATTGAACTGCTGCTGCAGTTTCTCATTGGCGTAGTTGATGCAGAACTGCTCGAAGCTGTTTATCTCAAAGGTCTCAAATCTGTTCAGATGAAGAGAAAACAGTCACATATTTGGAGAGTCGGAAAGCCTCTGGTGTATTTTCATCCTGTGTTTTAGACAGTGATTCTACGCCTAGAGGAAAACTAAATAGTAAATAATGTATTGTGTAATTTTGGAGTCACTTTTATTCTAAATAAGAAGATGTTTCTAAACACTTCTACATTAATGTGGATGCTACCATGATTACTGATAATCTTGAATGAATCGTGAATAATGATGAGCGAGAAAGTTAGATGCACAAATATCATATCCCCCCAGAAATGCAAAATTGTAATAATCTGAAACGCAACCAACTCAAACAGCAAATGCATACAGCAAATTTGTAGAGTCACAAGCTTGATGTTGTCATAGCGTGCTATGAATATGGGACCAAATACTTAACTTTTTACCACTTCTTCTCTGGGCAAGGTGGGACGTGACCGTCCCACACTATTCAACAGCCAGTGAAATAACATGGCGTGAAATACAAAACAGCAAAAAAATCAATTTCAATTTCTCAAACATACGACTATTTTACACCATTTTAAAAGATACACTTCTCCTTAATGTAACCACATTGTCCGATTTCAAAAAGGCTTTACAGCGAAAGAAAAACATTAGATTATGTTAGGAGAGTACAAAGACAAAAATAACCACACAGCCATTTTCCAAGCAAGGATATATGTCACAAAAACCCAAACACAGCTAAATGAAGCACTAACCTTTGACGATCTTCATCAGATGACACTCCTAGGACATCATGTTACAAACATGTATGTTTTGTTCGATAAAGTTCATATCCAAAAAGTTATCCAAGTTTATATCCAAAAACAGCATTTTACATTGGCGTGTGATGTTCAGAAAATGTATTCCCACCAAAATTTCCGGTGAATGACCACATCAATTTACAAAAATACTCATCATAAAACGTTGACAAAATACATAACAATTATTTTAAGAATTATAGATACAGTACTCCTTTATGCAACCGCTGTGTCAGATTTTAAAAAAGCTTTTCGGCAAAAGCACATTTTTCATAGCTCGCCATCAAAGCAAGCTATACAGACAACCGGCAAGTTCTGGGGTCACCTAAACTCAGAATTAGTATTATAAATATTCTCTTACCTTTGCTGATCTTCGTCAGAATGCACTCCCAGGACTGCTAGTTCCACAAGAAATGTTGTTTTTGTTCGAAATAATCCATATTTATGTCCAAATACCTCCGTTTTGTTCGTGCGTTCAGGTCACTATCCAAAGGCATAACGTGCGAGCGCAATTCGAGACACGAAAAGTCAAAATGTTCCATTACCGTTAGTAGAAGCATGTCAAACGTTGTTTAAAATCAATCTTTATGGTATTTTTAACGTAAAAATGCGATAATATTCCAACCGGACAATAGCGTATTCATTCAAGAAGAAAAATAAGGAAAGGCGCGCTCGCGGGATCGCGCATTACCAATCCCTTTGTCCCCAGGGAGTCCACTCATTGACTGAGCTACTATTCTCTGCCCGGTTACAGGATGAAAAAACTTTCTGAAGGCTTTTGACAGCCAATGGAAGCCTTAGGAAGTGCAACGTGACCCCACAGACACTGTAGTTTCGATAGGGATTAGAAAGAAGAACTACAATTCTCAGATCTCCCACATCCTGGTTGAATTTTTCTCAGGTTTTTGCCTGCCATATGAGTTCTGTAATACTCACAAGACACCATTCAAACAGTTTTAGAAACTTCAGAGTGTTTTCTATCCAAATCTACTAATAATATGCATATTCTAGTTTCTGGGCCAGAGTAGTAACCAGTTTAATTTGGGTACGTTTTTCATCCGGCCGTGAAAATACTGCTCCCTACACTTTAAGAAGTTAATACACATACGTGAATTCGTCCCAATACTATGTACAAAAAGTGCTGTAATTTCTAAACGGTTGACCCGATTTGGATGAAGATACCCTCAAATTAAAGCGGACAGTCTGCACTTTAACCTCATAGTACAATTTCAAATCCAAAGTGCTGGAGTACAGAGACAAAACAACGACAGAAATGTCCCTTATATTTTGAGCTTGCGTGTCAAACTCATTCCACAGAGGGCTGAGTGTCTGCGTGTTTTCACTCCTCCCTTACACTTGATTAATAAATGAATGTCACTAATTAGTAAAGCACTCCCCTCACCTGGTTGTCTAGGTCTTAAAAAGAAACTGCAGAAACTAGGCCCTCCATGGAATGATTAGACTTTCCATCACAATACAGTAATTGAGTACATTGACGATGATGATGTGGCTCAGTTGGTAGAGCATGGCGCTTGCAATGCTACGGTTGTGGGTTCGATTCCCACAGGGGACCAGTACGAAATAGTATGAAAATGTATCCACTCACTTCTTTAAGTTGCTCTGGATAAGACTGTCTACTAAAATGGAAAAGGAATGAATAGACCATTTCAGTTTTCACATAGAAGTTGCGTTTGCAAAGTATTTCAAGAAACTGGAAAACATGACAAACAGTGAATCAAGCAAGTATTTTATATTCCACAAGTATTATCATATTAACTGTTTTGTACAGATAATTGTCAGACTCAAGTTACAAATACACCCCCCCCCTGCTGTATGTGTTATTATTTGGGCTCTCTACTGTAGCTCAGCATCTTTCCCCTCCCAGCACCAGGCCAGGCTGCCAGTTTCATCAATAATCTAACCCGCAGAAGAGAACCAATTAAGCCCTCAGTCAAACAGGGCCATGAAGAAGAAAAGCACAGCTCCCCCAATTCAATATGGTTCCATCCTCCATCTACTGTAATGAATAGAGGCACTTAAAAACACAGGGGATGGAGGTATTTGGCTGTAGACACGCAGAGCGCTCACACACACAGATGCGTATGTGGCAGTGTCTACAGACAATCACGGATTATAAAGGGAAAACCAGGCACGTCGCGGACACCGACGTCTTGCTTCCAGACAAGCTAAACACCTTCACCCGCTTTGAGGATAACAGTGCCATCGACGTGGCCAGCTGCCAAGGACTGTGGGCTCTCGTTCTCCGTGTCCGACGTCAGTAAGGCGTGCTCACCCTCGCAAGGCTGCCGGCCCAGACGGCATCCCTAGCCGCGTCCTCAGAGCATGCGCAGACATATTCAATCTCTCCCTATCCGAGTCTGCTGTCCCCACTTGCTTCAATATGTCCACCATTGTTCCTGTACCCAAGATAACAACGGTAACTGAACTAAGTGACTATCGCTCCGTGGCACTCACTTCTGTCATCATGAAGTGCTTTGAGAGTCTAGTTAAGGATCATATCACCTCTACCTTACATAACAACCAAGACCAAGGGGAGGTATAGTCCGCATCCGGCCAGCCGGGCACTTCAATCCGGCCCGCGAGACATAAGAAATATATATATTTTTTGCCTCTTCAACATTAGGAGGCTGAAGAAATTAGCCTTGGCCCCTAAGGCCCTCCGAAACCTTTACAGATGCACAATTGAGAGCATCCTATCGGGCTGTATCACCGCCTGGTATGGCAACTGCACCGCCCGCAAGTGCAGGGCTCTCCAGAGGGTGGTGCGGTCTGCCCAACGCATCACAGGGGGCAAACTACCTGCCCTCCAAGACACCTACAGCACCCGATGTCACAGGAAGGTCAAAAAGATCATCAAGGACAACAACCACCTGAGCCACGGCCTGTTCACCCCGCTATTATCCAGAAGGCGAGGTCAGTACAGGTGCATCAAAGCTGTGATAGAAGCTGCTTTTCAGTCTCAAGGTAGACTGTTAAATATCCATCACTTGCCATCTACCACCTAGTTACTCAACCCTGCACCTTCGAGACTGCTGCCCTATATACATAGACATGGAATCACTGGTCACTTTAATAATGGAACACCAGTCACTTTAATAATGTTTACATACTGCTTTACTCATTTCATATGTATATACTGTATTCTATTCTACTGTATTTTAGTCAATGCCACTCCGACATTGCTCGTCCTAATATTTATATATTTCTTAATTCCATTATTTTACTTTTAGATTTGTGTGTATTGTTGTGAATTGTTAGATTTCACTAAACCGTTGGAGCTAGGAACACAAGCGTTTCGCTACAGCAGCAATAACATCCGCTAAATATGTGCATGTGACCAACAACATTTGATTTGATTTGCGCGTCTCCAGACCGGAAGGCACAGATAAAGAGTAGTTATGAAATCGACTCATCAAATATCATGCTTCTCCGTGCCTTAGTACAGAAAACATTGTGTGACAGACCTGCGAGGGAAAATGAGAAATGTGGGGCTGATGTCACAGTGTGTTAACTTACTGCCCGCCTGAGACGCTTTAACCATTCACCACGGCTGAGATTACACTCCTGAAATAAGACTTCTATTGCTGGCATGAAAACCGGTTCTCACCACACAGCCAAGTTTCTCTCACAGTCCAAACTAACCCAGTGTTGAGGTTTGTTTTCGGAGGTTCTGGGGAGCACAGGTGGGCAGTCTTACCCATAGATATCCAGAACACCGATGAAGGAGTGTTGTTTGGAGGACGTGTGTAGAGACTTGTTGACGTGCTCCACAATCCAGTCAAACATGTGTGCGTAGATGTGTTTGGCGAGCGCGTCGCGGGCATTAGCCGCCTGTTTGCGGGACATGTTCTTGACGTAGGTCTCTGACGTGGTGACCAGCTTCCTGTGACATAGCCAGTGTTCCATCTGCTCCAGCTCCACCCCCAGCAACCGGCAGAAGTGCGTCAAGTGAGGGTCGTTCCTCTACAAACACACACAGATTTAATCAATAAATTAGGTATAGAGAATATATACGGTTTGAGGCTGTGATGTGGAACTATAAACTCAAACAGAATTAAGCTGGATAAGGCTGGATAGTGACATACTGATATGTGGCAGGAGTCTCCGTCTCTCTCCGAGCAGATCTCCACGTTTCCCAAATGCAGGATGGAAGCTATGATTCTGAAGATGCTGCTTTGATTGCTCTCCTTAACACCTGCAAAAACAACCACAGTAAGGTAAATATTGTTCCATCGGGAGATTGAAAAAAAGAACAAAAACCCAGTCAGTCTTTATGGCCAAGATACATAAACCCTTGGTTCTGAGCCTGTTCGAATGTAGCGGTGTTAACGTCTTAGAATGTGCCCATGCAGTCAGACCGTTACCCAGTAGTGTAAAAGCTTCCTTCGTCTTCTTGAAGTCCTCGGCATCATTCACCCCCTCAATGAAGATGTTCTCTCCTTGCGATGTGAAGATGAAGTCTTCCGCACTGGCTTTAAGATGAATGCAGAGATAAATGTATTAGAAAAGTGTTCTTACTTGAACGTCCTCACAGACGACACGTACTACTCTCTGAATGTAGTTTGAAGAACTGTGCTCCAGTAAACATGACATAAAAATAATGATTGCTGTTATGCAGTTGCTTCCTTAACAGAAACGTAGTTGAATATCGGCTCGGTCTGCGACACTTACTCAAGGCTAGGTCTTTGAACTCCGGGAAGCTAGCAGAGGCACACAGCTGGTAGAAGATGTGGTAATTCCTCTCATCCTCTGCCTAAAAAGCAGAAATACACCACACTTAACTCTTTATCAATAATATATTCTTAAGAATGAAAGACTTTTGTTAGATCATGAGTTCCCCCAGGCTGCAATTTAATATTGTATTAATTTCTGTAAAGTACTTAGATACGTTTATTTTGATATTTGATTGGCTGGGAAAAAAACCTGTCAAGCTAGGGCCTAATCAAATGCTTGTTTAAATGAAGGAAAGTAAACGTGAAGGGAAGCATGGACTTAGTAAGTAGTAATACAGAGTTTCATCCCAGACTGCGTACCTGGAACACCACCCTTGACTTCTCCAGCAGATACGTGCGCATGTTGGCTCCTATTATGTGATAACGCCTGTCAAAACCAATCTGGATGTACTTCCCGAAACGACTGCTGTTGTCATTGCGAGTGGTTTTCGCATTTCCAATAGCCTGAAAAGAGAAGCAGAGGGGTGGAGAAAAAAAAAAAAGTGTGAGAGTTTCAGAGATCAAAAAAAAAAAAATCAGAACCACTGTAAAATATATTTAAACTCGGCAAAAAAAGAAACATCCTCTCACCGTCAGCTGCGTTTATTTTCAGCAAACTTAACATGTGTAAATATTTGTATGAACATAACAAGATTCAACAACAGACAGGGGGGGGGGGTCAAAATCAAAAAGTAACAGTCAGTATCTGGGGTGGCCACCAGCTGCATTAAGTACTGCAGTACATCTCCTCCTCATGGATTGCAACAGATTTGCCAGTTCTTGCTGTGAGATGTTACCCCATCTTCCACCAAGGCACCTGCAAGTTCCCGGACATTTCTGGGGGGGGAATGGCCCTAGCCCTCACCCTCCGATCCAACAGGTCCCAGACGTGCTCAATGGGATTGAGATACGGACTCTTCTCTGGCCATGGCAGAACACTGACAATCCTCTCTTGCAGGAAATCACGCACAGAACGAGCAGTATGGCTGGAGGCATTGTCATGCTGGAGGGTCATGTCAGGATGAGCCTGCAGGAAGGGTACCACATGGGGGAGGAGGATGTCTTCCCTGTAACGCACAGCATTGAGATTGCCTGCAATGACGACAAGCTCAGTCTGTTGATGCTGTGACACACCGCCCCAGACCATGACGGACCCTCCACCTCGATCCCGCTCCAGAGTACAGGCCTCGGTGTAACGCTCATTCCGTCGACGATAAACGCGAATCCGACCATCACCCCCGGTGAGACAAAACCCCGACTCGTCAGTGAAGAGCACTTTTTGCCAGGCCTGTCTGGTCCAGCGACGGTGGGTTTGTACCCATAGGCAGCGTTGTTGCTGGTGATGTCTGGTGTGGACCTGCCTTACAACAGGCCTACAAGCCCTCAGTCCAGCCTCTCTCAGCCTATTGCGGACAGTCTGAGCACTAATGGAGGGATTGTGCGTTCCTGGTGTAACTCGGGCAGTTGTTGCCATCCTGTACCTGTCCCGCAGGTGTGATGTTCAGATGCACCGATCCTGTTGTTTCACATGATCTGCCACTGCGAGGACGATCAGCTGTCCATCCTGTCTCCCTGTAGCGCTGTCTTAGGCGTCTCACAGTACGGACATTGCAATGTATTGCCCTGGCCACATCTGCAGTCCTCATGCCTCCTTGCAGCATGCCTAAGGCACGTTCACGCAGATGAGCAGGGACCCTGGGCATCTATCTTTTGGTGTTTTTCAGAGTCAGTAGAAAGGCCTCTTTAGTGTCCTAAGTTTTCATAACTGTGACCTTAATTGCCTACCGTCTGTAAGCTGTTAGTGTCTTAACGACCGTTCAACAGGTGCATGTTCATGAATTGTTTATGGTTCATTGAACAAGCATGGGAAACAGTGTTTAAACCCTTTACAATGAAGATCTGTGAAGTTATTTGGATTTTTACAAATTACCTTTGAAAGACAGGGTCATGAAAAAGGGCAGTTTCTTTTTTTGCTGAGTTTATATCTTCTGAAATTGTGATTCATGCCACTCAAAAAAACTTGAGCTTCTCCTTGCTGCTCGTAATGTGCCTTGACAGTTGTAAAGCTCCTAATTTTGAGTTGTGTCATCTGCCAAGATGGGGATTGTGCCCAACTGGCCTGTTTCTTCACTCTCACTGATCTAGCTGAGGTGAGGCTGATAATGGCCTCAGAGATAGCAGCTTCTCCTAGTTGTATCTTTCCAGGCATGCTGTGAGACTTTGCTGTTAATGGACTACTGGTGTGTTTAGCTTCCCCACCTACAGTTTACAAAATGATTCCCCATAAGAATACTGTGCTGTAAACTCTACAAAGTTACAGCTGAGTTCATAAAACTTTCAGGGCATAGAAAAAGTAAAACATGATGACGTTTTCACTAGAACCCATCTAAGCAGGTAAATAAAATATTACTTGGTTGTCCAGAAGATACGTGTCATCTCCAAAAAGGCACAAATCATATTATGTAACCCATATATTCCCGGATCGACTTCCTTTACTAGGATGCCATACTGCTGGGCTGGCCTACAGTATGGGACCAGCAGCCCATCCCCAGTTCCCCTCCTCACCTCCATGATGGGGCTGGAGGCCAGCACTTTCTCCTCAACGTTGGTGTCGTTGGCCGACCCTCCCACAGTGGCGAAGAACCGCATGGCGTACTTAGCAGAGACTGTCTTCCCTGCCCCCGACTCCCCACTAACTATGATGGATTGGTTCCTCTCATCTCTACAGGAAGAGAAAGACATTTGGAACATAAAAAAAGGAGGTAACTGACCTGAGCTGCATTAATGGGCCACGTCTACAGTTACACAACGCTCATTTTCTCTACATCACTGGAGTTGCCAGGACTACCCAGCAGTGGGCATGCACAGTATGTAGGCAGTGGACATGGCATTTATTGTCCTTTGCTCTACAGAGAAGAGCAGCATTGATGAGGTTGACAGTTAATGTGGACCGGAGCACTGTTATTATCCACCCACATCTTCCATTGAAGACACTGTTTATCTCTGTGGCAACTCATTATTTAGTCCCACACCAACACGATTTACATTTTAGTCATTTAGCAGATGCTCTTATCGAGAGTGCATTCATTTACATTTCATACTTTTTCCCCCTCATACTGGTCCCCTGTGGGAATTGAACCCACGACCCTGGCGTTGCAAGCGCCACGCTCTACCAACTGAGCCACACACTAACAAAATGACATATCAAACCGGATGAGGAGCCTAATCAGGTGCTTGCTACGCAGCTCCATGTTCCACACAGTAACAACTCAATTGCTTCCCAAAGCAGACTAATATATAGAATGTGGTTATTAATTGGCAACTCTTCCAGGTCTAACACATTAAACAGTATCCAGATCCTGTGTTGTACCCGTTTAGCTGTACCCTGAGGCTCATCCAGTACCTGGCCATCTGCTTGTATGCCTCCTCAGCAACAGCAAAGATGTGTGGGTCCATGTCTCCCATGTTCTGCCCGCTGTAGGCATTGATGACCTCCTCTCCATAGATCTGAAGCTGGTCATAGGGGTTGATGGCCACCAGTACGATACCTATAGAGGAAGGAGGGAAGGGAGGACAGAGAAAATAGTATGGCCAGTCAGTGAGACTCAGTGATTGTTGTGGGTGTGTATTTGTGTCTCTCCGGGGGCTGCAACGTGCATGCCCCGCCCAGCTGAGGATCTCAGCCATCTATTTCCTGTGTTTGAGGAGTGCAAAATCCACTTGGTCACTTGCTGGATTGATTGCTTTCATTTCACTGGTGACTCTTTCCCACTATTGCTTGTGCCATTCGTTTCCCCCCCCGTTAATGTAACGACCGCGGAAACGTTTGTAATGACCTGTCAAAACACACTCCGGTAATGGCTGAAATGGGCTCAATAGAATACACTGGCTTTCCGTTGCAACGATAAGAGCGCTTCGTAAGGGATTTAACGGCACGTCTTCGACAGTTACAGCCCAAGAAAGAGAACAAAGATAAAAGGTATTTCGATGGGTGTTAGTTTTTTTGTCCAATTTGAGAAAAAAAAGTAATGATTTAATACAGTTGAAATATTTACTAATTAAATGCGCTGAAATGAAAGCAACTTCTGAAAATGAACACTTGGATTAGTGACATTATGTCTGATCTCACAAACAACGTAAAATATGTTTGGATGGGTGTAATCTAGACACACTTGTCGAATTATGCAAGAGAAGGTGACAACAACAGTAAGGAGTAACCTAGAGACAGAGCAAGTTATTGGTGGTTGCAGCCCTGCTCCACCCTTTTATATTCATTTATTCATGAATGCAGATACACCCAGCAGACTGTATATGCAAATGAGGCAACATATTTTCAAAGTATTTAAGAGACACCTGATACATTAAGAAAATGTATGAGAAAGTAAATATCTGAATTCCCACCAAAATACCTTAAGTCCATTAATTGTATGTGCATCTACATTTTAGTCATTTAGCAGACACTCTTATCCAGAGTGACTTACAGTTAGTGCATTCACATTAAGATATGTTGTTGTTCCACCTAGCTATCACAGATAATAATAATAATTAGACAATCCTATCATACAGTACAATATGCTACTGTGGGTAAAAACACATTGTTAACAGCCCTTTGTATTTTTCCTGCTATACCTTTGATAGGCAAATACTATCAAAACATATCACAACATCCATATTACCAGAGGAATGTAGTAGGCTCACCCAAGTTTGCACTGGCAGGGTTACCATGGGGACAGATTTCCCTAATTAAAACATGATGGTGATATCGATGCACAGTGTAGGATCAACAGACAAATATTGTCTTTGCTCATTCCCCTTCGTCTGCTTTGTTTAGGGCACATTCCACACATGGCAACAGCTCACTCATTGTCTGTTTAAGTCAATGGAACCCTAGTTGATTGGGGAATTGGGACAGGTTTGTAAAAGTTGGGACAAGACAACCATTAAAAAGGTAAATGAAAGCCTCGACCCTACATGGTGTAAAATAAGCTAGCTACCATAGTAAACGTAGGAGGAATTTGCAGCACAAGGTCAGGCCAAGGGCTTTGCTAAGAGACCCTATACAGACCATTCTGGTTACTATAAGTGGCGCTGTCAGAGCAGGTGGTACAGTATAGAGACTTACCGCAGTATGTGTAGATGTGGTTGGGCTCGAGGAAGCGCACTTTGAGGTTGTGCAGGACAGCAGGCTCGTGTAGGTAGCTGAGCGCTGTGAGGTCATTCTCCCCCACCAGGATATCAGGGTTCCGGAGGAAGGGAAGAGGGTTGTCTTTGGGTCCGATGCGGTATTCCAACGGCTGGGACAGGAGGGGTTCAAGCAAAAACAGTCAATACAACTAAAAAAAAAACATTAAAAGCAAAGTATTTGCAACTGTGCACCTGGTTTGAGGGTATGAGGACTCCCTTTATCAGTCGAAATCATATTGCAAGACAGTTCATAACTACACATGTTAAAGGATATATAGATTTGGTGGCTTCTAGGTGTTTATGAATCATTCCTGTATCACGTAGAGATTGTGATCATGAGTAGGTATGTAGGGGAATATACTGCTGCTGCACAAAGCGATAATATCATCATCTGCTGATTCATTCAAAATATTCTTGGCACAGCGCATTGTTATTTAATAACTGTATCTTGTACCCTCAGGGCTTGCATCTCTCACTTCAAAAAATATGATTAATGATTCATGGCACCAAAAAGTTTCTGAATGTGCGTGGGCGCACACACACATTAACTGCTTTAATGAGGACATGTACAAATGTACATGAGCACGACAAAATAGACCAAAGCATATTGAGTCCTTAGGCAAGGGCTATATATAAAAAAATAAAAAATGGCCTGATCCAGTGGGGGGGGTAGATTACCGATTCATCTTCAAGTTTGAGGTGCAGGATAGGCTCTCCCTCCTTGTAGTCCTTGATGATCTCTGCAGCTCTCCATACATCCTCTGGGTCTGGGATCCACACCCGAGTGTACTGCAACACAAAAACACATACAAATAGATTTCATTCAACTCATCAATTACTTTGAATGTTGTTTGCACATTTAGAGAGCATTCCTCCCCCACTTGCCCATGTTCATAGACGGTGTGTATTTATTGTCAACTCAAACATACTGTCAATCCATAAAAAGCGACTGAACTGCTGAATGCTCGAGAGATGTCCAATTGATATGACAGCTCAAAGATGTTGCGATGCGTTATTGTTTCAACAAAAGCTGAAAATAAGTGTCAATAGGTTGACGATGTGCCAGTGTTGAGGTAATTGTGTTTGTGACACATCCCGCTTTGAGATATCCTAGGTAGGCCCATAGTGAGGCGAAAATGCAGATTGATCATTTCCGAGGGCACATTTGTTTGCTAATCTTACTTCTTATATAAACCTAGCCCTACCTTTTTGATTGACTCACTTAGAATCACAAAAATTTACTTCAAGATGGGATGCCATTAACGGCAAAACTAAGTCATATCCTAAAAGAGACCGTCAACAAATGTTTCCATCTTCCAAAAATGATTAACAGTTCCTTTGACGATAAATGAGTAACTTTACGGGACGAATAGAACAAATTATTATGAGAGAAGTTTGGCCTGATGTTGAAGATAAAAGGTTGTGAAGGAGAAGGGCTTGACCCTCGACAAGATCACCATCAGATTCCATCAACCATCTCCCTCTACCTTCATCTGATCAAGCCATAAACTGACCATCTCCATCTTTGGAGGATGCATGCACTCAAAGACTTGGCCTCTATTGGTTGGCCTAGCTAACTATAGCTAGGCTACGCACGACATAGCCTATTGCTTGATTGTTTTTTTGTTGTTGCTTTTGAAGCGCTTTGAGATTTTTCTGTTATGAAAAGTGCTATAAAAGCTTAATAAATTATTATTATTATTGTCAGGAGAGTGGGAGTGATAACTCACTGTGAATAATTATACAAACCATTAGCTGGTCCTCCGCTGCTAATTGCATTTTGAAATTACAACTATTAGTTAAAATAAATAGGGGCAGGAGGAATAAAAATAAAAATAAAAACATGAAATGAGGCATTGTCAATTTCATTCAGGATCAGAACAATAATTTTTGTTTACAAAAAAATCCCTGCTGAACAAACATTGAGCATATCATTTTATGAAGGAGTTCAATGCAAGAGTTTTATTCGCTAATTAATAATTAATTGACTAGTCCATTTCTCAGCACATCGGCCGAGGTTTCACTTCACTGACAGTTAGGCCTATAACGACCGCACCACAGATGCAAACGTTTGCACCACAGAACAAAGGACAAGCAGTTTATTTTTTGTGTTCTTGAGGGCAAAAAGAAAAGCCAGACAAATGATCCAAACACAGTCCTCCTGACCTGCCATTCCTTCACAGGCACAAAACAGCCTAACAATGCACTGCTACGAGGTAATAGGAAGTAGGTGGGGCAAACGGCAGACAAAGGAGAAGGCTAAACTAAACTACTGTATGCAGTACAATCACTGTTGAGATGTTTCAGCTCTTTAAAAGCATGACCATATTTTCTCTGACAGAGATAAGCCCGGCTAAGCTGCAGACCTTAGAAACACAGTACAGTAGAGTAGCAGCCTAACCTCAGACAGCTAAACTACATAGAGTTCACTGTGGGTGATCAACCACCAGTCATTTTCTATTAAAAAGGTATCTTTACCTTGACTCAAGTATGACAAAATTGGGTACCTTTTCCACTACTGCACAGGGGTGAAAGTAAGGCGGTCTGGTACGGCGTCCTGGGCAAAATAAATAGTGGGGCTACGCCGTACCGGTAAAACCTGGGCCGATCACAACAACTAAAACATCAAGAAAACTGTAGGCTGTACCACCATTATTTATCATTACCGTGCGTCAGAGGCATGAAAAAGCGAATGGACTTGAAAGTGGGCGATAGCCTATGTTCCAAAACGCAACGTGGTTCGACAAGAACACGGAAATGTGCCAAGGCAGAGATGAGTGGCCACACCGAGAAGCACGCGGACAGCAGTGGAGCCATTCATTCTGGCCTAATGACAATCACCAAATGTCATGACACGTTTTGGTGTTTTGTGTCACAGATGTGTCTTTCCATTCACAACTGTTTGGAGGATGTAAATATGTTGTGGGTGGATGAACGTGCGCGGGTAGCCTAGTAAAGGAGCCCTTTGAAGTGATTGTTTGACAAGCAGAGGAAAACATCATGGCTGGTTGTGTTTATGCCACTATGAAGCTCATTGACAAATCTTTATGACTAGGCCCACTCTGGTTTGACATTGGAGAAATATGCATATTCCTCTGTCCATCCTTCACTGAAAGCTCTATTTTTCATTATCCATCTTTCTTTTCAGAGCGACATTCTCTTGATTGCAAGACATTTTTCCCCAATCAACGCACAAAGAGATATAAAAAAACAATTTAATAGAGACGTTGGTGGTTTTATCAGTGTAATCAGATTGAAAATATGAGGATATGTTATTGAACTGATTATATAGCCAACTAACCAGACGTGTTAAACATTGTGTTTAATGTGTAACATAGGCCTATGAATTGGGCTGCTATTACGCTCTGTTCCGCTGACTATTAGCTGAGAAAATGATTTGCCCTAGGCCAAACCTATTGCCAACCCGTGCTGTACACTATTCCAGTTTAGCGAGGATGGGGTAGATTTTTTGTCTCGCCTAGGGCGGCAGAAAGTCCAAGGCCAGGCCTGTTAAGCTCATACATTTTCTGGGTGCACAGGCATGCACACATAGGGAGGTCCCATACCAGGAAGAAATTAATTCTACTTTCACCCCAATATATACACAGTTTATGTACATAAAAGCAGCAGATAGCAGCTAGATGCATGTCAATTTGATGCTAGGAGAGGAAGAAAGCCAAAACAAAAAGGGTTGCTGATAGGGGTGGTCATAAAGCAGCAACATCCCTCCAGTGCAGAACTTTTTCTCCTTCATATCACCCCAGAGAAACACTACAGAGAGAGAGAGATGAGGAAACTTTTCGGAAAATAACTACACCTGAAAATGTTCCAACTCATTTCCTCCATTCGGCCACATTGGCATTATATTCATTAGAAAAGGTAAGTGGATGGAATAATTTGTAGACCATGGTTCACATTTCTGCAGCAGACTGAATTAACGCAGTTTGTCAGGGGTAATAGAGTTTATGCAGTGCTCAGCCCTACGGAGCTGTGTAACTCTGCGTCTAAGTCAAGTGGATTTTCCACAGCTGAGCTCTGCGTGCCTCAAATGGAGAACAAACTCTCTGCGCGACCTTCTCAACTTCATAGGACACTTAACAAGTTGTCGGTGTTCACTGTTACCAGAGGGCCCAGCTATCTCAGATCGGTACATCATGATGTCTCTCAGCCTGATATCAGAACAGTGAGGGGAGTCAGACGACACTCTTCCCCCATGAGGTTGAACCTAACATTTACCTCAGTCACAGAGGGCCCGTTCATATTTCAACAACAACAAGCACACCTCCCAACCAAGTCGCGGGTCTGTAGAAATGCATTATAGAGAAGACACCCACTGACGCCAAGTCCTCGTTACTCATGCTCTGACTGAGAGGCTGAATTTTGAGCGTTGTCTCCCCCCGGGCAACTGAGAGTCACAGCGTATTACGACAGGCGAGATGACAGCAGCGCTTTTTAATCCGCTTTAATAAGGAGGCAGCGGGCGGGCTGGCAGATAACTGGGCGGGAGATGTAGCGATACAAAATAACCTTGCGTAGTGCTGCAAACCGACCGTGCTATCACTAATATTACCCACGTGTCAGCCAGGGTCACCTGGGCTTTGACTCTGGGAACACTTGAAGACAGTTTATCTCCTAGTCTGAAACGTTCTCTCACAACCCCAGGGAAGATCTTATTGTACTGTGAGTGCCTGCCATTCTGTTTTGCAGCTTACAGTTGGAGGAAATAGTCTGGCTCATTTGACCTGATCAGTACCTTATTTATGACTAACCTATTAGGTCACATAGGGCCTTGTTCAAAACCATTGCACAACAGAGCCAGCAACCTCACTCACCACCAGTCCATTTAGACGTGGGACATTAAAAAAAACGATTCACGCGCTGACTTTTACGGAGATCGACGACAGGTCACAAAGGCGCTTTCATTTCGCTCCCGATTGCAAGCCTACGCTCGTGGGTTACAATGCTTCTCCTCTGCTCAGAGTTCTTCTTTACAAGTACAGAGACCTTTGTGCACTTGTCAAGTATCCAGCAGAGCTATGCCAATGTGTGATCGTTCTTTTAGCACGGAAATAAAAAGGACGGTGAGTGAGTCATCCTTCCACCAAATCGCAGACTATCACAGCAGTCCGGTCAGGTGTGACTCTACGTTACTGTAGTTCATCATCATCATCATCATCATCATCATCATCCTCATCCTGTGGCGACACATCAGAGAAGGAAATAAACAAAGGCTTTTCTCTGGATCCCACTGAGCAACTCCCACGCTGCTGATATCACATGCTGACACATTTTCATTGGTTAGCTACATGTAAATCAGTTACTTAACATCTCCAGGGAAGAAATCAATAGGGGGAAACATGAGAGAGAGCGAAGGATGGACCTAAGGAAGGAGAGACAGAGGGAGAAATGTTTAATCAATGCAAGATGTTTGTAAGCATTGCTGACATCCCGACACTTCTCCAATGAATCCATATTAACAAAACGATCGAGGAAATTTTTGGCACAACCGTAGGCATATAATGCAAGAGGAATCCTCACTACTCTTTTCACACACTGCTGTTTCTTCATATTTGAGAGGCTGATTGAATGTCAAGATCAAGAACAGATCAAAGATTTGGAACGGAAATGGCAACTGTGCTGTGCCATTTCCAAAGGTTGCGTTTGAAATGGCAGCATTCATTATTAGCCTAATTGAATTACTATGCATGTCCTGGGGTTGTATCCACAAAGCGTCTCAGAAAAGGTCCTAGGAATCTTGTTAAAACCGGTTAAGACTAAAAAGAACTCCCAGCTCAGAGTGGGTTTTAGGATGATGTTCAACTCAAATCTCAGCTGGTAATCGCGACAGTTTGAGGTACCGCAAAGGAAAGATCGCGTCATCGCTAATTGACATTGTTGCAAATTATGGAGAATAACCGATGGCGATGAGGCGTCACCAGCTGTGAACTCTATAGCATGCCTCAGACAGCCACAGTGAATGTGACTCAACATCAAAATGTTGCAAAGATAATACGTTTGATATTTTTGCCTGACACGATCACTTTGTCTACTCTCAAATCTTGCCTAATATGTTGGTATGCATAACTGTCTTTTTAACAATTCTGATATGTTCAATAATGTGAAAGGCATATTGCACTGAATCATACAGTACGATGGTTGATAAAAGCCAACTTTTTATCATTTTAGGCTACCGTTATGTCAACACACTCGTCACTCCCGTTTTTGGCCCCATAGGCATCAAGTCCCTTGCTGATAATGTTGCATAAAATGTTTGGAAGGTCTATCATTTTCACCAAACACAATCAAAGTTAACATAGGCCTTGGATGCCTTCAATAGTCCAACTTATAAGCATGGCCAATTTAGGCATCTTTTTCAACAACGTGATATTGCGCTTCAAAGGGATAACTTGAAATAATATGATGTAGGTTAATGGAATAATCGAAAGAGAAATGTGATTATTTATTCGCCTAGAGGTTCTAAGTATTTAGGCATATCATGTGAAATAGACATCATGGTGAAATCATTGTCAAAAGCACAGGAGAAACTGCTGCATGAAGGCCTAGGTTATTTATGGATTGATTATACAGGAATACATATTGAACAAAAATATGAATGCAACATGTAAAGTGTTGGTCCCATGTTTCATGAGCTGAAATAAAAGATCCCAGAAATGTTCCACATGCACAAAAAGCTTATTTCTCTCAAATGTTGTGCCCAAATTTGTTTACACCCCTGTTAGTGAGCATTTCTCCTTTGTCAAGATAATCCATCCACCTGAATAAACAGCATGATCATTACACAGGTGCACCTTGTGCTGGGGACAATAAAAGGCCACTCCAAAATGTGCAGTTGCGGGAGCGTGCGATTGGCATGCTGACTGCAGGAATGTCCACCAGAGCCATTGCCAGAGAATTGAATGTTAATTGGTGTACCATAAACCACATCAAACGTCGTTTTTAATTTTTTTATTTGTCAGTACGTCCAACCGGTCTCACAACCGGAAGACCACATGTAACCACGCTATCCCAGGACCTCCACATCCAGCTTCTTCAGCTGCGGGATCGTCTGAGACCAGCCACCCGGACAACTAATGAAACTGTGGGTTTGCACAACCGAAGAATTTCTGCATAAACTGTCAGAAACTGTCTCAGGGAAGCTCATCTGTGTGCTCGTCGTCCTCACCAGGGTCTTGACCTGACTGCAGTTTGGCATCATAACCGACTTAAGTGGGAAAATGCTCACCGGCACGGCGGAGAAGTGTGCTCTTCACGGATGAATCCCGGTTTCAACTGTACAGATGGTGTCGTGTGGGCGAGCGGTTTTCTCATGTCAACGTTGAGAACAGAGTGCCCCATGGTGGCGGTGGGGTTACGGTATGAGCAGTCATAAGCTACGGACAATGAACACAACTGCATTTTATCAATGGTAATTTGAATGCAAAGAAACCGTGACGAGATCCTGAGGTTCATTGTCGTGCCATTCATCCGCCATCATCACCTCATGTTTCAGCATGATAATGCACAGTCCCATGTTGCAAGGATCTGTACACAATTCCTGGAAGCTGAAAACATGTTCCAGTTATTCCACGACCTGCATACTCGCCAGACATATCACCCATTGAGCATGTTTGGCATGCTGTGGATTAACATGCACAGCAGCATGTTGTGCACAGATCCTTACCACCAATATCCAGCTACTTCGCACAGCCATTGAAGAGTGGGACAACATTCCACAGGCCACAATCAACAGCCTGATCAACTCTATGAGAAGGAGATGTGTCACGCTGCATGAAGCAAATGGTGGTCACACCAGATACCGACTGGTTTTCTGATCCACACCCCTACTTTTTGTTGTTGTTTTTTTTTAAGTTATCTGTGACCAACACATGCATATCTGTATTCCCAGTAATTTTTTATTTGACCTTTATTTAACTAGGCAAGTCAGTTAAGAACAAATTCTTATTTTCAATGACGGCCTGTCGTTCTGCCTTGTTCAGGGGCAGAACGACAGATTTCTTGTCAGCTCAGGGGTTCGGTATTGCAACCTTTCGGTTACTAGCCCAACGCTCTAACCACTAGGCTACGTGCCGCCTTCAGGTGAAATGCATAGATTAGGGCCTAATGAATTTATTTCAATTGACTGATTTCCTTATATGAACTGTAACTCAGTAAAGTCTTAGAAATTGTTGCATGTTGTGTTTACATTTTTGTTCAGTGTGTGTGTGTGTGTGTGTGTGTGTGTGTGTGTGTGTGTGTGTGTGTGTGTGTGTGTATATATATATATATAAAAATCCAAATCAATTGCCTGTATATGGCGTGGGAAGCATTAACTCACTGCCTTTTAGGACATCTCATGAGGTCTCCTAAATAATCTGTCGACTAGGTAGGACTCTTATGACTAAAAGAGGCTTCATGCATAGCTTTTAGTTTTACCCATAAGAGTAGGCGTAAAATGTCTATATTGTCAGGACCAATTTTCTAGTCTGAGACGCGTTATGGATACGGCCCCTGCTCTGATACTGTTTGAATGAAAAGCTTAGTCTCCATGACGTTATTTCTTAAAAATGACAACGTGGCTGGGATATAGCCCATATTTTGTATCCCATGGCTAAAAACAGAGGAATTCAGCATCATACGTGTATTACTACGCCTAAGTCTGCACTCAGGCTTGTGGGCAAACTTCCAATAAGTCTTCATCTTTACTGGGTCTTTGATGTCTGAAATCCTTTTGCCAAAACCCCATGCAGTGGAAGTAAGCCAATTTTCCATGAAATTGGATAAACAATATCTAAGTGGATAAATAATCGCAAAGAAGTACTGAAGCATCCCATCTCAATGTCACTCATTGATGCATTTGACTTACTTCAGTATTACCATGCCTATGAATCTCCTAATTAAAATCACACTTATCTCTGTATCACTGAATTGCAAGAATCCACCAATACACGGTCTTGAGTGACTACAGTGCCCCTACACAGTAGACTATCTACACATGCATTTAGAGAAGAGAATAATTCATTTATAAATAGCAAGGATTTTGACAAAGTGCCACTGAACTGGCCATTTGATTATCCTAAAGATTGGATGATGGGACCAAGCGGGAACTTTTGGACCATGTGATTGTAAACAGAGCATAAACATACAGTAAACAGAGTTTGCTGCCATTTTTCCTGGCTCTGCGGGTTTGGGTCGAGCCAGCCTAGCGCTCTACTTAGCCCCTCACCTGGAGCGTGTGTGAGATCCAGATTGACACAATGGGGACATGATTCAGAGTTCAGAGACTCTCTCAGCCCACTACAGGATGGGATATTGGATGGATCAGAGGAGATGACCCATCAGGCCCAGAGCTCCAGGTTACAGACCCTTTCAAAGGACAACAGGGTATTTCAGTGGCACACCGGAGTCACTTCACTTTGATCCTGACAAGATGCTTTATACGCTCTGCTTCATTGGCTTCCACTACGGGCATCACTGATGGCTTCAAAAGATTACTTTTCTAAGCACAATCTAACCTACTCACTGTACTATTTGTTGAATGGTTAGGCTATTTGTTCAAAATTGTGGGGGGCACCGAAGTTTCCTGAAGGAGGGAGGGGGGGGGGTGTCACGGGACCTTCCTTGATATGAGTGGTAATTATATTAAAAAATTGTAACAAATTCAGGATTGTATGAACCGATCTATAATAACGCATAACTCTGTGGAACAAGCAGTAAAATGGCAGTGATCGACGCGACTGATGCACATGGGAATATCTTTGGTTTGTCTCTATGACATTCAGAAGCTGAGCTAACATGCTGACCAGACATGTCGCGTGCGCGAGCGTCGCAAAATACATTTAGAAATCCATGTTATTCAATTATTGCGCCAATGAGCGTCTGCGATGCTAAGGGCTAAAATAGAACTCCTTTCTATTTCTGACGCAGATCGCGCTGAAGTCCTGCCTCTCCCATCTCCTTATTGGTTTATAGAAGCAGGTACCCACGTGCCATCTCCTCATTTTCTTTAAATCACCCACGTGGGTATAACCAAACTGTTTTGCCGGTTGTCGTGGTAATACTATGAAAGTGTAGATGCGATCACCATATAAGTTCAAAGATGAAAAAGCCTGGAAGGATTAGAGATGACTAGAAACGATTCGGTTGGCCGTTTTATGTGTGGATTAATTGTCGGAGTAGAGGACCTTGTGCATTTCTGGTAAAATAACAAGTCAATGTTTATATTCCAGGACAAATTAGCTAGCAACAGCAAGCTAGCTAAATAGGACAAATTAGCTAGCAAGTGCAAGCTAACTAGCCATACATGTTTAATGCTTTTCGACCTGTCCCCAAATTAATTTCATGTCATTGGTTCAGAGCTTGTTTTGATATTTTAACCTGCGTGTCGTGATCGCGTTTGGTGTAGGGGGACAAAAACATTTATGCACGATAGCGCACGATGGCACACGCGCGCAGCCGGTTTGGGTTCCGTGTAAGACCTTCTAAAGTCGAGGAGACAAAAAAATTGAGACTTTGCATGGGAAGTTATCTAATGTGTGACTGTCACTATACATAGATCTTTTGGCTTTCTGTAAAAGAGAATAGGCTTATGTATAATTCAATTGGAGGGTTCATATAGTATAACATAGTAATAAAACATTTGTTAACAGAACAATATTTGGGGAAATCTGGTCTAGACTTAAATTTTCCTTATGGGCATTTTCATGTAAAAGGGCTGATGAAAGATGGGAGAAACTTCCAGAAGGACAACCATCTCCACAGAAGAACTCTGGAGCTCTGTCAGGGAGGTGACCAAGAACCCGATGGTCACTCTGATAGAGCTCCAGAGTTCCTCGGTGGAGATGGTTGAAACTTCCAGAAGGACAAGCATCTCTGCAGCACTCCACCAATCAGGCCTTTATGGTAGAGTGCCAGACGGAAGCCACTCCTTAGTAAAAGGCACATGACAGCCCGCTTGGGAGTTTGCCAAAAGGCACCTAAAGGACTCTCAGACCATGAGCCCGGACTTGAGTCCGATCGAACATCTCTGGAGAGACCTGAAAATAGCTGTGAAGTGACACTCCCCATCCAACCTGACAGACCTTGAGAGGATCTGCAGAGAACTTTGCAAAAAGTTCTAAAAACACGTTTTTGCTTTGTCATTATGGGATATTGTGTGTAGATTGATGAGGCTGTAATGTAAACAAAATGCGTAAAAAAGTCAAGGGGTCTGAATACTTTCCGAATGCACTGACTTAACTGACTTTTTTTAACGCTAATTAGATTACCATGGAGGCGTGGACATCGACTCTGGGGGGGTTAACAAGTAATCTTCTTCAAAAAAATTGGGGTCAAAATTACTGGTACCCTGTTTTCAATACCTCACCCTGCGAGGGTAACGGCGCAGAGCCTTTGAAATATTTTACGAGACCAATAACATTTGATTTGACCCACCACCATATTTTGGGGTTCTTTTCTGCTTATGTATCCTTATTTCGAAGCCAAACACACCACCAAAGAGCTCAATTTTCATGTCATCTGACCATAGCACCGGTTCCAATCCAAGTACCAATGCCATGTAGCAAACTCCAGGCGTTTACATTTGCTGGGCAGGGAAAGGCGCCTTGCCGAAGGCTTGTAGCAGTCCTCTGACTGGGTGCTACCCGCCAGAGATGTAAATAACTTCTTAAGCCTCACTCCGCTCACCTGCTGGTGGTAGAACTTTATAGCCTTCTGCTTCGGGAAGGCGGAAAATAGCGAGCGTCAAGCTTTTTTTTTTTGCATGCTGGGTGGCTGCTATGGCCATTCACACAGCAGTGTCAGACCATTGTGATATAATCTGGTTTGATGGCAAACAGTTCTAACGCTGCAGCAGCCCAGTCAGTTTCTCTCAGCAGTGTAAACATGACAGTCACATATGATTGCCTTTACACAGACACGGCAACGTTCTAGGGGGCCTGAACAAGAGCAGATGGACTATCTACTGGCAGTAGTGCATGGTTGTAGTAGCCACAGGTATTACCTCTGATGTGGTATTTGTCTAATAATGAAAGAAAGTCAACAGAAAAAGGGAAATAAAGTGTGGTGGGATGGAAACTCTGTCAAAAGAGGAAGAACAGAAAAACACGAGAGATTGAAAGGTGATTGCTATTACATTGCAAATGGCTTCAGTCAGTCAGTACCCCGTCATAATGACATTTTGAAAGGAATAGGCTAATTCAATTGTCTTGGACTGCTCCATGGGTCAGGTGATTGTGATGGTGCAGCACTCTGAAGTGAACAGGAAGCGAAAGGGAAAACTCACAGAGGATGCTGTTCCTTCGTGCGGTAGCAGCAGAAATGCAAATCTTGTTCAGTGATGGCAGGAACTCATTTGATTTGTAAAACAGTGTCATCACCTGGAGCTCCGCCTCACTCCTCCTCAAACCAGCACTTAAAATAAACAGCAATGGCTGACAGAGACAGGGGTAAATATGACCTCACTATTACATTAGGAAACAAACGAACGGAGAGACTTGACAGAGGACTTCTGACTGCAGTTTGCTTTGTGGAGATCAGGAAGGTGCACTAATGACTTTACAATATCCATTCTAGCCACCATTCCAACAGCTGCCCCCGCTGTAGCAGTGCTAAGCTACAGTAATGCCTAGGAATACCAGCAGCAACCTGTAAGTCAATCTGCAGTGGCGCTGAAGTAAATCACCTCCATTGATTGAGATGGACTTGATCAGCACTGTAAAACTCCCTCCACTCCTCATCTTTCTCTCACTCGTTACATTCTATTGCTGGGACTGGCATTCCGGCATTTTCCTTCCTTCGCTCCGCTCTTTGCTTTGTGATTTTCTACAGGTCGAAAGCATTGAGACTAACAAACCAGATGAAAGCCCTGTTATAAGGCATAAATCATCTTCTAGAGAAGCAACAACGGTACGCATGCAGCTTTTGCATCAAAACTGGACCATTAGTCCACCTTTCAAACAGTCCATCACAACACTTGACTATTTCCAAAGGTTTGTTGCAAATTTGGACAAACATTATTAAATCAAGTAGCCAAAATCATACCCCGGGTCGATGGAACGTGGAATTGTTGTTTCTCTTCTTAATTGTGACAATATCCTCTCAAAATGTCATAGATGCTGCATTGGACAGAGAGAGTTAAAAGGGGGCAACGAGGTCCTCCTTAGTAAACTCCTCCCCGCACCCATATAAACACATGCAGTAGCAGACATTTCTGCTTCTTGCAGGCCTGGGTATTTTAATAAGTCGGCCTAAGCTATTCTGTTAAAATTGAAATACATCAGCGGCAAAGCGAATCCTCCCATCCCCGTTTTCTGTGTTTATCTGGGTCAGTGAAGATCTCCAATATGTACAGCGCACAGAAAAGAGTGCTGCCCATCCCCTGAATGCAGAACAGCTCAGCGTGGGCCCTATCACACTGTAATTAGGACACCAAGAATGTAGTGAAAACTCCCACTATAACACATACAAAGAACACAAAGTCCTTTGAAGAGTTATCTGACTCAGAGAATAAGTTTAGGATAATTCCACGCCAGCGTAGACAAAAATATTTTGGGGGTCTCAATTTGTTCTGGCGATTCTTTCAAGAGCCTTTCTTCTTTAAGGTTGCTGCCCCTATCATCGCAAAGCCCATCTACAACCTTTTAAACCTGTCTCTCCTTTCTGGGAGGTTCCCATTATTTGGAAGGCAATGGTTTGTCCTTTATTTAAAGGGGGAGATCAAGCTGATCCTAACTGTTATAGGCCTATTTCTATTTTGAACCTGTTTATCAACAGTGTTGGAAAAACTTGGCAATAATCAGCTGACTGGCTTTCTTGATGTCTATAGTATTCTCTTGGGTATGCAATCTGGTTTCCGCTCAGGTTATGGATGTGTCACTGCAACCTTAAAAGGTCATCAGTGATGTCACCATTGCCCTTGATTCTAAGCAATGTCGTGCTGCTATTTTAATTGACTTGGCCAAAGCTTTTGATACGGTAGACCATTCCATTCTTGTGGGCCGGCTAAGGAGTATTGGTGTCTCTGAGGGGTCTTTGGCCTGGTTTGCTAACTACCTCTCTCAAAGAGTGCAGTGTATAAAGTCAGAAAATCTGCTGTCTCAGCCACTGCCTGTCACCAAGGGAGTACCCCAAGGCTTGATCCTAGGCCTCACGCTCTTCTCAATTTACATCAACAACATAGCTCAGGCAGTAGGAAGCTCTCTCATCCATTTATATGCAGATGATACAGTCTTATACTCAGCTGGCCCATCCCCAGATTTTGTGTTAAATGCTCTACAACAAAGCTTTTAGTGTCCAACAAGCTTTCTATACCATTAACCTTGTTCTGAAGACCTCCAAAACAAAGGTCATGTGGTTCGGTAAGAAGAATACCACTGAGGGTTCAGAGCTTGAGGTAGTCACCTCATACAAATACTTGGGAGTATGGCTAGACGGTACACTGTCCATCTCTCAGCACATATCAAAGCTGCAGGCTAAAGTTCAATCTAGACTTGGTTTCCTCTATCGTAATCGCTCCTCTTTCACCCCAGCTGCCAAACTAACCCTGATTCAGATGACCATCCTACCCATGCTAGATTACAGAGATATACATTTATAGATCGGCAGGTAAGGGTGCTCTCGAGCGGTTAGATGTTCTTTACCATTCGGCCATCAGATTTGCCACCAATGCCCTTTATAAGACATCACTGCACTCTATACTCCTCTGTAAACCGGTCATCTCTGTATACCCGTTGCAAGACCCACTGGTTGATGCTTATAAAATCCTCTTAGGCCTCACTCCCCCCTATTTGAGATACCTACTGCAGCCCTCATCCTTCACATACAACACCCATTCTGCCAGTCACATTCTGTTAAAGGTCCCCAAAGCACACACATCCCTGGGTCGCTCATCTTTTCAGTTCGCTGTAGCTAACGACTGGAACGAGCTGCAACAAAATACTCAAACTGGACAGTTTTATCTCAATCTCTTCAAAGACTCAATCATGGACACTCTTACTGACAATTGTGGCTGCTTTGCGTGATGTATTGTTGTCTCTACCTTCTTGCCCTTTGCGCTGTTGTCTGTGCCCAATAATGTTTTGTGTTGCTACCATGTGTTTCTACCATGTTGTTGTCATGTTGTGTTGCTACCATGCTGTATTGTCATGTGTTGCTTCCTTGTTATGTTGTCGTCTTAGGTCTCTCTATGTTGTCTTGTCTCTTGTCCTGATGTGTGTTTTGTCCTATATTTATATTTTATACATTTTTAATCCCAGCCCCCGTCCCCGCAGGAGGCCTTTTGTCTTTAGGTAGGCCGTCATTGTAAATAAGAATTTGTTCTTAACGGACTTGCCTAGTTAAATGAAGGTTAAATAAAAAAATACAAATTCTCACATAGAAACTTAATTGGGAGGAAGGATAATCCTAATGAAAGTGGCCATTTAGGACCCTGTTAGACCTATACGTGCCTCCTATGATCTGTGAACCGTACATAATACAGACATCTTGGTGGGATTATACTTCTTATAGTATAAAGACATAAAATATAATATTCAAATTGTTATTATAATAGTTTAACGTTATTCTTATAATATAATAACTTCTGACATATGGAGATTCTGAAATACAAATTTTACACATACATTTATTCAACACTACAAATATTAATATGAACGTCTCAAACGTACCCTTTTAGATTTTGTTCATTTAAAAAGGAATTGACAGTGTTTTAGCAACATGAAATGTTATTGAAATCTGTTCATATACACCTCCAGGAAGTATATGTTTCTTGTTTTCTTTACATTTTCTGACAGTAAATGTTAGGACAATTAATAGACACTAGTACATAAAACCTAATAAAAACATCTGTCTTGTCCAGGACCCCTGGTGTGCCATAGCCAATCAGACCTACAGTAGGCCTTAATGCAAATAAGCCATTCGCCACATGTGCCTGCCATCATTCACTTTGAACTGGACTCTGTGTTTACAGGCAGTAGCGACAGCGTGACTTTAGATCATTAGAACACATTCGCCAAAAGTCACCTGAATGGATTTATGCAAATATGTAAATACCATCAGAGTCGTCTTACATTTGGGAACTTTATAGTCCTATTGATCAAACAAACATGAAAAAGGTAGGCACTCTCCCCCTCAGCTGTGCACATCAATAACAACATGATCAACAACTAATTCTAGCCAGAGCAAGATGAGCTAAAATCTAACAAGGGAACATTAGATAAACACACTCAAACCTTTTCAGCTAGTTGGCCACATAGTAGACTGCTTGTCCTTCTGCAGCTTCCCTGCCAATGCGTGCTTGTCCCAACCCACATTTTGACAACTGATTGGGATCTTGCCTGCCCGCCCATTTGATCGATGCCAAATACATTTGATTGACAACTAAGGGTGCGCTCGTAAATTCCCTCCAGTTTGTCAGAGTGCGCTCTGGGTAATTTGTATATTCATAGCGTTGTCAGATTGTTTGTAAATTCCGAGCGCACACTGCACTATTGACACTTTACGCTCTGGCTGTGGAGTAGGGTTGATCCGAGTGTTCCTCACAGTGGTAGTCAAGCACCCAAGCTAACTGGCTAAAAATGGCTAGCTTGCTAGCTACTTCCAGACACAAATGGGTTAATGACCTTACTCTTACCATTTGACTTATTTGAAAAACCTCTTATAAAAGTTGGTTTTGAGCATAAACTAGGAATTTGATATTTGACTGATATTATGATTGTCTGTTTGTTTCATATCTGTGAAGTAGTTAAAAAGTTTGGAACAATATACTCTAAGCACATTACATTTCCAGTGTGGGCTCGCTCATAATTCTGAAGTTATGAATTAAGTTCAAGTAAATTTTATGTGCACCGCCAACACAGTGAATGAGAAAATGGTTTCAAATGGATCTCCCTCTGCTGGTGATTTGCTGAATGTGCAATCCTAAAGGAGGGCTGTGATTGGTTATAATGTAAATGTCTATGTATAAAATGGGTCATATCATTAAAAGTACCAGAGGCACTTTGTAAATTTGACATGTTTGAAAAGCAAATTGTTCCAAACAATATGTCAAAAAATAAGCTAAATAAAAGAGGGGACTTTTGAAATATTCATATTTTATGAATGTGAAAGTTTATTTCATAATCTAGACATTGTCCATATTTGAGAGCACACTCTAAGGAGTATAATGACAGCGAGATGGTGTCTGTATCATGTATGGTTCACGGATCATAGGGTCTTACAGGAGGCATGTATAAGTCTAAAAGAGGCCTTAAATGGCCACTTTCATCATGATTTTCCCAAAAAATTGTTTGTGATACAAATGTAAAAAGCATGTCAAACATCCTTCCACCCAATGAAGTTTCTACGTGAGAATTGCCAGAATAAATATTTCCAGGTTATGCTGGCATGGAAACTCCCTTTGTAAAAAATGGACATGGCGGCACAGTTAAAAGGTGAAGACCCCTCTCTGTTTTCCCTACTAAACATAGAGTTAATGAGTAAATGGTTCAGCATGACAACAATAATAATAATAACAACAACAACAACAACAACAACCTCTTCCTCTGATGCAAATGCAACCACCCAGGGGGCTGATTCTCCTCCTTATAAATCCATTTAGATATTTTGAGGGGGGGGGGGGGGGGGGACTGGCCCTCTGACTGCGCCCGTCTCATTCAATGACCGTCACAAAGGACCTCTACATGTCCCACGGCCCATAGATTGACCCAGAAAAAACAACATAAACAAAGCAGGCCAAACATACGGACTTATGGTATGTAGGCTAAGCCTAACATACAGTACGCCTGAGTAGGAGTAGTGTATGCCTTTATTAAGAAACCTGGTGCTTAGCCTGGATGTAAGACATTGTTTTGTGCTGACACTCAAATGTAAAATTATGAGTTTGTCTCATAAGCTAAGGCATTCAGGAAATCATGAACATTAAGGATTATTTTAGAACATATTTATGCAAGTAATCAATTCTTGCCAGACTTACATAAAAGCCTAACGGGAAATCACTTGGCGAAAAATCTATTTTCACGCCACTGCAGTGAGGGCAGGTGTTCTTCTCTCTGCAGTTGATTTCTCTCTCCTAATCTTTCATGTCTCTCTCCCATGGTGTGCTAAGGCGTTTGAGGGCAGTGTTCTTGCTAGGTCCTGATCAAACCATCTTTAATTATGTACCGACATAGACAAAACACAGTAGGAGGAAAGCCAAGCTCCTCTGCCAATGTGAGCAAAAAGACAGCTAGATCCTGCTCCACATTGATTCAACTGGGATTACTTAGTACCCTATCTGTGCCTCTGGTTAAACATAGAGGTGACTAAATATTCTCAAAATTTCAAACTCTTCAACAACTGAGTTGAAATCCAAAATAAAATAACTTTATAAAGTAGTGCAGCGGGCGCAATCTCATTTCGGCCCATCACTGTTTGAAGAAATGACAATAAAACAGTGCCAAATGAAGGTGGGACCTAGATGGATAGAGAGCTTTGTGAAGAAGTCTTTTTGCTAAAGATTTGTGTTCTGATGCAATGCCACACCCGGTCCTACGCACCCCCTAAAACACATCAGCACACATACAACAGCCTAAACACACACTTTTCCAACCCATTCTTCGCTTCAGAAACGAACATCAATCCTGAACACATATGAAGCAGCCTCATTTATCCTGAAGTGTCCTCCCCTTGATCCATGACACCACTCCTTTCCTCCGTCAAAACATATACATCACCCTCCTAAACAGAACCAATCTATCCTGTCCTTGGTTCACACAGGAAGTCATCAGAATCACAATACTTGACGACCAACTAACCTTGATTCCTGCTTACAAGCAAAAACTCAAAAACAGGAAGTAGGAGTGACGTGCTCAATACAGAAGTGGTCCGATTAAGCGGATGCTAAGCTACAGGACTGTTTTGCTAGCACAGACTGGAATTTGTTCCTGGGTTCATCCGATAACATTGAGTTTACCACGTCAGTCACCAGCTTCATTAATTAGTGCATCGACAACATTGTTCCCACAGTGACCGTACGTACATATCCCAACTAGAAGCCATGGATTAAAGGCAACATACGAACTGAGCTAAAGACTAAAGCTGCCACTTTCAAAGAACGTGACACTAATAAGTTAATGAGAGCACAAGCTGTTCCGGACGACTGTGTGATCTCGCTCTCCGTAGCTGATGTGAGTAAGACCTTTAAAACAGTTAACATTCACAAGGCCGCGGGGCCAGATGGATTACCAGGACGAGTACTTAGAGCATGCCAGCGAAAATGGAAAGTGTCTTCACTGACATTTTCAACCTCTCGCTGACCCGGTCTGTAATACCTACATGTTTCAAGCAGACCACCATTGTCCCTGTGCCCAAGAAAGCCAAGGTAACCGGTCTAAATGACTATTGCCCTGTAGCACTCACATACGTAGACATGAAATACTTTGAAAGGCTGGTCATTGCTCAACACCATCCCAGACACCCTGGACCAACTACAATTCACATACCGACCCAACAGATCCACAGATGAAAATATTTTGCATGGGCCCTCAGATCCTCAAAAGGTTCTACAGCGGCACCATTGAGAGCATCTTGACTGGCTGCATAACTGCTTGATATGGCAACTGCTTGGCATCCGACCGCAAGGCGCTACAGAGGGTAGTGCGTACGCCCCGTACATCACTGGGGCTGAGCTCCCTGCCATCTAGAACCTCTATACAAGGCGGTGTCAGAGGAAGGCCCTAAATATGGTCAAAGACTCCAGCCACCCAAATCATTGACTGTTCTCTCTGCTACCGAACGGCAAGCGGCACCAAGTCTGGAACCAACAGGAATCTGAACAGCTTCTACCCCCAAGCCATAACACTGCTAAATAGTTAACCAAATTGCAACTATTTGCATTGACCCCCCCTTTGAACCAACTCTGACTCATCACACACTGCAGCTACAGCTTATTATCAATCCTGTTTCCTACTCAATGTGTATTTATTCCTTGTGTTATTATCTTTATTATTTTTCTATTTTTCTCTCTGCATTGTTGGGAAGGGCCAGTAAGTAAGCATTTCACTGTTAGTCTATACCTGTTGTTTACAAAAAGCATGTGACAAATTGTGATTTGATAGGATAGTGTGGTGGTGTTCAGCTAGAGTAGACTACATTACAGATATCTGCCTTATAGACACTCTAAATTGTATACTGTTGATGAATGTGCCCATATTTAAAAAGATATATTTTTGAGGCAGCCGTTTGAATTTAGTCTGTTCTGCTATGTCAAACGCTGCGGTGGTGAACCTTTAGTGAAGACTCTGATCGTAATGAAATGAGCCCTCAGCATGTTTCAAAAGCCAAGTTCAATGACAGTGAGCTGAGTGTTTACCTCTACACTCCTCTCATCCAATCCTTACCATCCCACTGTGAAACGAAAATAAACTTGAAAAAATGCTTCCTCGCTGGGCAGAAATAAGTTATTTCCTCATTATCCGAGAAATATGGTTCCCAATTTTTATCAAATAGGACCTTGTCTTTGATAATGGAACTGACAAGCTTTGCAGTATCATATGCCACAGTTCTATGATGACAGGTACAGTTCATCAGAATTCCATCACAAAGAAGCCGTTTGCTCAGCAACAAAAGTTGGGATTCTGCAGTCAGACATCAGCCAAAATAATAGGAGACATTAACATTACAAGGACAAAAGTGCCACCATGATTTATAGTGGGAAAGATACAATAGCCAAGACCTCATCTCCATGTCCCTTCTATTGTCCATCAGTCACAGACAGAGTAGTCATATAAGCACATTAAGAGAGAATGGGTGACATTTGCTGTACAAGACAGTCATTTTTGTTCAATCAGTGCTATTTAGAAGACGAACAATGTCGCCCATGGTCATCAAAAAAAGTGATGCTATTCCACATTGTTGAGTACAAGAGACAGGATCAGTAATGACAGGGTATAATAAGCCTACATTCACTTAGTACTGGCTTTGACTACTAACTAACTGAGCCCTACTCTCGCTCACTCCCTGACTCTTTCTCCCCCTCTGATCACACCATCACACTTCCAGCAGACCTAATGAAATTGCTTTATTATTTTTTTTATTACCATCGGCCACTGCACTGGGTCAATTCAATCAGGCTTAGTGTTGGTCCTGCTTGCTTTTCAGATGGGCTGACAAGACACAAAGGAGTTACACAGGGATGTTAATGATCTTGACAAGGAAACATTGAGAATCAGTCTTTACTCCAGTGTGTGTGTGTGTGTGTGTGTGTGTGTGTTCTCTCTCTCTCATGGCCATGGACTGACAGAATTGTCATAGGGGTAGTACCCTATGCTCTGTGTCAAATATGTAGAACACAAGAGAAGGAAAACTAATAGATATAAATCAGATGCCTGAACTCTGATCTAACAGTGAGAAGAGGCAACAATACATTAGATACAGTAGTACTCCAACCAAATAGTACTAATGTAAAGAAAGGAGACATAAAAACAGGCATCCAGACAGGTCTGGTGGTGATGGGTTAGTGGAAGTACACCTGTAAGGATGGCGGGAGGGATGAGTAGGGAAATAAGGGGGAGGAGAAGAAAATAACGTCAGAGGAAAAAGTTACATTACCGGTTTCCACTTTGACCCTGCTGAAGTAATGCTGTTGCGTAATGTCTGACAATGTTTTAAAATCCCCTCGCCTTTCTGATACTACCCGTATCCACGTCAGTCAACCAACCTACAACAACACTGATTCAACTCATGAGGTTATAACACTAGCATAACCAGTGATGTAGTGGGAAAAAAATGGAGTGGGTAAACTAGGGCTGTGACGGTCATGGAACTTTGGATGACGATGATTGACGCACATTTTTTTCCTCCATAGATTTTCTTTCTGTGATGCTGCTGCACCTTGCTTGCACCTTTCTAAACTCAGCAAAAAAAGAAACGTCCTCTCACTGTCAACTGCGTTTATTTTCAGCAAACTTAACATGTGTAAATATTTGTATGAACATAACAAGATTCAACAACTGAGACGGGGGGGGGGGGTCAAAATCAAAAAGTAACAGTCAGTATCTGGGGTGGCCACCAGCTGCATTAAGTACTGCAGTGCATCTCCTCCTCATGGACTGCACCAGATTTGCCAGGTCTTGCTGTGAGATGTTACCCCACTCTTCCACCAAGGCACCTGCAAGTTCCCGGACATTTCTGGGGGGGGGAATGGCTCTAGCCCTCAACCTCCGATCCAACAGGTCCCAGACGTGCTCAATGGGATTGAGATCCGGGCTCTTCGCTGGCCATGGCAGAACACTGACATTCCTGTCTTGCAGGAAATCACGCACAGAACGAGCAATATGGCTGGTGGCATTGTCATGCTGGGGGGGTCATGTCAGGATGAGCCTGCAGGAAGGGTACCACATGAGGGAGGAGGATGTCTTCCATGTAACGCACAGAGTTGAGATTGCCTGCAATGACAACAAGCTCAGTCTGTTGATGCTGTGACACACCGCCCCAGACCATGACGGACCCTCCACCTCCAAATCGATCCCGCTCCAGAGTACAGGCCTCTGTGTAACGCTCATTCCGTCGACGATAAACGTGAATCCGACCATCACCCCTGGTGAGACAAACCGCGACTCGTCAATGAAGAGCACTTTTTGCCAGTCCTGTCTAGTGCAGCAACGGTGGGTTTGTGGCCATAGGCGACGTTGTTGCCGGTGATGTCTGGTGAGGACCTGCCTTACAACAGGCCTACAAGCCCTCAGTCCAGCCTGTCTCAACCTATTGCAAACAGTCTGAGCACTGATTGAGGGATTGTGCGTTCCTGGTGTAACTCGGGCAGTTGTTGCCATCCTGTACCTGTCCCACAGGTGTGATGTATGGGATGTACCAATCCTGTGCAGGTGTTGTTACACGTGGTCTGCCACTGCGAGGACGATCAGCTGTCCATCCTGTCTCCCTGTAGCACTGTCTTAGGCATCTCACAGTACGGACATTGCAATTTATTGCCCTGGCCACATCTGCAGTCCTCATGCCTCCTTGCAGCATGCCTAAGGCACGTTCACGCAGATAAGCAGGGACCCTGGGCATCTTTCTTTTGGTGTTTTTCCAGAGTCAGTAGAAAGGCCTCTTTAGTGTCCTAAGTTTTCATAACTGTGACCTTAACTGCCTACCGTAATAAGCTGTTAGTGTCTTAACGACCGTTCCACATGTGCATGTTCATTAATTGTTTATGATTCATTGAACAAGCATGGGAAACAGTGTTTAAACCCTTTACAATGAAGATCTGTGAAGTTATTTGTATTTTTACTAATTATCTTTGAAAGACAGGGTCCTGAAAAAGTTGTTTCTTTTTTTTTGCTGAGTTTATGTGTGCTTCTTTGCTACAACACCTTGCTTGTTTCAGCAAGGAGCAACATTGGAGATAATATAATGGAAACAATGGAACACTATGAAAAATCTGTGAAACCAGGCTGGGTATTCATAGCTGACTTTGAAAAGGCTTTTGATAAAGTACGACAAATTTATATATAAATGCTTGGAATACTTAAATTTCAGGGGAATCTCTTATAAAATGGGTTAAAGTTATTTATAGTAAGCCTAGGCATAAAATAGTAAATAATGGCTACTTCTCAGAAAGTATTAAACTGTCAAGATGAGTATTTAAGGTTGTCCACTATCGGCATATCCATTTATTATGGTCATCGAACTGCTAGCTATTGAAATCAGATCCAACAAAAATATTAAAGGGCTAAAATCCAGGGCTTAAAAACGGAAGGTGTTATTGTATGCTGATGATTCATGTTCTTTTAAATCCACAATTTGGATCCCTCCACAGCCTCAGAGGATCTAGATACTTTATATCTAGATCCTGTTCTAACCTCTCTGGATTACAACCAAATTATTATAACGTACTGGATCACTTACATCTACAACTTTTACATGACTGTAGTTTATCAATAAAATGGTCTGATAGTGATGTGGACATACTCCGTATTTGTATTAGAGGTCGACCGATTATGATTTTTCAACGCCGATACCGATTATTGGAGGACCAAAAAAAGCCGCTGCCGATTAAATTGGCCGATTTATAATAAAAAAAATATTGACAATTACAACAATACTGAATGAACACTTATTTTAACTTAATACATCAATAAAAATCAATTTAGCCTCAAATAAATAATGAAACATGTTCAATTTGGTTTAAATAATGCAAAAACAAAGTGTTGGAGAAGAAAGTAAAAGTGCAATGACAAATCAAAAATAGGTTTAGAAATGTTATCAATTTTATTAAACAAAAAAAAACAAATATAACATTTACACAAGTATTCAGACCCTTTACTTAGTACTTTGCTGAAGAACCCTGGCAGAGATTACAGCCTCGAGTCTTCTTGTGTATGACACTACAAGCTTGGCACACCTGTATTTGGAGAGTTTCTCCAATTCTTCTCTGCAGATCCTCTCAAGCTCTGTCAGGTTGGATGGGGAGCATCGCTGCACAACTGTATTCAGATATCTTCAGAGATGTTCAATCAGGTTCAAGTCCAGGCTCTGGATGGGCCACTCAAGGATATTCAAAGACTTGTCCCGAAGCCACTCCTGCATTGTCTTGGCTGTATGCTTAGGGTGGTTGTCCTGGTGGAAGGTGAACCTTTGCCCCAGTCTGAGGTCCTGAGCGCTCTGAAGCAGATGTTCATCAACGATCTCTCTGTACTTTGCTCTGTTAATCTTTCCCTCGATCCTTACTAGTCTCCCAGTCCCTGCCGCTAAAAAACATCCCCACAGCATGATGCTGCCACCACGTTTCACCGTTGGGTTGGGGGCAGGTTTCCTCCAGATGTGACAATTGGTTTTCAGGCCAGAGTTCAATCTTGGTTTCATCAGACCAGAGAATCTTGTTTCTCATAGTCAGAGTCCTTTAGGTGCATTTTGGCAAAACAAGCGGGCTATGATGTGCTTTTTACTAAGGAGTGGCTTCCGTCTGGCCACTCTACCATAAAAGACCTGATTGGTGGAGTGCTGCAGAGATGGTTGTCCTTCTGGAAGGTTCTCCCATCTCCACAGACGAACTCTGTCATAGTGACCATCGGGGTCTTGGTCACATCCCTGACCAAGGCCCTTCTCCCCAGATTGCTCAGTTTGGCCGGGCGGCCAGCCCTTGAAAGAGTCTTGATGGTTCCAAACTTCTTCCATTTATGAATGATGGAGGCCACTGTGTTCTTGGGGACCTTCAATGCTGCAGAAATGTTTTGGTACCCTTCCCCAGATCTGTGCCTCGACACAATCCTGTCTCTGAGCTCTACGGACAATTATTTTGCCGTCATAGCTTGGTTTTTGCTCTGACATGCACTGTCAACTTTGGGACCTTATATAGACAGGTGTGTGCCTTTCCAAATCATGTCCAATCAATTGAATTTACCCCAGGTGGACTTCAATCAAGTTTAAAACATATTTTTATTTTTCATAATTAATTTAAAAAAAATGTTTTTGCTCTGTCATTGTGGGGCGTTTACATTCCACTATACCACTGACTAGAACATTGGAAAGTTTGGTGGGCCATATTATTACAAACATAATCGCAATGATTAAAAAAATGAAATCAAATTACAGCTAGGCTAACCTTTGGGCTGTCGGCTCAAATTTTTAGGCAAAGAATATTTTCTCTTCAATCTCCATTGTCCTTTTTGTGAACTATTAATGGGTCTTAACAGTTGGTGAAAGGTTATCCTCTTCTTATCTACAGGATAAATAGGTGAGGAGTCGTGAGGAGAGAAAAGGAGGTTAACCTGAAGAGACTACTCTCGGGTTTCAGTAAAAGCCCCTTTATAAACTGCTGAAGTCAATACACACAGGTAAGATGCAAACTCTGAGAATGGAGCTAGCTACTGTACAGGTGTTCTATCCTTCCGCTCCAGTGCTGCCATTGCCCCGCCCGGCAAGGATGTGCGTGTCAGCACAAGGAATATTATTAATGTGTCAGGTGAAACCTGCTGCCTCTGGGTGTTGCCAATAGGAAGTCGCGTCCATAATCCCTTCCTCCAGGAACTTTGACCTGTCTGTTTATCGGAAAAAGAGAGCGCTAATTACACCTGCTCTAAAGACAGAAGCAAGGAGAAACGTTTAGGTGTAGGGGGGAAAATGCTGAGAATGTCAGCTAGCATGATCATGAGGCAGGCAGGTGGAATAAAGGTTTTCCTGGAGTGCTTTGTTGTACAAAGGACATGACGACACATTTTCCTAAGCAACAGACTAGCTTCAGAGAATTATCAAGAGATATGCTTGATGATGCAAAAGATGTGGTGTTAAAAACATGTCACCCTTTTCAGTAGCATTCGACCACAAAACTAAATGCCAATCACCTTGGGCCCTATTCAAACCTGAGCGGACTTGACATGGACTTAAAACAATGTTAAGTCTACTTACAGTATCTCAAGTCAGAATTGGGCCCTTTTAGAATAGCCTACATAGGACAATGAAGCTATATGCAACTAGTATCTCCCTGACAAACATTTGTGGGCTGGCAAGCGACTCTACCGTGAAACTTCTGAGTAATGTTACAGTTACAAGCCCTATGAGGGACAATATATCCCCAGGGAGAGAAACACACATACCAAACACACAGACACACACCTGGCGTTAAGCTCAATTCCCTTAAGAACCAAGGTTGTTGTTTACAAGCTTCTCTATGTGCTGTACTCCTGAGAATCACAGCAACTTCCTGCTTCATGGTACAATTTTCTTCCTCTGTTTTGTGCCTTACATTTTTACAGTTAACTTCCCTTCAGCTACGATACAGTAGGACCGAAAACACGGACCCTCTTACATACAGTAGGACCGAAACAATGAAACTTTTAGAATATCCTGCGAGATAACTTATGTTGGTGCTGAAACTGGCTCACTGACAGCACCCTATTAACTGTTTATGAAAGGAAAGTACTGCACTGGCATGTCTAATAGACAATGTATGGAGTAGAAATACAGCTTCATCTAATACCTTTTGACATCTTGCAATGGAGATGTTTAACATTAGCTGACTGCTGCCATTTAGCAACAAGCACTTGTCAATACTGCTACATTAAGTGGGAGGTGAGAGTTCAAACAATTCAAATATTGCAATGATAAATGGGAAAAACATAGGCCTACCAATAGGCTGGGATACAAGCATATTAGAAATAACTGAATTGTCCTCTCGCTATCATTGCCTCAAGTTAAAGAAAAGGCAGAGACAGCGTAACATTCCTCTGAGGCCCACATTAACACATACAGTTGAAGTCGGAAGTTTACATACACTTAGGTTGGAGTCATTAAAACTCGTTATTCAACCACTCCACAAATGTATTGTTAACAAACTATAGTTTTGGTAAGTCGGTTAGGACATCTACTTTGTGCATGACACAAGTCATCTTTCCAACAATTGTTTACAGACAGATTATTTCACTGTATCACAATTCCAGTGTGTCAGAAGTTTACATACACTAAGTTGACTGTGCCTTAAACAGCTTGGAAAATTCCAGAAAATGATGTCATGGCTTTAAAAGCTTCTGATAGGCTAATTGACATCATTTGAGTCAATTGGAGGTGTACCTGTGGATGTATTTCAAGGCCTACCTTCAAACTCAGTGCCTCTTTGCTTGACATCATGGGAAAATCAAAAGAAATCAGCCAAGACCTCAATCCTATAGAAAATTTGTGGGCATAACTGAAAAAGCGTGTGCGAGCAAGGAGGCCTACAAACCTGACTCAGTTACACCAGCTCTGTCAGGAGAAATGGGCCAAAATTCACCCAACTTATTGTGGGAAGCTTGTGGAAGGCTACCCGAAACGTTTGACCCAAGTTAAACAATTTAAAGGCAATGCTACCAAATACTAATTGAGTGTATGTAAACTTCTGACCCACTGGGAATGTGATGAAAGAAATAAAAGCTGAAGTAAATCATTCTCTCTACTATTATTCTGACATTTCACATTCTTAAAATAAAGTGGTGATCCTAACTGACCTAAGACAGGAATTGTGAAAAACTGAGTTCAAATGTATTTGGCTACGGTGTATGTAAACTTCCGACTTCAACTGTTGGCATTTGTCGTGGATTTGGGAATCCACTGAAAACTATGAACAGAGGGGAGGTTTAGGCTAAATTCACTCCAAGGCACCCCCTAGCCCAAACTGTAGGGGGCTAGTGGCAACTCCAAATAATCCCACTCTAGAAGGCCTACAGTTTGACTAAACACAAAGAAACAACATTCCACCAGCAGACCAAACACCCAATCAGAGGCTAGGCCTAATCACTATAGGTCTGCAATGACATCACAACATCTACAGGTTGTGTACATAATGCAAGGTAGATGTAGATAGATTCAGCATGTGTCGTCTGTGTTTTGACCACAACATAGGTAGCTAAAAAGAATCTGTGTGCCAGCTGGTACAGCCGTTGATCACAAAACAGATGGAATCGTTGGATTAGTCTTTATTCTGGATTACTGGGCTTCATGTTGGGGGGGGGGGGGGGGCTGCAGAGAGTGTGAGTGGGATGGACCAGGAAGATAACAGCTTATTAACTGAGGAGTGCAATTTGAGGACTGTTACTGTACTGCAATCCAGTATCAAAACTAAATCTAAAAGCTAAATGGATTCCTAATCAGGACTTTGAACTGGCCCAGCGAGACAGAATTATGACATGAGGAATCTTCTTATACAATATATTTCACAGACAGAGTAGGATATTTCATAGAGATGTCACACAATGCAAGGTAAAAGGTCATGGATGAAAGCACCGAGCAGGAATGACTAGAGAGGAGAAATACTCAGATGACAATGCCTACGGGTGTGTCTTTAGTGTTTTACAATGTCACCGTCCTATTTCTATAACTATACACAAAGGAAAACATTAAGAAAAGGTTTGACATCTGTCAGACTAAGTTAATTATTCACAGGACAAAGTTTGACTGGTCTGTCTCTGAGTAAACAAATGAGAGAGAGGGAAGTAACTAGTAAATAAATAGAACAATATGTTTGGACAGAGAACTGTAACAGCCATTCACTCAACAAGTCAAAAGCTGAGTAAAGGGAACACCGAAACTAAATCCAAGAGTTCTAAAGTAAACAACAATGCAGCCATTTTTGTCATTTCTACAGAGGAATGTGAAACTAGATTTGGAGTCGTGGAGGATTAGTGACAAATAATGTGTGTAACCTGATTCTGTTCTCTATCCAATAACACCTGCAATGTATGACTCTACACTTCAAAAGACATCTCTTTCTCAATAGTTTGGCTAGGTTTCTTCTAGCCCAATTATGGACTAAAGTAGCCTAACGATACTTCTTATAGTCCAAGGACCTTAAATGTTCTGTTTAAAGGTGAATTGGCTCTGTCAGCCAAAACAGCCAAATACTCCATTTAAAACGTGAATCGATATCGGTACAGTTCTAGAAACATAAATCTCTCTACCTTCATATCACATCAAAATAATTTCACAAATGCTAAACACACTAACTGTACACTGTTTTAACACAGTTGCAGCCGACAGTATTAATCAGTGAAAACACGTTTGTGGCGTCTGTCTTCCGTTTGCACACAGGTGTTCAGAGACGCAGATAGCTAATTAGCACAGGTAGTCTACTCTGTCTTACGTCTGTTTTCCATAAACAAGCACTGTAACATGGAAAAATGGCCGTGTGGGAACCCTAACCCTATAAAAAAAAGGTATGAAGTAATTGAACACATTGTTTTTTTAAAAAATTATTCTCGCTGATATGAAAGACATGTTCCTTATGTTTCCAAAACTGTGCCGCAAGCGATGAGTGTTAATGTTTAGAGCGAGCGTCAGGGCTCTTAAAAAACTCCCCCGGCCAGAAGACACTATCGTCACTAGGCGCTGAAGGCAGTTAGTGTCTCTCATTGGGCTGGGTTTCTTCCTGAACTGAGTCATTCCAGTGGTGTACACAAATCTTCAAGGTTAATCAACACATAGGCCTACACCACAAGAAACTAGAATATTTGATAACAATTGGAACAAAATACAAAGTATAAATTCAAAGTATTAATTTTACACAACAATCTATGTCAGAGAGTAGGCCAGTAACCCATCATTTGTCTGTAATGTGTGTAATTGTGTCAGCTCAAGTTATTGTTGCATGTTCATTCAACTGTGGGCCCACAGTATTGGAAAATAGGCTAGTGGCAAGGCCCCCCAAAATGTCTCACATAACCCTACCCAAGGTATAACAAAACAACCACCTTTTTCCATATCTCTAAAGGTCTCCTATATATGAAAAGGATGGTTGTATACAAATATTTTATTTCAAAAGTGGTTAAATTGATAGATGTTGTGACATCCCTTTAAGTCAAACAGTGCAGAATAATGCCTGGCTGGAGGGGACACACACACACACACACACACACACATAAGCTCATGTAACCCAATACTGCAAACTCTGATAATGCTAGAATTTGGAATAGGAGACAATTATCTGTCCTACATACCAAAACAAACAACATTAGCATATGTTAAAGCATCTTGTAAATGAAGACCTGTAAACACACAGATACAATAGATGGCAATTTCAACTACTGATTCGAACCAGGTACTGTAGTGACGCCTCTTGCACTGAGATGCCGTGCCTTAGATCGCTGCGCCACATAGACTATGACTAAGAAGCGTTGGTGAGGGACATAGCACAGCTCCACACACATATACATTTGAAGACGATCCCTGGGACTTGATGGACAGTAAAAGGGTTGCAGAGGAGGTGGAGCACACTAAGCATGACGCACAAAGACCACTCTCATAGTCAATCCCCAGCCACCATAAACGATCACATACAGCAGGTTTTACCAGCCTAAGGTTCCTCATTTGCCATAAATGACACATGTCCTTATAGGGATGTTAGGATTTCCCAGACCAAAGCATGAGTCACCTCAGCATAAAAGGTCATTCTTCACAAGTGAGTCCAGTTCAGGTATCACATGACTTGGCCAGCCATGGTTGGTAGCCAAATACAGTAGGTACATATGAGGACAATGCACGCCAGCAATTTCCATATGGCATTTTTGCTGTTGAATGGCCTCCTGACATGTGGCAGTCCAGTTCCATGGTGTCTCTGTCTCTAGTAACTACCTGAGGGAAGGACTGATGGTGGATTGGGCTTATCAAGGACAGTTCTGGGAGATCCAGGATGGCATGTGAAGGCCCAATAAGTTTATGGCATTTCTTGTCAATGAGTGTCAGGTTGTGATTGGTTCATTGTAGTGAACACCTGCCTTATGAGCTTGTTTATGTGTGGTTTCATCCTCCCCATACACCATAACTGTCACCAGGTCAAGATATACGGCAACTCCAAGGCAGATAGCCAAGATGGTGGACATGAAAGTCTGGAAGAAGCAATGTGCCAGCTCAACCCAAACAGGATAAGAGTGCAACAGAACATCCCAATAAACATCAGAAATGCAGTGAGCCGGCAAAAGGTCACGTTAGAGTCAGGCAGACATATTAGATTAGCAATGAATCAAAGCTCACTTCTAAATGATAAGGAGGTGACTTAAGAGCCCAATCCTGGAGGTGTAAGTTATACCACAGTGGAGGTAAGTTGTAGAGCTCGGGAGACGGTGTCAGAGTCCAGGGTTAGATTATCTTTCCTGTTGTTGGAGCCTCCCAGTTGCCTCATTGATCCCTCAGAGGCTTGTGACTTGGAATAAATACTTGGTGTTGCCATGCCAAGCAGTCTGCTGCCTTTTTATATATATCCAGACAAGGTGTTTGAGTGTATATGGTGGGCATATTGAATTCCTAACATATACTGCTCAAAAAAATAAAGGGAACACTTAAACAACACATCCTAGATCTGAATGAAGAAATAATCTTATTAAATACTTTTTTCTTTACATAGTTGAATGTGCTGACAACAAAATCACACAAAAATAATCAATGGAAATCCAATTTATCAACCCATGGAGGTCTGGATTTGGAGTAAGACTCAAAATTAAAGTGGAAAACCACACTACAGGCTGATCCAACTTTGATGTAATGTCCTTAAAACAAGTCAAAATGAGGCTCAGTAGTGTGTGTGGCCTCCACGTGCCTGTATGACCTCCCTACAATGCCTGAGCATGCTCCTGATGGTCTCCTGAGGGATCTCCTCCCAGACCTGGACTAAAGCATCCGCCAACTCCTGGACAGTCTGTGGTGCAACGTGGCATTGGTGGATGGAGTGAGACATGATGTCCCAGATGTGCTCAATTGGATTCAGGTCTGGGGAACGGGCGGGCCAGTCCATAGCATCAATGCCTTCCTCTTGCAGGAACTGCTGACACACTCCAGCCACATGAGGTCTAGCATTGTCTTGCATTAGGAGGAACCCAGGGCCAACCGCACCAGCATATGGTCTCACAAGGGGTCTGAGGATCTCATCTCGGTACCTAATGGCAGTCAGGCTACCTCTGGCGAGCACATGGAGGGCTGTGCGGTCCCCCAAAGAAATGCCACCCCACACCATGACTGACCCATCGCCAAACCGGTCATGCTGGAGGATGTTGCAGGCAGCAGAACGTTCTCCACGGCGTCTCCAGACTGTCACGTCTGTCACGTGCTCAGTGTGAACCTGCTTTCATCTGTGAAGAGCACAGGGCGCCAGTGGCGAATTTGCCAATCTTGGTGTTCTCTGGCAAATGCCAAACGTCCTGCACGGTGTTGGGCTGTAAGCACAACCCCCACCTGTGGACGTCGGGCCCTCATACCACCCTCATGGAGTCTGTTTCTGACCGTTTGAGCAGACACATGCACATTTGTGGCCTGCTGGAGGTCATTTTGCAGGGCTCTGGCAGTGCTTCTCCTGCTCCTCCTTGCACAAAGGCGGAGGTAGCGGTCCTGCTGCTGGGTTGTTGCCCTCCTACGGCCTCCTCCACGTCTCCTGATGTACTGGCCTGTCTCCTGGTAGCGCCTCCATGCTCTGGATACTACGCTGACAGACACAGCAAACCTTCTTGCCACAGCTCGCATTGATGTGCCATCCTGGATGAGCTGCACTACCTGAGCCACTTGTGTTGGTTGTAGACTCCGTCTCATGCTACCACTAGAGTGAAAGCACCGCCAGCATTCAAAAGTGACCAAAACATCAGCCAGGAAGCATAGGAACTGAGAAGTGGTCTGTGGTCCCCACCTGCAGAACCACTCCTTTATTGGGGGTGTCTTGCTAATTACCTATAATTTCCACCTGTTGTCTATTCCATTTGCACAACAGCATGTGACATTTATTGTCAATCAGTGTTGCTTCCTAAGTGGACAGTTTGATTTCACAGAAGTGTGATTGACTTTGAGTTACATTGTGTTGTTTAAGTGTTCCCTTTATTTTTTTGAGCAGTGTAGTTGAAGTACACAAATTGTCTTGAGTACAGATCATAAGTACAGTACACAAATCAGCCATTTCTCATTTAAAATGAGTACAAATACTGGTCATTAAACCACCATTTAACTGTAATGTGGCAGCCATATTGGATTTTGGATGCCATATTGGATTTGGAATCAAATCTAGGGGGGGGCCTCTAATGTAATTGCAAGAGTAGGGGCTAAACAGAGGAGCCTTTGGCTGGAAGAATACATGACGGTTTTTAGTGTCTGAGCCCACTTGCCTTAGAGCTGATTACAGTAGCCACAACATTACAATAAAAAATGTAACTATGCATTTCTGTCAAGCAGGACCAAGTGAAGTTAAACTATTAATTATTATGATGAATGTTATATTTTCATGCTAGGTCTATATTTCCAAAAGGAAATAAGATATGCTAATGTGGTTTGTTTGTGTATGTAGGGTAGACAACTGACCACTTGTATTACAACATTTCAGCAATATCAGAGCTCGCCATTTTGGGTTACATGAGTGTGTGGCCCATGCCCCTCCTGTCAGGCATTATTCTGCACTTTGAGTTTTGGGGGTGTTTTCCTAAGAGCAAATTACAATAGCCACAACATCAAAATCATGCGTTGCTGTATGTTTTTCTTCAGGCAGGACCAGACAGCACTGAACGAGAGCAAATTTGACTTGGAAATGTTTCTATTGAACAGCTACCAAAAAGTGAAGTTCACACTCACACACACACAAATAGTTGATATTTACACCTATTTTATCTCTGTGTTTACATGTCTATATTTCCAAAACGCTTTAAGATACCCAAACAAACATCATTAGGATATGTAGGGCATTCAATTGACTACTTGTATTCCACATTTTGGGTTGAGTTTATGTGGCCCAGCCCCAAAATCCATCAGCCAAGCATTATTCTGCACTGTTTGAGTTAAGGAGGTGTGTCACAACATCTATCAACTTAAAACACTTCTCCAGTAAAATATTTTTATACAACCATCCATTTCATATATGAGAGACCATCGAGATATGGAAAAACATGGTTGTGCTTTGTTATACCTCGGGTAGGGGTATATCAAAAACTAAAGCCCTTTTTGAGGATTGGGAACAAGCCTGTGTTACTGCATAAAGCATGTTCCCACCAGAAATAGAATACTCAATCAATCCATGATTAAAAACACCTCTTTTGACCCTCTTCTCAAAGCAGCTTCAGTATAATTTGTTTGCAATTATCTATCCCATGTTCAAAACTCACTGTCGCCTGGGAGATACTGTACAATCAGATTATGAATGCATTGACTCACTTTCCTTTAATAAAATAATACGTTATTTTATCTTAAGACTAGTCTGTATTGAAAATGTATGATTTTACTATTATGGACACAGCTAGGTCCAGCAGTAGCCCACAAGGCTAGAAGACAACAGTAAACTACAACCGAACACCGATACCAGACCGAAACTAAACTTGTGCACCTGTCAAACAAGCTGCAATGACATCCGAGCAAGCAGAACTGGGATGGCTGGCGCTCGAGTTCTTCCTGAACACTTGTCACTACACCTGCATTCAAATACATGACATCCAAGCAGGAAACTGGCTACAATGGCGAATTCTACAATTACACCCTCTATAGATGTGGTGGCCCAAGAGGTTGGCACAATAATTCTGCGACAAGAAATGGACCTGGACAGGAGAAAGAAGTGTATATAAAAAAAAAAATCAATGACTGTACAAATCACTCACCTTTGAATATAACTCGTTTACGGACATGGTCCAACACTATCAACGAAAACTGAAAAGTAACTGCAGCGTTTTATAAATGACAATATCTCATGATTGTTGATAATCCCGTAAAGTTCTTTCATCTAATTAGAAGTTTAATTCGTCGTCATATTCCCGAGTGTCGTCGTCCAGAGTTGAGTTAAATATGTTAGCCACTTCCGACCCCTTTCCTGGTCACGAACGGCAGGTGTCTTCACGTGGATGAGTTTCGTAACAACTCAGTTTTGCTTGATCCCCCTTATATTACTCAATAATGAAAAACGCAAACGAATGACGACTGGATATGGGTAGCCAGCCCCCGTAGGTTATAAGTGCAAATACATAAACTATAAATAGTTTATCAATAGCTTCCCTTTAGATCCTCCCCGTCGTATCCATGGATTCAGTCATGTTGACTGGTAATGGCTCAGGCTGTACCGCAAGAGACCCCATCTGGTTCATCAGCGCACTACAATTTATTCCACACTAAATTAGAACGAACATTAACAGTGGGAATACCATGGTGGACTGTGGAGGGGTTGATCCAATTATGAGTTTAGGTCATAATGTTAAGTTGAAAACTTCTAATATAGGCCTATATGTATGGCTATTATATGATTTATCTTGACACATTTTGGGAATCTTAATGAAATTAACGCAATTTTTTGCTCCACCCCACAAAATCATTCTGAATAGCAAAGGTATGGATAATCAATTACTATGATTTCCTGAACTCAGTGGACCTAGTATCTTAGTTCAAGGCAAGCATTAACACGTCAGAGTGTTATCTTTGATTGTAGTAGTACAATCTGTGACAGGAACTAGGCTGGTACCTGAAGCCTATAAAAATGTCATGCTTAAATTTGAAGTTTTATGTCCATGACAGCTGCAAGGTTACAATATTTGGGGAAATTAGACTTTATAAAACACAGCATAATTTATACATCCTGTTCCACATTTCGTCCCACTATGATCAACAATATCACAAAATACAACATGCACTGTAGGTCTACAGCAGTAGTATGTTACCTTGCAGTAAAGTTCATAGTCAATCTTCCCCTCTTGTTTCTTCATTCTGGTGTTATGTTCCTTCACTTGCCTTTTCATTATGGCGTTATAGTCCTTAGATACTGTATGTAGTAGAAGATTCTGCTAATCTATTCAGCGGTAGCTGTGATTATTCCATGTTCCAGATCATACTGTTCTCAATACATTATTGTCAGTAGGCTATTTAAGCCTTCGCCTTAGCAGAAGGCAGGCTTGAAAGAAGAAAAAGAATCCATTCCAATATCATGCCATGACTACACTCCCAAACCACTCCTCCTGCAGGTATGGGGTGTTGATTGACTTCAACTACCAGGCTACTACTACCATGGAATCTGAAAAGTATGCAGGCACAGTCAAAATACATTCCACCCATTACAATCATTAAAATGAAACAATTTAAATGAAAGCCCCGCCTAATCTCAGCTCACTGGTCACCATAGCAGCACCCACTCGTAGCACCGCTCCAGCAGGTATATCTCACTGGTCACCCCCAAAAGCCAATTCCTCCTTTGGTCGCCTTTCCTTCCAGTTCTCTGCTGCCAATGACTGGAACGAACTGCAAAAATCCCTGAAGCTGGAGACTCATATCTCCCTCACTCGCTTTAAGCACCAGCTGTCAGAGCAGCTCACAGATCACTGCACCTGTACATAGCCTATCTGTAAACAGCCCATCTATCTACCACATCTCCATACTGTATTTATTTATTTATCTTGCTTCTTTGCACCCCAGTATCTCTACTTGCACATTCATCTTCTGCACATCTACCATTCCAGTGTTTAATTGCTATATTGTAATTACTTCGCCACCATGGCCTATTTATTGCCTTAACTCCCTTATCTTACCTCATTTGCACTCACTGTACATAGACTTTTTGTTTTCTTCTATATTATTGACTGTATGTTTTGTTTATTCCATGTGTAACTCTGTGTTGTTGTATGTGTCGAATTGCTATGCTTTATCTTGGCCAGGTCGCAGTTGCAAATGAGAACTTGTTCTCAACTAGCCTACCTGGTTAAATAAAGGTGAAATAAAAAAATCTAATAAAAAATAAAGAGAACAGAGATCACAGATGGAACAGGTATCAAGGAAAATGACCAGTAATGTGCTATTTGCTCATTTGGTTTCCAAATGCCAATCCATGCCTTGTACAAGAATACACAATTATTTTTCAACATTCTACAATTTGTACTGTATACATTCTACTGAAGGTCACATTGAACTACAGTAGTATTGATAACTAGCACTGATAAGTAAAAGGGTTTGTAAGGAAAAGAGTTTGTGTTATTATGAAATGGGCCTAAAACAGTCGGTTACAAAGAGGATAGACATTACTCAGTTAGTGCTTGTGTAACATTTTCCACAGCAATCCGTTTGGAGAGTTGTGTATGCCTCAATCCACAGCAGGTGGTCCTAACATTGGAGCTAACACCATTAATTGCTTTGGGAAATGACACTGAGATAATAGGACTCAATGCTTTGACATGCCACTAACAACCTGTTCTGGTAACTCAGTCAGACTAACCACTGAATTCCTATCACCTGCCCAACTACCTACAGGTATGTGGCATGTGATGAGTCTAAGCATAATAGACTTAATGGCAGTATGGCACTAAAATCCAGTTAGTCGAGTTGGGTGATACAATAAGCTTTTAGCCCAATTCTTATTTTTGGCACCACTAAATCATGCCTTATTAAACATGCTAAATACAGGCACATCTAATTTTTGCTTGGTAGATTTATATAGCACATGATGCATTATCTTAAATGTCACACACACACACACACACACACACACTTTCACACTCAACAAGAGAGTTTTTCTTGTATCTTTCTCTGCCTTCACTTGCTGTAACTATATCCAGAGAAAGCAACTTATGCTCATGACACATAATGTATTTCAGACTTTATCCCTGTATTACCCAACAACGTTATGTTTGCCATCACGTGAGATTACATTACAGTGCAATGAAATCCAGAAAGACACTGCTTTCTTCATGTGTATGCAGGCAGGCCTCCGCCTCCACAGTAATATTATTCAATTGAAAATCGACTTGTCCTTAAATTAGGTACATTTAATATACCAACAATGTGCTCAAAAAGAGTTCCTGAAATTGAACTGAAAAAATACATTTTCAGCGCTACCTACTGAACAAAATATGAACAGCTTTGTTCCTGGTGAAATCCTCCATCAATGTATGCAATATAGCACTCTGCCAAGGAGCAAAATGGAAACATTTTCTGAACTCAAAAATATGATTAAACTTATTTTATTTGTATTTAATATCCATTAGCCATTTTCGGAGAAACTTGGGACAGCTAATTTCTGATTTATCTTAAGAGGATTACACATAAAGCATTTGCCGGAGATGTATGTTTGTGAGGTAAGACAGGGTTAGGCGTGTGGGTGTATGATTTTTAGAGATGAGCTTTTGTGTACGTTGTCTGAATTACAAAAGTATGTGTTCCCTGCCGAGCCAGGCCATAAATGCATTTGCTTTACTTCACATGCTAGGTTACTCCAAGCTAAACTGTCCCTGTGGGTTAGTGGAAGAGGTTCTCCTGAAGGGGTGGACAGCCCTGGTGTGTGAGGTAGGCCTGGAGAGGATCTCCTGCATCTTCCTGTTGTACTGCTCCTGGTAGACCAGGCCTTGCTGGTGCTCCTGCTCTGTCTGAGATCTCCCCTCATCCTGCAACTGCTGCTGGTACATCATCTGGGCCAGCAGGTCTGCCTGGAACTCCTGACAGCCCTGTCTCAGACTGGGAGAGGAAAGCACAGATATGTATTACTTGTGAAGACTTCTGCTGTGTGTGAAAAAGGGTACAATTATTGTGTATTTCTGTGAGAGGACGTATGTCAGAATCTTTGATCACACTATGCAGACCGAGTTTTCTCTCTCTCATCCAGCAGTTTGTTCTCCTGTATGGTTTTGTTTAGCTCGTCTCTCTCCTCAGTCAGCTGAGCCTGTTTCTGCTTGTTCAAATCCACTAAAGAAGAAGCACAAATACACAAGCACACACACCATGAGACCACATCCCATTTAAAAGATGACTTGTGATATAAACAAGTCATTGTATACTGTAAATCAACTGCACTGTCACAGAGGACCTGCCCAAATGACAGATCTGCTTCCCTCTCTTCCACTTTCTTACATTTCTCCTGGATCTGCAGGCGGCGTGTGTCCATCACATCCTTCATCAGCCTATCCCTGGCTTGTTTCTCTTTGTGACACTGCTCTGCCCTCCGGGCCCAGGTCTGCTTTAGCTCTGCCTCGATCAGCTGCTCTGTCTCCACCTCCTGTCTCTTCTGCTCCTCAAGCTGATCGGCCAGGTACTGCTGGTACCTATTCTGCTCCTCTCGCAGCTCAAGCTGTGAAACACATACACACACACACTCAGTCACTTATCCTCTGCCTCTTTTAGTTTCATAAGATTTCTTTGTGTGCCAAATAGAGTGACAATGTGGTAATTTAACATGCTAATACAACTCTACTTTCCCACCTTCCTCGTGACCTTGCCCTGTTTCTCATCTCTCTCCCCCGTCAGCAGATGCTCGAGCATGCTCATGTCCAGGGCCAGCTCGTCCTGCTGCTCCCTGGCCTGACGCTTCATCTTCAGCCTCAGAGAGTGGTCGAGCAGCCTGCGCCGGCTCTCCTGACCCTGGAGCTTCTGACGGCGCTCTCTCTGCTCCTCCAGATGCAGCATCTCTCTCTGCTCCCTCTGGGACACACACAGAGAAAAACAGAGAGGGCTCAATTAGTGATCACAAAGCAGAAACCCACACAGACACAGAGAGAAACATCTCAGTTACAGGCTGAATTAGTCTACCAGTAGCAGGGCCTCTTCCTCTTTGAGCTGCTTGGCCTGTTCTCTCTGCTGCTCGGCAGCCTCCATCTGAACACGCAGGTAGGCCAGCTGCTGCAAGTTACTCTGGCGTTGCTTCTGCGCATGCTGACCCTCCCGCTCCTCCTTGGCTCGCCGGTCGCTCTCCCACAGCTGAGCAAAGAGCTGCTCCTCCTCCTCTTTCTGCCGCTGCGTCACCTGCCGTGTACATAGCTGCGCAGCCCGCTCTGTGCAAATTTCGTCCTGCCTGCGTCGAGTCTGTTCAGCCCGGAGCTCCTCACTCTGCTCTCTGAAATTGGTCCATTTAAAAATCTATTTGTATAGAGGTTTGAACACACACATAGAAAAGAAAGCTGCAACATTGTCTTGTAGAAACTCCCTTTAGGTGTTCTCTCTACCTGAATAGCTGTTCAAGCTTGTCTTCAACCACACTTAGCCTTTCACTCTCCCTCCTCTCTCGCAGTAACTTGGCTCTCTCTCGCATCTTGGCTTGTCTCTCAAGCACTGTCTCCTTCTTGGTCTCCATTTCTCTCAGCAGTTCATTCTCCTCTGCCTCCAACATATCATGCAGTCTAAGGGAGACAGGGGTGATAGACAGACATGGAGCAATTGAAATACCTCTATTAAAAAAATATGATCAGCTGTTATGGGAACTCAACCAAAAGATTTGTCACAGACCTCTCCCTCCTCTCATTGATGGTCATCTGATACTGCCCAATGGCATCTTTGACCCGTCTCTCAATGGTTCCCAACACAATGCGCCGGTCAGAGTTCTTCTCCCAGCGCGTCTTAAGGTCACAGGTGTTCTGGTACTTGGTGAACTCCAACACCTTGTCCCGGGCCTCCTCCTGTTTCCTTCTCTCCAGGATGAGGTAGTCTGGAGGCCTGGATGATGGGAACCTCGCCCTCTGGAAAATGTTGGTGAGGGTTAAGTAATTATGTTCATGGCAGGCAGCAGTTTCTCCTGACCAAGTGACCTGGCCAAGGAAAACTCCAGGACCTACTGTAGTTATTTGCTTTAACTAAAACATTGTACAGAACTGTCACACGGGAATCTATCTGGCTACAGTACAACTAGGGGCCAGTTTTCCTACCTAGGTCAACTGGGGTCAGGAAAAACAATTAAAAAAATAATTGCTAGATATGCTTACTCTCTAATTTTACAAAACAATACGTTTGTTTAGCTATGTACAACATGTAGCTATGCGTATTAACTAGCTAACGTTAGCTTGCGGTAGGTTTCTTACTAGGTAGGATACTAACGTTAACTAGCCACAGAGTTTGTATTGAACTTACCACAGCCACTGAATGAGGTGTTGGTCCCGTAAACTCGCGACATTGTGGTTTATTTCTAGTCTGACTGGCCAACATACTTGGATACAAAACAAGCTTCTTCCCAGCCAGATAGTTCTATTTGTCCTGCATCCCATCAAGTTTCCCAACTGTTTCACACGGACCTTGACAAGGAGTCTCTCCGGCGATTTTGTTGACGGAACTAGTAAACTGTTACCATGACAACTACAAAACAAGCTGCAGGAGTTGATCACTGGAGCTGTGTTCGAATACCCATACTAACATACTGTATACTACATACTTAATGAGTATATACTGCATACTATATACTATTAGTTAATTTAGTATACTGTAAACGGAACAGTATCCTTTCAGTTGAGCGTACTAGATATTCGCCGGTCTACCGGAAGTTGATGCTGTTGCTATGCAACCTCTTGCTAGCTAGTTAGCATAACACATTACTAGTTAGACATTTTACGACTTCGGGTGTGATCTTAAATTCAACATGGAGTGCCAGAGTCCGCTCGTAAATTCAGAGCGTTGTCATTGTCCGTTTGTAAATTCAGAGCGTTTCGCTCTCGGAGCGCACACTGGATGCTCGGGCCGAGGAGTAGGATTTGAGCGTTCTGACCATACAACGGCATTCAAGCACCATGCTAACGTTGGCTAGCTACTTCCAGACACAAATGAGAGTGACCACTCTGACCATTTTACTCGCCTTAGCAGAGCTGGTTAGGCAGTTTTTATGTTGTCCAGAGCGTTGGTGGCAACAATTTAATTACGCTTTTTTGTCGACCATATTCAACCGCTGTTGAGCGCTAGTAAATGCATTATTCTGCGCTCTGGACTGGTACACAATCGGAGTAAATAGCCAGAGCGAATTTACGAAAGCACCCAACGTCCATTGAGAACGCACAACGATAATACAATTTAGCTAAGAAGGGAATAATTAAGTCAATACACGTTGGGTAGTTAGTTAGATCGCCTATAGTTAATATACTGGCAATGTTGATGTATAAGTAGCCAACTAACGTTAGGTAGGTAACATACAGGTGTTATGCCGAAAATCTCGCCCTGACAGAATCCCCCTTCGAATTTCCTTAATTTTGTGGCTGGAGTCAAATACCTTCTATTGAACAAACATCACGCCAGGATAGGCATCCGAAAATAATGAATGTATGTGTGTTATATTAAACATAGAGGACGGAATAACATGTTAGCAATCAATAAACATTTCATTACTATGGCTGATTTATTATCCTTAGACTTTCAAAAATACTAGTCGAATAAGACATGGGAGAGATAACGAATTTTGGCAAAGATATTTATTTATAGACTACAAAATCAGTTGCAGATTTAGGTATGGGCGACAATGGCAGCCGCCCAGGGCGCCATACAAGCTAGAACCGCCACAATCACTTGAAACAAATAACCAAACCGAAAACTGCAGACAAAAATGCTTTCTGCTACTAAGATCAGTTAAATGTAGGCTAAACTGCCAACGGAGTGAAGAGCAGAAATCTCAAGTTCTAGCAAGCAAGTCGCAGCAATGAAGAACGATTTTCGGCACAACACCTGTTCATTCTGCTGTAATGATATGCTATGTGGTTCGTAAGGACAGCGTAGCTAACAAATTGTCAGCCAACAACGTGTAAGGTTGGAAAATGCGTTACTTTATTACATTGCTCAACATGTTAACATTTGTCATAATTAGTTAAAACAATGAATTTGTATCCGCTGTTGGACTTGGGCTGCATATTTTCCGCCATTTTCTTGAAATCTGAAAACGATGTGGTTCCACGCCCATTTTCTGAAGAATTGCATTATGGGCCCTAAAGTACGGAAATTTACTTCATATTTTGGCGAATTTAGTTCGACATCCGGGGAACTTGTAAATGGTTAGGTAGCTAACTAACTAACTAACTAACTAACTAACTAACTAACTAACTAACTACTATGACCAATAAACATACTATATACTCATTTCACGTCACAAATTGTACGGTTAGTGTGGGTAGTATGAGTATTCTAACACAGCTTGGGAGTGGGCAGGAGAACGTTCCCTGATCTCGAGAGACCCCTAATAGATGTGCCGTGCGGTGAAACACCGCTTCCCATTAATTTCAATGGAAGGAGAGCGGGGGGCCTTTGGGCGGTGAAAAAGATAAGCGTTTCCCAACTTTATGCAAATCACCAGCGGCGATGCGCGATGACCAATCATATCGGGTGGTTAATTTACGGAAATTGCGATTTAGCAAGCTGGCTGGCCAGCTAGCTTTATGGTTGTTGTGACATGAGTATGCAATTGTAATTCTGGTTGTTAAATGTTTTAGGGACTCCTGAAACAACCAGCAAACCAAGCTGTCGTCTTGTGAAACAGTAGATGTACAGAATCTAGCTAAAGCATTCACTGCAAATTGAATGTACAATTTTGTGAGCTTGCCTTGCTGATATTAGCCATGCAATGCAGATAGATGAAATCTCGTAGCTAGCTAACTATTTTCTTGCTTATTGTGCAGTGGAGGATAATAAAAAATACCTATATGCCTATGGATATGTAGCTAGCTATGTAGCCGATCTGTGTATAGACATTTGGTATACATATTAGTTTAGAACCTAGCTATGAACCTCAGCTATCATAGCCAGTAGTATCAACTTCAAAACAGTCTGAATGACATTAATGAAGCCTATGGATTGAGTAGAATATAATATAACTTTGTGCCAAGGAAGTCATATATATATGTAGTTATTACCATGCATGAGATCCCAACATTGTAGCCTGTACATTTAATATATTCACTGATCATGTACTCTACTGTAGCAAATAAAAGGTACAGTTCAGGTATGAATGTTTTTGAGATTATCTTTCAGTGATATCCAATACCAGGAGCATAAAATTCCAGTCTTTGAATGATGCCGGGTCTGCATGTATGTATTACAATGATACACTTCAGTGTTTACCAGTCTTGGTCCTGGGACATCAATGGTTACACATTGTAACTATGCAATAGACTAGAAACATGATTTAACGAGTTAAAGGCTGATTTGTAATTCATATATACAGAAATATTATTTTTTAAAACAGTACACTACACTTCCTATGCATCATGTACATAATCAAACCGGTTCATCTCAATATCTAATTTCCATCATCTGCATTGATCTGATAAACACAGTAGAGAATGTGAAACCCTTTATTGAAATAAGTTAATTGTCCAAGTGTTATAAATACATGCATTAGAAATATTATAATTGTAATATTATAAATACAAGTTCAATCTGTACTTCAATGCACATCTGTTGTGCATTATAAAAACAGAGGAAGAAAGTTGGTGAGAGGTGTAAAAGACAGAAAGGGAAAAAGGTAAGAACATAGGAGCTGGGAAGGCAGCATATGATTAATGAATCACAGTGCTACCATAATATTCTCTCAGTTAATCACAATTACATAATAGTGTCTCCTAACCAGCCTTGGGCTCCCAGTCGGCCCAAAGGTTATCTTTAGAGAGGGTGAGGTGGCGATGATGGGACTGGGGGTTGGCAACCTCTCTCACATCAAAACATACCTGCAGACGAGAGATAGAGATGGCGAGATAGAATAAACTTTTTAAAAACCCAAAGCTCAAACATGCTAACACTGTCAGTCATCATAATCATCAGGTGAAATGCAAAACTGACCTTGGATCATTAACTCTGGGACTACTACATCTCTATTTCAATGTAAAGCACCTATTTAATAATACTTCCTGACCAAGTGACCTCTCACCTCTGATCATGCTGTGCCCTCTAAGTAGCCAGTTCAGATGCGGGAGGGGTTCACTGACAGCTGATATAACCTAGAGGATTTAGGGAGAAGGCGAGAGAGGGATGAAGTGAAGGAGAGAGACTGTTATTGAGAAAATAAGGTAGTTAAAGAGAGTGTTCAACAGGAATCTGTGTGTGGCCTTACCTGGTGTCCACACTAAGTGGCTGCAGAGTACTTTATGCTGAAAAACATGGACGGACACACGAGGACAAACAATATAGCGCAGTTATAGAAATAATGAATTGTCTTCAGTGTCTTCTGATCCCTCCTGTCTCAGCCTCCAGTATTTATGCTGCAGTAGTTTATGTGTCGGGGGGCTAGGGTCAGTCTGTTACATCTGGAGTATTCTCTTGTCTTATCCGGTGTCCTGTGTGAATGTAAATATGCTCTCTCTAATTCTCTCTTTCTCTCTTTCTCTCGGAGGACCTGAGCCCTAGGACCATGCCTCAGGACTACCTGGCATGATGACTCCTTGCTGTCCCCAGTCCACCTGGCCATGCTGCTGCTCCAGTTTCAACTGTTCTGCCTGCGGCTACGGAACCCTGACCTGTTCACCGGACGTGCTTGTTGCACCCTCGACAATTACTATGATTATTATTATTTGACCATGCTGGTCATTTACGAACATTTTAACATCTTGACCATGTTCTGTTATAATATCCACCCGGCACAGCCAGAAGAGGACTGGCCACCCCTCATAGCCTGGTTCCTCTCTAGGTTTCTTCCTAGGTTTTTGGCCTTTCTCAGGAGTTTTTCCTAGGGAGTTTTTCCCAGCCACCGTGCTTCTTTCACATGCATTGCTTGCTGTTTGGGGTTTTAGGCTGGGTTTCTGTACAGCACTTTGTGATTTCAGTTGATGTACGAAGGGCTATATAAATAAATTTGATTTGATTTGAATTGCCATACTATTCTCCATGGTTGGCCCTCTTGCCTATTCTTTGAATCAAATCAAATCTATTTATATAGCCCTTCTTACATCAGCTGATATCTCAAAGTGCTGTACAGAAACCCAACCTAAAACCCCAAACAGCAAGCAATGCAGGTGTAGAAGCACAGTGGCTAGGAAAGGTGGAAGGAGCCACAGTTATTCACCTGAGCCTGCTTACTGCACAACGCAATCCATCAATCAGATTGATACATGTGTGTATGTGTGGGTTATAGGGTGTCTAATTGTTTAAACTTTTTTCAATATGGATGACTTAAAATAGCCTGTTTTGTTTTTGTACAGACATCACACCCTTACCTAAACAGCACCATCACCTGAGAAGTAGAAATCAAAGGGAGAGAAACTGGGAATTGAATAACTGCAGTTGACATAGATAAGTAAATGGAAGAATACTCTTATTGTAATGTGGATGGCTCTTAAAAGAGCCTTTGGTTGTGCATAGTGTAGTCTATGGTGTTGCCAGGGAACAGCACCCTCTTCAAAGAAGTAGGAGGTGAAGATCTCCCACACACGGATTGCCTCTCTTGCTGCATTGTTGGACCCCCCCCATCCTTGAAACATCCTGCAGGGCACCAGACTTCACCTCTGGCACACGCCGGCGAGCTGCAGATCCCCTCCTGGTCCTCGTGTCCATCCTCATGAAGTTATGCAGGACAAAGGTAGCATTCACACGCCTGAATTCCTCCAGGAGGCAGTCCCAGATGGCCCTGGTCACTCAACCTTGCATGCATGGCACACACATGTGCATGTGTAGCATGTGACAATAACAGGATCATAACAGGGATAGCATCACAAATGAATACATGAATACCGTTCAAAGCTTGATGATGAGTTGATCATTTGAATCAGCTGTGCAGTGCTAAGGCAAAAACAAAAATGTGCACCCCTTTGAGTCCTCAGGACCAGGACTGAGAACCACTGCTCTTCATTGGGACCTCTTCATCCGTAGACAGGCTTTCAGAGCTCTCTTTATCTGAGGACAGAAAAACTCACAAGAAACAGACTTCATTATACTCAAATTACACTGCGCTGAATATTATGTTACTATTACCTCCGTCCTCACTTCTAGGGACTGGAACTACACAAAAGTACCTGCCCCATCCAGAATAGCTTACTCTCTCACTTTGAAAGTTGGGGCTGCTAAAAATTATCCTTTCACCCTCCTCCATGGCATTTGGAGTGTGTTTTTCACAGTGATAAATACATCAAGATAGCTAGCTAATATGAAGTTAGCTGGCTAAGCGAATTAAAAATCCCCAGCTACCTATCTATACAGTATGTAAAGTTGTCTAGCTAGCCAACTAGCTAGCTCATTTGAGTTAGCCTGCACTGTAACAATGTTATTTTTTTACATTTTCGAAATGTATTTACTTAACTTACTTGAATAGGTTCTCCCAGCCATGTAGCTAATTGGAAACAGGGTAGCAAAGTCACCGGAGCGTTTTAGACCATATTACTATTGAACTATGTACCCATTTAATAACCAGACCTTCATACAAATTTGCTATGCTGAATTCTTGACGCACAATCTCGGTGACGTCACTCGCTCTGAGACTTGAAGTAGCCGCGGCTTTTGTGGAGCGATGGGCGACTTGTCGATGTGTGCAGAAGTTCCCTGGTTGGGGCGAAGAGGGACGGAAGCAATACTTACTGTTACATAATTACTCATGCTGTATCTATCAAAACATTTCCACTGTCATCTAAATATTTCACATAAAGCAACATATCAAGTCAGCAGAGAGAAGTGCATTTAAATAAATACAAGTACAGCAGTTCATTCTTTCTGTTTGATAAGCCACTTTTATTTCCAGGAGCAGTGCAATCAAGGCCCAATCAAAATCTTAATTGGTCTTCTCAGCTGTGTTAGTGCTGGGCTGGAACAAAAATATGATTTGAGTGGAGCTGATGGAAATAGGGCTGCCCAGAGGCTCTACTCCTGGAGAGGAGAGCTGTCTTCTATGTGACACTGGAACTTGTAACCCCAGGAATCCGTCTCAAAGGGCACATAAGACATGGTGTTGTGTGGTTCAGGGTTCGGACAGGAGAAAGAGTTCATATCCGGCTCATATCCCACAGACTGTTCCATATCTAAACTAGCCTGTACTTCTAGGTTGTATGAGGGGTTCTGGATTACTGTGCCTGAGAGTTGAGAGGATGGCGGCCACATTGTGTGAGGAGAGAAGGTGAAGTGTCCTGAAGTGGTCTTGCTGAGGAGCTGGTTGTAGTATCCATGCAGAGCTGGGACATCTGAGTTTGTGTTGGTTAAGGCACCCTTTCCAGCATCTTTATCTAGTACAGCTTCTCCAGACTGCTCTCGGTTACACACTATATCAATCTCACTGGGTTGACATGGTTCCACATTGAGGATTTGGCGGCCATGGCCCTCCTGGAAAACAAGAAAAACATTAATATCAGGATATACTTTACCTGCAGCAAGTACTGCTTTCTAGTCTAGAGTGCTTATATGCAAAAACAAGATGGAGTGGGACCAAGGACCTACCAGTGGTGTCAACCATTCCTCCTTCCATACTGGCTTTGGAATTTTAGGATACAGGTTCCCTTTCACACTGTTGACATTAAGAAAATAAATGGTTGATAAAACGGTAATATGGACAGGTCCTGTAAAAAATAACAGCCAATGGAGTGGGGTGGGCACTGTCTTTGTAACAGCATTTTATGACAAACATATCATAAATATTTTCAAGAGCAGTTTGTAACATTGCAAAAATCTGAAACTGTTTGTCCAAAAATGATGCAGAAAAGCTAATCCATGCTTTCGTCACTTCAAGATTAGACTGCTGTGAGACCAGGCTGTACTGAAATGCTCTACTCTCTGGCTACACTTCTGGTCATCTATGAACGTTTGAACATCTTGAAGAACAATCTTGCCTAAATGGCCATGTACTCTTATAATCTCCATCTGGCACAGCCAGAACAGGACTGGTCTTCCAGTCTGAGCCTGGTTCCTCTCTAGGTTTCTTCCTAGGTTCCTTCCTTTCTAGGGAGTTTTTCCTAGCCACCGTGCTTCTATATCTGCATTGCTTCCTCTTTGGGGTTTTAGTCTGAGTATTTGTATACAAATGTTGTGACTGCTGATGTAAAAAGGGCTTTGTGTCGTTCCACCTCAAAAAGCACATCTCAGATTGTTCTGAAATCATTTCTGTAGTTAGAAACAGATAACAGTAGTATTCCTGCAACATTATTTTGTTAAAATATAATTTGATCTCTGAGAAATTGAGCTAATTGATTGCATACAAATTGCCCATTTTAATTGATAGGATTCATATATTATTCAATATAGTACCTAACATATTTAGACCAAACGTCTTTCTAACAATGAGATCGACATGAGGAATCCAAAGGAACGGTCAATAGTCACCTACAGACACCCCACGCCAATCCCAAACCAACAACAGGTATATATTATCAGTTCACTGTGTCTGACTTGTTGTATGGAGCTGCACCCCTGAGTGTTGTTTCTTCATCCTATGTAATGAATTCTCACTAAATTTGGTAATGGTTTTTTTCCCCCTGTTCAGAGAAATTAGTCATTGAAGTTGTTAGGTTTCTATCCCATCCTATATTCTCATATTACTGGTTTCTGACCACTAGATGATGCTGTTCCTATTATTAGGTGAAACAGAAGATCCCCCTCAATGTTAAAGGGAGTTCACCCAAATTACAAAATCATATTGGTTTCCTTACCCCGTAAGCAGTCTATTGACAAACGGTGACAGCAACCCATGCTTTGGGTTTTTTTGGCCACTGTTAAATATGCAAATTTTTTGGCATTTGTGGCACAAATCCAATGCAAGTAAATTATACCTATATTTGCATTTTCACACTTCAAATCATCCTAAAGTATCTAAAAATGTATTGTGTAACTCAATGATGTTACTCATAGATGGGGGGGGGGGTTGGTTGGTTCTTAAAAATAAAATAAAAATCACCTAATAGCAGGAATAGCACCCTCTACTAGTCAGAACCTGGTAATATCAGAATATAGGATGGGACAGAAACCTAACAACGTCAATGACTAATTTCTCTGAACAGTGGAAAAAAAACATTACTAAATTCACTGAGAATATATTACATAGGATGAAGAAACAATACTCAGAGCTGCAGCTCCATACTACTAGTCAGACATAGTGAACTGATACTGTATAGTCGTTGTTGGGTTGGGATTGGTGTGGGGTGTGCAGGGTCCATATGACCATTCATTGTCAGAAAAAAAAGTTTGGTCCAAATCAGATGTTAGGTTCTATATTTATTAAATATTATATGAATCCTATAAATTAAAATGACCAATTTAGGTGCAATCAATTAGCTTCATTTCTCAGATATGTAATTATATTTGAACAAAATAATGTTGCACAAATGCAAATCTTATCTTTCTAACTACAGAAACAATTTCAGAACAATCTGAGATGGTGGGCGTCTTGGCTTTCTGAAATGACATGGAACAACCCACTTTATAAAATACATTTGATTGATTGACATGACAGTAAACATGTTCCTACCATTTCCAGTTTCTGTAGCATAAGAGGGTGGCAAGAGTGAGGAGACAGGCAGCTGAACCCAGGGAACTGATAATCACTGTGATCAACTGATCAGCTGTGGAATGGAGTCAGAAAGTTACAGCTTTTTACAAAGCAGCAGCAATAAAAATACACAACTGAATAGGTCAGGACATACTCTGTGGGTTCATCTGGAGGAAGACTGGTGAGGAGTCTCCACCCTCCCCTACTGATGTGAGGGCCTTCACTATGAATCTGTAGGAGCTGACAGGTATGCCTGTCAGGTTCTTGGCCAAAGGCTCATCTGGCCATCATAGCAGGCAATGATCCAAAAAGAAGAAAGGGTAAAAAAAAGAAAGCAGCAAGATATGATTACATTTAATCAATTTGTCTCCGAATACTGTAAATCTTCTCGGGGCATGTGTTTCATACCTGTAGTGACATTGAAAATTCTCATGGTGGAAGGATGGGAAGTATCAAAGCAGTATATGATGTAACCATGAATGAACGCAGTCTGATTCTCCGGGGGAATACCAGTCCAGGAGATCAGAACCGTGTCCGAACCATGCTGTTCTGCAGCCAACCTCTGAATCTGGCCTTTTGGAACTATGTAGCAAAGATAGAGATGGATGGTCAAATACTATAGCAAGAGGAAAGAGAATGAAGAATTCTGGATTTAATCATTAAGTCAGAAGAGTGGATACTTACGGCACTCTTTTACATAGCCCTCCCTTCTCTCCCATAACTCTGGAGCCCCTGGAGTACAGGCATAGATGGAGAGTGTGTACCTCACCCCCTCTTCAAAGCTAGCTGTGTGTGAGAAACCGCGACAAGGGCATGAAGGTATTCATATTCTTCATGAACCAAACTCCAAAGGTATTACAATAATTATTAAAAAGCATTTACCTTGTGGCATGGTGTTTGAGCAATTTCAGTCTGACCTGGGTTCAAATACTATTTCAAATATCTCAATTACTTTCACATACATTTCGAAGTAAGTATTCAGATATTTTTCATTATAAAAAACAAGTAGTTGAATATTGGAATGTATCTGGAAATACACTGACTAAAAAAAACACTTCCATGCATTTAACCCAGGTATTAGAAAATAGTATTTAAAATAAGTACTTGAAAACATTTTCAAATGTTAGGCTATTTAATGGACATAATTTGAAAATACTTTCAAATACTTTGCATAGAAGTAGTGGATTCGGGAGACATTATTTGAAAATCCTCAACTACACTGGAAATAAGTATTTAAATATTCAAAAAAATCCAATACACGTGTTTGAACCCAGATCTGATTTCAACACACTATCCCCTTACTGAGATGGCATCTTACCTGATTGGATTCTGACCCTGGTTATACCAGCTGGTACCTTCACCCACTCCACTCTGCATTTAGTATGTGTGGGACACCAGTCCACCACGTAGCCACAGCTAGCATTGGGGCTAGCGGACCAGGAAAGGTCAAACCCACCATCACTGCCAACAATTTTCATGGAGCTTTTACTTCTGTGAGGAAGCATGGGAATAATGATGATCGAGAGAGGGGAACTGCCAGCAGAGTTTTTGGCTTTAACTGTGACCCTATGCCACTCATCGGTGGATCGATCACTAATAAGAAAGTAATTCTGAGGTGGATGGACAATTGTCTCCTGCCTTCCCCAGGTCACCTCATAGTCCTTGATCTGCCCATGACTCTGATTCACTGTAAGGGGCTAAAGAGAAAGGGATGAATATCATAATCTATTTGATATAATTCATATCTAAATAAAGTCTTGATTATCAGCCCAGTCCCCTAATGTGCTATACTTAAGCAATAAGGCCCGAGGAGGTGTGGTATATGGCCAATATACCACGACTAAGGGCTGTTCTTAGGCACAATGCAAAGCGGAGTGTCTGGATACAGCCTTCAGCCATGCTATATTGGCCATATACCACAAACCCCCAAGGTGCCTTATTGCTATTATAAAGTGATTACCAACATGAAAATAAATGTTTTGTTATACCCGTGACTGTCAGCATTCAGGCCATGAACCGCCCAGTTTATAATGTAGTATGACCAATAGCACATAATGTACTAATGTACATAATCTTCAAAACTTACTTTCCATAGTATAATGGTTTGGTTCCCTTCAATCTGCATCCATACATCTAACGCTTCAGGAACTGGGGACAAAAAGAAAACACATGATGACAGAACAATTGTGAACTTTATGTAATCAAATACAATCTACACATCCGGTGTGTTTGACCGCTCTTCCTTTTTACCAGTATTTAAAAAAGGGTGTGTCCATGTAGCTGCATATGGATTGGATACTCACTGTCCTCTTCGGTTTTGAAGGTGCTACCTTTGCTCCAGTCGCCCCATTTCCAGAAGTGCTGTTTCAATCCACAACACACCTGCACTGTGTATGTCTGGGCAGGTGCTAGGCCATGTAAAACTACTGACGTAAGACCTATGCCAGAATAGTTCCTCTGCGAATAAAGTGTAAATGGGCTTAGCATTAGTATTTCATAGTTAATAACTCTATTGTCCATTGTATTGTAGGTGTCCGACTGTAACTTACCAGGTCTGTGTGCCCACTATGGTTCAGCTGTACTTGGCAAACCATTAATTGTATATGGTACTGCGGTCTTTCCCACTTCCACTGAACACTGGCATTCACACCTGAAGCCACCACTTCCATGGGAGCTAGTAAACGCACTGGAGGGTAGAACCTCAAACATTCAATGGCCTTGAAAATCAATATACTAAGAGTAAGGAATAGATTCATATGCAGTGTGTGAGGAGCTGCTATCACACTACTGTACCTCTTTTCTTCAGGTCTGCTGTGTCTGTGAGCTCCAGTGTGCCGAGCGGGTTTCTGGCAGTCAATGTCCAATTCCTCTCCCCCTGATCCACTCGTACTGTTTGGTAGCAGTTTGAGACTGTTCTGTTTGGACAAGCTCTGAAGAATACATGGACAGAGAATGTCACCTCCAGTGACTATTACAGAATAATACTAACAATATCATAGCCTGATAAAGACAGCTTGCTGTTGAGCTGTTGGTGAATAAATTATTGCATTGGAGCTACTAGAGTGTGTGGCTTTTCCTTTTTGTTATAGTACTGCACTGTACCTTCCATTCAGGTGATAACGAGTCATCCTCTGTTTAGTCAGGTTGGTGGCCCTCCCTATGTCCCAGTGACACTCCACTGACTCCAGGTCCCGGGTCTCACACACAAGGTTCCTGTCCCCAGGGGGGTCTGGGGGGGGGGGTGAATTATAGGATCTATATGTTTGAACACATCCCATATCCATTATGATTACATTCAAATGATGCTGTAAACTGTACAGTATGGCAAGGAACTACAGAGTTGTTTAGCTGCTTAGATTGGTAAGAGGGAAGCTTACAAGAAGTTAATACTTACATCCCACATAAACACAGGTGCCATACAGAGGTGAATTACAATAGACATTGATGCAACTGGGCGGAGAGGGAGACTGCATATGCACAACCATGGCATAACTCTGGTCAATGATGTGGGTGGTGTTCATTAGAATGTTGTTGTATTTCATGTATTCAAGTCTCTGCCCTGGCCCAAGAATACAGCAGAAAGTAAAGTTACTATCAACTTGAACCACGCTGCTTCTTGGGAAAACCTGTGGATGTGATGAGGCCCTCCCTGCAGAAAAATAATAGGGTTACGGATGTGAACGAACAACATTGTTTGTGTGTACTGTGTGTATACTTGCCTGCGTGTGATTATGAGTTAATTGAAATAAAAACACTAACCAGTGATGGTCTGTAGGGGGCTCCATTGACTGGTGTAGTTCTGGTATCGGGAGCGGAGCCTGACTGAGCGGGAGGTGCACTCTAGGGGTAAAGCCGAGGTCCAACTCCAGTGGTATTTCCTGCTGGCGAGGGCTGGTCTCACATCCACAGCTTCCTGAGGATATCAACACCCACAACCAGCCACTCATACTTCTATATAGTAACCTTGGAATTGTGTCCGGTGGTAATAAGGTCGTAATTAGTAATGTGCGTAATTGATTTGGCAAACACTCACACTGTGTACTTCAGTCATACTGACTGTTAAGAGAACCTCCACATCATAAATCAGTTTGTCCGGTACTCTGGAGGAAGATGGGTCATCTTCCCATGTTACAGATATCCTCTGGTCTTTTAGGTCATAATCCACACTCACATTCTGAGGTCCAGAAAGCAGGACACCTGGAGCTACATAGGTATAGCCTGTTACAGTATGCATGATGAAAATGCAATTCAACATCACATACTGTACAGTTCTGTATCAGTCCAAAATATTGATACAATTATAACGTTTTGGACTTACCATCTTGACCATTTTGTTCTTGGAGGCTTGAGAGGAACAGTGAAGCCCATAGCAGGAAAACCAACATGATGTTACGCTCATTCAATATGCTGTGGTGAGGTGTTGGTTTATAGTCAGCCTCAGTAGTTTCTGGTCGGGATAGTTGTTGGGTTTGCCCATAGACTGGTTGGTTGTTTAGCAACAAAACCAACGCGTGCGCAACTATGGGGCAAAACAGACGGGGTTGGCTTAGATTGTTGACAAGTAAACTTTTCGTCTCCAATGTTTATTGAAAACATAATTACATTTTCACAATGAGCACTTATTTGTTAATGATTTATGTATTGTTTTTTTTACACTGAGCACTTGTCTCTCAAATACATCCTTAGTTGTTGGTTAGCTAGCAATAATGGAATTGACGTTAAATCAGTCAAAACACCTCAAAACAAGACATGGCATCAAGAACAAGCTGAAACTAGCTAAAAAGAGTCACTTACAATTCCCCACATGGTTGTTGGTAGCTATCTGGCCATCCAGAATCACAACTCACAAAATCACAACTGCCCCATTGAAGCGTGCGCTTCGTTTTCGTAACGTTGTCAGCTAACCCACTATACCATGAGGTTTGTATCCTCAGAAAAAAATATTAAAGTGTAGTTCACATAGGCTGGCCAACGTGATGTACGACAAAGATACAGCTTGGAAACGCGTTGGGAACTGAAGAAAAAAAACTGGAGAAAAAAAGCGTTGGGAACTGAAGGAGTTGTTAGGGGAGGTCTTTCTTGTAAAGGAAATGTGGAACAAATATTCAAGGTTTGGCACGTTGACATTTTTCTCCATGCTGACGTTTTTCTTGCTAAATCGTTTAGTGAAAACATGATACAATACAGGAAATCCTATCGGTCATGAAAGTCATAGGACCACACTGCTTTTTAGACATAAAGAGAAGGTAGAGAAAGCGACACCACCCTCTCATCGGCTGACAGATTGCTATAACATATGTGATTAGCCGATACGTAAAATACTTACAGACAGTTTCAAGTTGGATATTCGCGCTTTCAAACCACTTGAGCCACAGACTCCAAATAAGTGTCACGATGTTGGAAAAATTGCGCACAACATTGCACAGGTCTTATTTTCACGATTTGGACATTAATTCGCTTTCCAAAGCTAATAAACATGTGGAAATGTGAGCAGCATTTCGTATTCCTAGTTGAATTCGGTAGGGAGCGTAAACAAAGTATAACGTTTTTTTACATTCGAATTTTCATCTCACAAGATTTGACATTGTTTTTTTATATTTTAAATTTCAATAGCTCCTTGGTCATTTGACCTACTGACTTCAAACGAGGTTCAGAATGTCCACCCAGTGGGCCTACAGATTGCACACACTTTAGTTTGTCCATTTTCATCTCACAAGATTTTACATGCATTTTTCAATAGCAAATTTCAATAGCTCCTTGGTCATGTGACGTACTGACTTCATTACATTTACATTTGAGTCATTTAGCAGACTCTCTTATCCAGAGCGACTTACAGTAGTGAATGCATACATTTCATACATTTTTTCTCCGTACTGGTCCCCCCCCAAACAAGGTTCAGAATGTACACTGACTACCCTTATATATCGCACACTCTTGTTTGTGCACTGTAAAATCACGCGGTGTAACGTACATTTTTCATAGTTTTAAATTGCAATAGCTCCTTGGTCATGTCAATTACACACCTAAGAAGCGTGCAGTGGATATACACCCATAATGCATAACCTCTAGGAACCACCGTTGGCATGCAAAACATTCAATCGAAAACAAAACAACACGTTATAAATCATATCAAATATCAATGCAGTATGACAAATTAGCCATCCATTGTGTTATATCATAAATTGTCTTACATGTTACTAACCCAGTCAGTCTTTGGGCCACATCCAGGTTCTTTATCAGTGGCACACATGAAGCAGTTGTTGGCTTTGTTGAACTCTGAAATCATAGGCATGAACTGAACATATGGCTGTCCCACACAACTACATAAAAATAAAGAATTTACATTTACTTTGAATTAAATGTCATTACATACCAGATATTTTTAGTATATCCTCAGCCATTTCTTTTCGCAGTTGCTCCATGTGTTTTTGTGAAGGTTCTATCTCAATTTGGGAGGGGATGTTGGGGAAGTTCTGTGCAACTTCCTTGGCCATCTACACAAAAAAAATGTGACCTAATTGTCACATAACAGCTAACCATTCATTATTGAAAATATAACTATCAAACCTGCATTACAAAGACCCCACAGCTGAGTTATTTCCCCTCCTTTCCACTTGATGTCCACCCAGTCATCTTTTCCATGGCAGGATCTTCTCATTTTGAAGTATTCTGTTTTTTATGTAAACATAATGGAATTCTGATTAGTTATAGGCAAATTAATACACAGGCCAAAATTGTATGCTGTTTTCCTTATCACTATAATCTAGTAGAGGTCATTTCCTTTATGCCCCATTCTACACACAGCCTAAATTATAGGCACTGAACCTTTTACAGGACAATAATAAAAGTAGCATATAGGATCCAACCCTATCACAGAGTGAATACATGTAGAGCGTTTGTAGACTTTAAGAAAAAAATATTAAGTGACAGTTTCATCGGTACGTGCTTAAAGAAAGTCATATCACAAAGATCACAGATGACAGTGCCCACCAAATCTATGACAATAGAGAATGAATTGTATGCACCAAAGTGTGTTAAAGTGTGTTTGTCAAAATAATATCTGAAAATGTCAGTTGTTGAACATAATACTTCTATTTGCAATGGCAATTTATGATATATGCAGTGGAGGAATATTCCATGTACCAACACTACGTGTAGGGCGGACATAAGACATTCCCACATACAGTATACACATACATAGAGGCATTTTTCAGCTATGATTTTACCACTCAGAATCCAGAATAGATATGACAATGGGGCCAGCACAGGATGTAATACACCCTTACAACAATCTACTTTTTGATCTTCTTGACTTCTTATCTGGTAAACTGCTACTATGTGTCAAGAAAAGAGCCCCTATTAGGGGTTAGTGTACTCCAGTAAAAAAGGGTTGGTTTAGATTAAAAACTATTGCCCTTTGTCCCCGTTCATAGGGGCATGAGAACCTAGCCTTCCCTGTAGCTCAGTTGGTAGAGCATGGTGTTTGCAACGCCAGGGTTGTGGGTTCGATTCCCACGGGGGGCCAGCACAGAAAAAAATGTATGAAATTGTATGAAATGTATGCATTCACTACTGTAAGTCGCTCTGGATAAGAGCGTCTGCTAAATGACTAAAATGTAAATGTAAATGTAGTCAGTGGTAGAATTGAGTTGGCACTTTATTGGCCCAAACACCCATAGACCCACAAGGTTGAGGTTACTCATGGATCGTAATTAGTAAATTTGTTTATTGATGCATTGTGTCTTCTAACTGTCCAAGAATAGGATCCAAAGTCAGGAAATATTTGTTCCCATAAAGGAGGATGTCTCTCCTCATACCTCTGGCACTTTAGTCAGACTGCCAGACTGTGTAAAAACTTTATGATGGGGCCGGCAACGGAGTTCCCATTGACTAAGTACCACGGAGCCAATCAGGAGAGAATACACAGGTCACCTGCAGCAGGTCAAGCAAGTTAATGTTTTTGACAGTTTACTTAACATCTACTGATTTAGAACCAGAGTTACCACAAGTCAGCACAAAGACAACAGGAGTGCTGCCTTCACTATTCCAGCACCATTTCAACTTCAAAATTTAAACAGCATCAAATCAACAATACACTAAAAACAAACTTAGATAAGCAATAACAATTTAGTTCCATCAATGTTGCTAAATATCATGTGACTGTCCATGGTACTGATTTCTGTGTAAAACTGACTCTCCCTACTTGTAAACTAGTTGAAAGCCAATGCTATCCTTCTCTCATGTTTGCAAAACAGTCTATGGCTCTGTCATACAGTACACTTTTAGTTTTTTGTTGTAATAGGCTAGTTGCAAGCATTTTAGCTAGGTAGCCTAAGTTCCTCGCATGGGCTACAATGAACTAGTTAACGTGAGCCTTCTAGGCTAAATATTGAACTTTAATCGTCTCAGGTCAGTGGCACAACATATTAATTTATGGTTAGATCAGAATCGACGTCGTCATTGGCCTGTACAGAGAATTAAGTCCAAATCTCCATCCATGGCTGAGGAAAGGGGTTGATTTAGCAAGCTAACTACTGCAGGACATCAACATAAGCTGACCAGAAACAGACATTTATTTCAGAAAATGACATTTTGCTGCACCAGGACAACCCACAGTTGAGCTCAGCACATCGCTGATTGGCAAAAACAAATTATGAAGGGAGGCCAAATTCTTGCTGACATCAATCATACGCTATGGCGGTAAAATGTTATACTCTTTTGGTTCAAGCAGCATCAGATACATGGGCTACACATACTGAGACAGAGGGGCACTGTTTCCTCGCTCGATGATTTCTCCGGTGAGATTCAGCCACTTGCGAATTGATGGAAAATTGTGAACACAGATGAAAAAATGAATCTCTTTTTTTTTATTGGTCAAATAATAGGGGAAGCCTGGCTTCCCTTGGCATCCATAAATACACACCACTGCTTAGGATTTTGACAACATGTAAGCTATATTTCTTCAATGTTTATTGAAAACAAATACATTGACCACTTTTCTCTCAAATAGATCATTACAGTTGGTTAGCTAGTTAATTTTAGCAATATTAGCATTGACATGAAATCAGTCAAAACACTGTTGTGGGGAAAAAGTACCCAATTGTCTTGAGTAAAAGTATAGATTTATTTATGTGAAAGTCAGCCAGTAAATAATACTTGAGTAAAAGTATTTGGTTTGAAATATACTTGTATCAAAAGTGTAAATCACTTAAAATTAATTATATTAAGCAAAGCAGACAGCACCATTGTCTTGTTTTAAAAATGTACGGATAGCTAGGGGCACATTCCAACACTCAGATTATTTCCAAAAGATGCATTTGTGTTTAGTGAGTCCGCCAGGCCAGAGGCAGTAGGGATGACCGTGTGTGAATTGTACAAGATATAGGGTTAGTGAATGATTTTTCCCAAATACAATGCTTTCAGTTTTAGAGCTGCAGTTTGTCCTAAATACTTGTAAGTGTTGCAGGGATTTAATTCGCTGTAGTAGCTGACGTGTATAGTGTTAAATCATCCGCATACATACACACTGGCTTTACTCAAAGCCAGTGGCATGTCATTAGTAAAGATTGAAAAAGGTGCCTAGACAGCTGCCCTGGGGAATTCCTGATTCTACCAGGATTGTTGGAGAGGCTTCCATTAAATATAGCAGGGGGGTGTAAAGCCGAAACGCATATGTTTTTCCATCAGCAGACTATGATACTGTCACACCCTGATCTGTTTCACCTGTCTTTATGCTTGTCGCCACCCCCTCAAGGTGTTGCCCATCTGCCCCATTATCCCCTGTGTATTTATACCTGCTTTCTGTCTGTTGCCAGTTCGTCTTGTCTTACCAGGGTGCTTTCCCGTGTTCCTGTTAAGTTCTGTTTCCTAGTCTTTCCCGGTTCTGACCGTTCTGCCTGCCCTGACCCCGAGCCTGCCTGCTGTCATGTACCTGCCTGACTCTGACCTGATTACAAACCTGAGCCTGCCTGCCGTCCTGTACCTGCGTGATAGATCATGTCAAAAGCTGCATTGAAGTAAAACAAAAGTCTACTATAGTGCCTTGTTGCAAACAGGATGCATGTTATTTATTAGGTTAGTATTGTGGAGTAACTACAATGCTGAGCCATCCTCAGTTTTCTCCTATCACAGCCATTAAACTCAAACTGTTTTTAAAGTCACCATTGGCCACATGGTGAAATCCCTCAGCGGTTTCCTTCCTCTCCGGCAACTAAGTTAGGAAGGACGCCTGTATCTCTTTGTAGTGATTGGGTGCATTGATACACCATCCAAAGTGTAATTAATAACTAGCCCATGCTCAAAGAGATATTGAAGGTCTGGTTTTTTTACTGCCAATAGGTGCCCTTATGTGCGAGGCATTGTAAAACCTCCCCGAGGAACCTCACAAACAATTGTATGTGTGGGGTACAGAGATGAGGCAGTCATTAAAAAATTGTGAGAAACTATTGCACACAGTCCATGCAACTTGTGACTTGTTAAGCACATTTTACTCCTGAACTTATTTAGCACATTTTACTCCTGAACTTATTTAGGCGTGCCATAAATGGGTTGAATACTTATTGACTCAATACATTTCAGCTTTACATTATTCATTTTTACAAATTCGAAAAACATAATTCCTCTGACATTATGGGGTATTATTGTGTGTTGGCCAATGACAACAACTCTAAATGTTACATTCAGGCTGTAACACAACAAAATGGTAAGTCTTGGGGTGTGAATAATTTCTCAAGGTACTGTAGTTCTAATTGTACCCCAATTCCATTTTGTGTGATTATGAAAGCTCTTGAGGATTTCAGAAATGTATCATTTGTTGTGCTATGTTGGATAGTTGTCGAAAGAGGTTACAGAAGACGGAAATGCAAAGTGTCCCACTTTTTTTCCTGAATTCACCTTACTATAGTTCTGCTTGGTGCCATTTGTGTCCAAAAATGAACAGGGTAACAGTACTACAAGAACCAGAGCCCTGCCTAACATACATACAGGTGGTCCCTAATGTAAACTGGATATCCTTCCTTCATTGGAAAAGCCTAGAAGACTGTCCCACTTTGTCCTATTTTCACCGCTGTCCTATTTTAGCTAGCTACGGTTGGTAAAGCGTGACACAATTACAGCCTTTTGACATTTTCTAAGCTTAAAAACATCAAAACACAAATAGCTATGTCACTAATCTTACTGTATGCCTTGTGGGGTGAGCTTCCTGTTTGAAGTTGCGCTGCCCCCCCTCTGTTACACCAATGAAGTGATGTGGTTTCTCTGCAAGGGCGTAGTAACAAGAAATAAATGTCAGGATTAAGCCGTCCCAGTTTATATGATGTCCCACTTTATCTGAATTCACCCTAAATGTCAACAGACAACGGGCGCGTTTGAGCGGATCACTTCTGACGAGTGGTTACGGCCTTTTCAAAGTGTTACATTATAGGGATACAAATTGTCCGACTTGTGCCTACATGTTAATTCCTGAACTTCGCAAAAATCATCTGATCAAAGGTCATGAAGTTCGCTGTCACCACCTTTTGTAACAATCTAACCATTACGAAACTTCTATCAGATCAAATAAGCCTCACGTAGCAAATTAGCCATTATATTTCTTGTTGACCAAATTTGACACTCATTGACCTCCATTAAAAAATGTCTCAATTCATGGGTTTATTTTTCATGGATTCCGGTGGGGTACCCCCACGCAGGGGGTATCAGTGCTGGCAACACTGGCTGCAGTAGCCCATGGGAAGGGGGTCACACTCAGACAATCAGAGGGGACATATTATACAAAGTAATCAAAGGTCTGACTGCACAGAGATGCTTGGGAAAAATGGTCACAACGGGGGACCAGAGTGTGTTTCAGGGGAAGGGGGTGCATCCAATCTCCATCACCTAGGACTTGACAGTGGTTTATCAAATCTCTCAATTTTTCCCAATTTTGCTCAATCTCACATGCTTTCTCAAACAGCTGTAACTGTAGAATGTCGTGGAAATTCTAAAGAATCAGGAATGACTTGGATAATTCTTCAAACAATCAAACACTTTAAAGTCTTAACGAGGGAGCAGGTCAATACAACTCACACATACAGGGTGAATCGATTGAGTGCTCGACTAGTACAGAAACGCAAGGCGTTTTATGTAGAAACCATAACTGCTTAGTTGGTTGGTTCCACCCCTTCCCGGCAGATCAAGACATCCTAAGCTATCTTGTTTTCTTCTTGTGGTCAGATGTATCAGATGTGTGAGGTCAGATGTATCAACTGTGTGAGGTCATAGCGCACAAAGAAGTGATAACATTAGTTCCGTTACTCCTCTCTGTTCACATATCTCCACACAGCTGTGCCCTTGAAAGATATGAGAAGAACAGGATGGACTGAGACAATGTGGTCACTCTGGGGCCCTTTGTTCAACTTGGTCACACAGAATAAGACAGGCAGAGTGGAAAAATACCAGCTTCTTCTTAGACAGTGGGAATTTACAGGTTTAAGGCTCATAAAGATCGTGCATAACAAAATTTGCCATTTTTGCCCCGACAATATGCATTCTTAAATCAAGTCCTTTCTTGAGTTGGGCTCTGGGATGTAACAACCATTGAGCATCTGAGCTTAGGGTTGAAAGTGCGGTGGCAGGTAGCCTAGTGGTTAGAGCGTTGGACTAGTAACTGAAAGGTTGCTAGATTGAATCCCTGGGCTGACAAGGTAAAAATCTGTAGTTCTGCCCCTGAACAAGGCAGTTAACCCACTGTTCCTAGGCCGTCATTGTAAATAACAATTTGTTCTTAACTGACTTGACTAGTTAAATAAATAATGTGGTGGAAAGGGGTTGAGTGTGTATCCAACATCTGTTGCTAGGGGGTAAGGATGCTAGGGACAATATAGGATTAATCACAATTGTTTGCTCAAATAATAATTGCCTGACAAAAATGCAATGGCAATCCTAGTTATAGGAAACAATCCTTTGCATGAACTGTTGACATTATTATGCTTGTTAATGATGGAAATGAAGAGTTTAAAAATAAATAGCTGTACATAAAGCAAATTGGGGGGAGAGCATTGGAAATGCTTTTAGAGGTTGATCTGCTTCTGTTCTGTGGGTGGCGCTGGATGGGTCCTGGCCTTCTGGGGGGGGGGGGGGCGATATATGGTACAGAAAATATCATGGTACAGCTATATGGACACGCAATCACTATAGTACTTTTTAATGGTAAACTCCGAGACGCTGGCCTTCTAGGCAGTTGCAAAGAAAAAGCCATATCTTATTCTGGCCAATAAAAAGAAAAGATTAAGATGGGAAAAAGAATAGACACTGGACAGAGGAACTCTGCCTAGAAGCCCAGCATCCCAGTCACCTCTTCACTGTTGACGTTGAGACTGGTGTTTTGCGGGTACTATTTAATGAAGCTGCCAGTTGAGGACTTGTGAGGTGTCTGTTTCTTAAACTAGATACTCTAATGTAATTGTCCCCTTTGCACAGTTGTGCACCGGGGCCTCCCACTCCTCTTTCTATTCAGGTTAGAGACAGTTTGCGCTGTTCTGTGAAGGGAGAAGTACACAGCATTGTACGAGATCTTCAGTTTCTTGGAAATTTCTAGCATGGAAAAGCCTTCATTTCTCAGAACAAGAATAGACTGACGAGTTTCAGAAGAAAGGCTTTGTTTCTGTCCATTTTGAGCCTGTAATCGAACCCACAAATGCTGATGCTCCAGATACTCAACTAGTCAGGGCAGTTTTATTGCTTCTTGTTAATGATGGAATCTTTGAATAGTTGCAGGAAAATCTCACCACTTGGATGGAAAACTAGTTTATGGTTTTGGATTGAATACTGTTTTTGGACAATCCATCATAAAGACACATATACACAAAAATAGTGACATAAGTGAGCAGTTGATGTCTGTTTTTATTATCAATATGCATCCCTTTATTAAGATTTATTCTAATGGCCCATATAATGCCAAAAACATAGAAACCACAAATTGGGCAAAAAAAGTCATACAGCTTCATAAGTGTTACATCTTTCCTCAAGAGAAAACATTTATCTTTGTCTCTTTGTTCCTAAACGGTACAGGTATATAAAATGATTTGTTTTCAGATCTCCATACAGTGCTTTAGAGAAGCTCAGAAAAAAGTCAACTTACAACACATTAAGAATAAGGGGCACATTTTTTCAAATGTCTCAATGCACACAGCAGTTAAATATTGAAGTGATTTACTTCCTGTTTCAATTGCTAGAGAACAATTCCAACTAGTTAAGTCAGTTTGGCTTTTTGGTCCATAACAGAACTTGTACAACCATGTTCCCAAATAATTGACCTTATTCAATATCTATCTGAAACATCAGTTTAATGTTAAAACCTTCTATGAAATGTAACATTCTATCTATTTAGAATTTGCATTTATTTGAAAAGGTGAGCTTAGAATGAATGCAAAAGTAAGATCTACGAAGGAATAGAAGAATCTGCTAAATTAAAATGTCCCCATTTCTTTTTAATTTAGAGTAGTGATCAAAACATGCACATTGGACTGCAACTATAGAATTCTCCACTTGCAGAGGACTTATGTTTTCAACACAGTGCATTTATACAGAGGAATGTTGATTGCTCAGTGCAATTGAACTGCACCCCAATCCTCTTTTCACCAGTCCATTTCTCTAACCACTTCATCACTTAACTAACCAAGGCCATTATAAACAGTAGGACTAAACATTTCCATTGAGTCAATTATAAGTGCATGTTGTTGAATGAGTCAGTACAAACAGTGCAGCAGTAGAAGTAGCATCGTCAGTCAAAGTGAATGTTCAAGGCAGGTTGGAAACGAACACAATGGTAACCACCATTTCTTTAAAACAGTTACTAAACAACACAACAGCTAACCCAAACCACCCAAGCTCCACCTCAGCAGTCTAAAACCAAGCAGGTGCTTTTGACAGGCTCTTCTCTCTACAACAGGCATAGGTAGATTGTGGCCTTAACATTGGTTGCTTATCATTTTCAAAACCTATTTATCAATTAATTAAGCTATAATTAGGGCCAGAATGATTTACTTTTTTCTTTATATTAGAAGTAAAAAAAAGTCATGTCTCATATGTCAGAGCATTCCAAAAAACAAGGCAATGTCATTTCAGCTGCCTAAACAAAACTTTAACAAAAGCTGAAAAAGTACAACATTAAACCCCATTACTCATCTTGCATAGCAAAAAACACCAGTACAATCCCATATTGAAATGTTTTAAACCATCATCAATTCACAAACCTAGATAGATTTCTGGATAACAGATGTGGCTGTCATTGGCAGAGTTTTCAAATGAAATGAGTGTTCTTATTGCACATGTTCAGGCAGGCCCTGCTCTCCACTTAAAGATGTTTGCTGCAGTTTCATTATTCTCCAGTTTTACCGGAATGAGGACAAGCATCTACCTAGGAATGGCAACTGACTGGAATGGCAAATGACTTCTGCCCAATACTGAAGCAGCAATTCTCCTTGGCCATCAAGTAGTGACCGTTTTTATGGACCATGTTCTGGGGAATTTCACGGCAGAAAAAAGGAGCAGTCAAGCATGTGCTAACATGACTACATAAACACTACCGTACAGTCACCTACATGTGTCTTCTTTCACCTTGACGAGCACCAAATCTAATGTCCTAACTCTGTGCTTTTACTTTAGGATTTAAATAGCTAGGTAATAAACAATAATGCATGCAGCCTTGGTTTCAAACATCAGTTCAATAACTGACCGTAAATAACTCCTCTGTGCTGAAACACACAGACCGATGTTCAATGGCAATCATTTGGTAGATTTCACTCCTACATGTAGTTGTTCAGTTCTTGGCATGAATGCTGTGACTGACCAGTGACTGATCATCTAGCCTACCTGTATCTGCAGTCATTGAATAGAGCAATACCAAAAGCCTTTTCAGCACTAATCTCCTTCACTGTTCTTGGTTCAGGTACAGTGAATAGACATATGGATATTCACAACGTCACGGTCCTCTCTCCAGATTCTGAGAGGTTTTAGTGTTATGCAGAGGAACCCGTCCTCTTCAGTGTTTTAGTCAAAGTCAGTGGATCCACTTTGGGAGAAGCTGAGCTAAAAACAACACGCTAAGTTATTTCATATAAGTGGTTGGGCTGCAGTCATATACTTAGAAAAACTGAGGAAGCCCTCAGAAATGATGGACCGTTTTACATTTTTGTATTATGCCATTTTGGATTTGATTGTGGTCCAAGTTCAGAAGGTGATGAATTTCCAAATATGATCTTACATTTTTTGTAAAAAATTTTTTTTTTTTTTTTTAAATGCTCACAGCTGGCTGTTATCATTTGGTCAGATAAAACATGTATGTTTGTTCATCCTGGGTTATCCATCAGATCTTAAAGTCAATAGAAAGAACATATTTCTTCTCTCTATTTTCTCTTCTCTCCATTTGTGTCCAAATCCTAGGAGGACATACAGTGCACTCTGGTATGGAGAATTAAGGGAGGATGTGGGGGTGGTTCAGTGGTTAGCGTTGACTCAAGTCAGGGGTGGGGTTTGACTGAAAGTTAAGGGATAAGAAGTTCAAGGGGGTGGTGTGTGACTGGAAGAGCAGTGGTGGTGACTATGTTTGACTGGGCGGGGGTGTGACTGGTAGATCAGTAGTGGTGACTCAGGGTTTGACTGGAGGGGGGGGGGGGGTGACTCAGGGTTTGACTGGCTGCGAGAGGGAAGCCAGAGGATGACTCAAGGCTCAGCAGGAGGGTCGGTCGGTCCGTTCTTTGGCGGCATGGAGAGGATGCTCTCTGCCTCTTCGTACATCTGAAGAAGAGACAGAGGTCAATAGAAGCCAGTCAACATGTATTGTTATGAATGTGTGCGTTTACCGGGATAAATGGCACGTCCTGGAAGAGCTCCTGGATGAAGCGGCGTGCCGACAGACGGAACATGCAGTGGGCCAGCAGGTAGGACACCTCAGAGTAGAGACAAATGTCATCGAATGCATAGGGGAACTTCTCCTTAATCCTGTCAAGACAACAGACACAGGGATATCAACCTCGGTTTGAGTGTGTGTGTAGTGAAAGGAATGTGTGTGGGTCTTACGTTAGCAGGTTAGTCTCGTGGCCTTTGGTCCCCACAGAGGAGCTGAGGTTGACCACCAGACGCAGGACCTCCTTCCTGAGGAGAACCCTGCCGGCCGGAGCATCCTCTGGGATGGACTTCACTCCTGAGGGGGGAGAGAGACCACAGATAGCCAGGAGGGTTAGTCCATTCCTCTTCAACAAACAAAATAACCCTTCGCTTGTGAGAAAAGCATTGTATGAGAGAAAATATCTATTTTTAAACACTTACCCAAAACCAGTTCAGTGCTGCGGGTGCTTCCTGGAGAGTCCTGGGACATAGCATCATTGCACCCAGACACCCCTGACAGTTTGGTTTGGGCCATGACCTCCAAGTGATTCTGCACAGGTGGACTGCACCACTCTGAGAAAGGGTGGTCTTCCGTCAAGTCTGAGGGAGAAAGGAGAATTCAATTAAATTGTTTATTGGTTGCAGACTGCTAATATAATAAGTAAAAATATTACAAGGAAGCAAAAACACAAATTGATAAACAACACAATGTTCTATATACACACTGATCAAAAATATAAAACGCAACATACAACAATTTCAATACTTTTTCTGAGTTACAGTTCATATGAGGAAATAAGTCTAATTTATTTCAATAAGCCCTAATCTATGGATTTCACAAGACTGGGAATACACCCCCCCCCCCCCAAAAAAAAACTATGGGCCTCAGGAACATTCAAATTGCAAACCGCTCGCCCACACAACGCCCGGTTGGACCTACTGACAAATTCTCTAAAACAACGAAATGAACATTTAATTCTCTGCCAACAGCTCTGATGGACATTGCAGTAAGCATGCCAAGTGCATCATGCCAAGTGCATCTGCGGCATTGTGTTGTGTGTCAAAACGGCACATTTTAGAGTACCCTTTTATTGTCCCCAGCACAAGGTGCACCTGTGTAATGATCGTCGTTTAATCAGCTTCTTGATATGCCACACCTGTCAGGTAGATCGATTATCTTGGCAAAGAAGAAATTCTCACTAACAGGGATGTAAACAAATTTGTGCACAAGATTTGAGAGAAATAAGCTTTTTGTGCATTTGGAACATTTCTGGGATATTTTATTTCAGCTCATGAAACCAACACTTTACATGTTGTGCTGATATTTCTGTTCAGTACAAATATAATGCATCTGCAGCTGACCTGGGTGGCTGTCGAATGAGCTGAAGCCAAGCACAGTCAGCCCAGTGCAGTAGAGGCAGTTATCGTCGTTGTGTTCCTGTAGACCAGTCTCCTCTGAGCCCAGTAGCTGCTGCTGCTCTGCACGGCTCACCCCCATCAGCTCTGTGATGCTCAGCTGGGAGCGGAGCACAGCATGCCGGGAGTGAGGGCTGGGACCTGGGGGAAGGAGCACACACACCCACACGATCATACATTTAGCCTTTTTATTCAAGCCTGTTGGTCCTGAGCGGGCCTCTTATCTCAAGCAGAGCCATGATGCCCCCGCGTGCTAAGCTCAGTGCTATACAACTCCTTACTGAAGGAAAGAGATTGTGTTGACCCTGGGCTATTTCTTACCATCTGAGTCTCCAGAGAAGAATTTGGCAGATCTGTCCTCAGAGGGCGGGCTGGTTCTCTTCTGGAAATACGGTGTTTCTTTTATCTAGGAAACAAATGATACTACAGTTAGCAACACTCACAGCTTTATCCTTAAATATATAAACAACCTAAATTTCTTTGGTAAAATATCTAGAGTACAAGTTAAATTGACAGATGAGGGGGCAGAGTGGGATGAGATGGGGAGTGAAGTGGGCCAGAGGGTTCAGTGCATCTGGGTTCAGAGAGAGGGGTCAAACGATGGTCACTACCTGGAACATGTTGTTGATGTCCACAGGCAGCGCCAGGCCGATGAAGTCATCAGAGCTGCCATAGGTGGCACTGGACACCATGGATCTCACTGAGGAGGACCGCTGTAGAGTTGTCTGGCTGATGGGGCTCAGCAGATCCTCCTTATCCAGAGAGACAAAACTCAGAGCCTTCAGGAACCTAGAGATGGAGAGAGGGATACAGTGAGTTAGGAGGCAGGACAGGTAGTGTGATGGGGTGGGGAGAAAGAGATCAAGACTGAGTAAAAGAGACAAGACTGTACTTATAGAACAACGCAAACATGAGGTAGGTTTGACTTGACTTTCTACATGCAATCAGCAGTTGGTTGCCTCAGTCAGGGACATGGGTCAGGAAAAAAAGGAGGGCTAGACTTCCCACACCGTAATATAGATGAACATTTAGGATGTAGGAACAGCGGAGTCACATCTACTCAAATGACCACAGCAGGGTTCAGAAGGGCCTTGGGTTACAACATTTCTGTAACTTACCCAGAATTCACAGGATTTCTGGAAAACCTGTGAATTTTGGGGAAGTTACTAGAATTTTGCTACCATAGAAGGGGCACAATAAAGTTGATGCCAAGGGTGGACATGGGGGACGGGGTGTTGCAGCTTAGCGCTTCCTCTGTGGTGTCAAATAAGGAACATCCAATAAAGGAGAGGGAGGGAGGGGTGAGCTAGCGCCTGTTAAGATGTCTGTCCACGCACCGTGGAAGGAGGGCTCTGACAGGCCTGCGACTGGACCCAGCTGGCCCACCGTGACCCAAACAGCCAAACCTTTTTACTGAGCACCTACTGAAAAAGGGACCATCAGAAACAGCACACACACACAGCATGTTACTCCCATTGGGGGAGGGCTGCTGAGGGCTGAAGAGACACGACTTTACCAAAGATCTGTCATCAGATACAGTTGTTTAAGAACATGATTCCAGTGATGGGATGTTATGTCTACTGAGGGAGTGGACGACAAAAAAAAAATGGAATTACTCATTATTTTGGTTTCAACAAAGCTCCTGGTACATTTCAGCAGATTCCAGAAGTAATTGGAACATTCATTCAAGCTAAAGCAGAGGTCAAACTGTTGATCTTGTCATGAGGGAGACGGGAGTATTCCGAGAAGTAGTATTAGTCGTGGGAGATTCTAGGAAAATAGTTCCTAAGGGAGTGTGTGTGTGTGGACAAGTTGAGGGGGACTGAGTGAGTGGAGCCATATGTTTGAATGTGTGTAGGTGTATTTATCAGGGATGCAAACTGCTGAAGGGCATAAAAATGTGACACTTTTTTCTCCCACTGAAACATGCAAAAGAAATCCCTGCAAGGGAGAAATGCAGGTTTTAACTAATTAAAACAACAAAGAATATGATATACATGATCAGTCTCTGTGTGTAAAATAAAAAGTGGTTAATGTGAACCTAACTCAAAGGTGAAAAATGTAAAGAAAGCAATCTAATGTTATTTGTTGCCTGGACTTTACTGCAAATGAAAAAAAAACAATACACTAATATTGCAGTTAGCCATGAGAGCCTTTATAATAGAACGCTTGTGACCACACACATACAGTTGAAGTTGGAAGTTTACATACACTTAGGTTGGAGTCATTAAAACACGATTTTCAACCACTCCACAAATTTCATGTTAACAAACTATAGTTTTGGCAAGTCGGTTAGGACATCTACTTTGTGCATGACACAAGTCATTTTTCCAACAATTGTTTACAGACAGATTATTTCACTGTATACAATTCCAGTGGGTCAGAAGGTTACTAACACTAAGTTGACTGTGCCTTTAAACAGCTTGGAAAATTCCAGAAAATGGTGTCATGGCTTTAGAAGCTTCTGATAGGCTAATTGACATAATTTGAGTCAATTGGGGGTGAAACTTTGCATGTATTCACACTCAGTGCCTCTTTGCTTGACATTATGGGAAAATCAAAAGAAATCAGCCAAGACCAAGATTGTAGACCTCCACAAGTCTGGTTCATGCTTGGGAGCAATTTCCAAACGCCTGAAGGTACCACGTTCATCTGTACAAATAATAGTACGCAAGTATAAACACCATGGGACCACGCAGCCATCATACCGCTCAGGAAGGAGATGCGTTCTGTCTCCTAGAGATGAACGTACTTTGGTGCGAAAAGTGCAAATCAATCCCAGAACAACAGCCAAGGATCTTGTGAAGATGCTGGAGGAAACAGGTACAAAAGTATCTATATCCACAGTAAAACGAATCCTATATCCACATAACCTGAAAGGCCGCCCAGCAAGGAAGAATTCACTGCCCCAAAACCGCCATAAAAAAGCCAGACTACGGTTTGCAACTGCACATGGGGACAAAGATCGTACTTTTTGGAGAAATGTCCTCTGGTCTGATGAAACAAAAATTTAACTGTTTGGCCATAATGACCATCGTTATGTTTGGAGGAAAAAGGGGGAGGCTTGCAAGCCGAAGAACACCATCCCAACCGTGAAGCATGGGGGTGGCACCATCATGTTGTGGGGGTGCTTGTCTGCAGGAGGGACTGGTGCACTTCACAAAATAGATGGCTTCATGAGGAAGGAAAATTATGTGGATATATTGAAGCAACATCTCAAGACATCAGTCAGGAAGTTAAAGCTTGGTTTCAAATGGGTCTTCCAAATGGACAATGACCCCAAGCATACTTCCAAAGTTGTGGCAAAATGGCTTAAGGACAACAAAGTCAAGGTATTGGAGTGGCCATCACAAAGCCCTGACCTCAATCCCATAGAAAAGTTGTGGGAAGAACTGAAAAAGCGTGTGCGAGCAAGGAGGCCTAGAAACCTTCAACTGTAAATATTGCACTTATATTGGGAAAAAAAACATCTTAAGAAATAGAATGAAACAAACAGGCATTCGATTTTTGCTCTGTTATCGTGGCCACTATAGACATCAATCAAGTGCACAAGGCTACATGTGTGCAAAAATATCGTTCACTGAGTAAAAACAAGTATAATTCCCCCCTCACTTACACACACCTGTAACTGTCAAGTTCAACACAATATCTTTGGGCTACACTGCACATTATTACATTGTACACGTTCTGCCTGTGGACATCTGTTCTACAATGTACCAGCAAAAGTGAGAGGGAAAGTGTGTGGTGTTCCTTTCACCTCTATAGTGGCATCCAGCTTAAGCCAGGCCCAGCTCCAGCTACACTTAATTCCTGAATCCACTTGTTAAACAAGCAACGCCTCATTTTCACCTAATTCTCTCATAACGTTCGCTGTCTGACTTTATTAGCAAGCTAATTTTCACACCATAATCTCAATTACGTGAACAGATAAGTTGGCTAATGTTGCTCAACATTTCTCTGGCTAGCTAATGAGAATTCGATCCAGCTAACAAGATACTTAACAATGGTAACGTTTATACTTGTTCCATCACACTTTCTCCCTCACCTCAAACTTTCGAAATGCCAGTAGTTTTTTGGCTACAGGTCATGAAGTAATGCTTCAGCACCTTCTCCGTGGTCAGGCTCCTCACCTAACGTTACCTCTTCGTTATCGCTGCTGTAACTGGCAAGCTGCCTTTCCAGAGCATGCGCTGATTGATGCTGTAACTAGTAAATTGGTTCTCTTCTTTCTTCAGTCGCATGCTGCGCTGCATTCTGTTGATATGTAAACGATTGGCTGAGCCTGGGATACAGCATCCAGTATTGCTCCAAGCGCGCATCACTCGTTCTCTTACAGCCAGTACTGATCCAAACCTCCCCCCCATCCAAACTTCTCTCATCGGATCAACACGAATCACTTAGGTCACTTATTTTGGATTCAAAACGGGGAAATTCGCCATAAGGTGACAAGTTTGCATCCCTGATTTATGTGTATGTGCGTTACCTCCTTGGGGTGAGTCTGGAGTCCAGGCTGCCAGTCTTCATGTTGATGGTATCGGTGAAGAGCATGTCTTTGACTGGGGAAGCCAGAGCCTCGCTGTGGGACAGGGACGAGTGGATCCTCTGCTGCTGCAGCCTCTTCAGCGTAGCGTAGCCCAGCGCGTCACGCTGACTGGCGTACGTATCACGACAACTTGCGTACTTCAGCGTGGCGTAGCCCAGCGCGTCCCGGGAGTTGGAGTACATGAGGCTGCAGTCCGTTAGGCCGCTCAGGGTGGTCAACGAGGGCGACTTGAGGGACTGGGCGCGGCGGGGAAGGGTGTGGGAGGAGCCGGGGGGCACAAGGGAGGCAGAACTGGATTTGGACAGAGAGGAGAGGTGGGCGGTGTGGGGCTGGGGGGTGAGGGACGTCAGGGTCTGGATGGTCTGGGCGCTGATCACACTGTTGAGGCTGACACCGTCCGTGTCGATGGTGGATGGCAGGGTCTCCCTGGAGGGGCTGGAGCTCATAGAGCTGATGCCGCTGGTGGTCGTGTCCGTGTTGAAGCTCTGACTGCGCGATTTAAACTGAGCCCCCCCGCTATACCCGACTAGGCGCTCCCGGCTAGCCTGTTCTCTCTGGTTCTCACCCACCCCTGACCCTCCTACCGCCACTGACCGGCCTGGCAACCTCCCCTCCCCAATGCTGGGGGTGCTGCCCCGGTTCTCAGATGCCTTGCTTCCCACAAAGGAAGTTTCTAGGTTGACAGAGGGGCTTTTGGGCAGGTCATTATAGATTGGGAAGACGTCTGAAGATCCAAAGGTGTAGCTGGGCTCGGTGACGGTGCGTTTGCGCCCCTCCACCCCTCCTCCGCGGCCCCTGGGAATGCCCTTGGGGTCGCTGTTGCTGCGGAGCTTCTTCCCAGACAGCGACAGGGAGTGGAGGAGGCGGTTGCGGAAGCGGCTGGAGGCCAGGAGGGTGAAGGGGCTGCGGTCTTTGTACTTGGGTCTCATGTACATAGGAGGATCGTCCGACAGGTCACAGTTCTCCAGCTTCTCATCGTCCATGATGTACATACCTGGAAGTGACCATTCACGGTTAATCGAATCAAATTGTATTTGTCACATGCGCCGAATATAACAGGTGTAGGCCTTACCGTGAAATGCTTACAAGCCGTTAACCAACAATGCAGTTAAGAAAAAAAGGGTTAAGAAAGTATTTATTAAAATAATAAGAATATACATTTTAAATAAAATGTACTTGATAGTTTGGGGTAAACATTTGGAATGTATTATAACTAGTTGTACAATGATGACTAGAGACTTACTGGGCTGTGTGGAGTCACTCTCACTGTTGTGCATGGAGCTGCTGGAGTCAGAGGCGAGGCTGAGGCTGGAGGGGACAGAGGACAGCAGGCTGGGGGGGTTGGGGTGGGGCTCCATGTCATCAGGGACAACGGGCCACAGCGTCCGGCGGCTGTGTCTCACAGCGTCCCAGCCGTGCTGCTTCAGCATGTCACAGCCCTGACGCGTCTTCGAGATCAGCCCCAACACGTACAGACACGTCCTACACAGAGTCAGACATTACAGAAAGGTCCTGGACAGAGATAGAGTATTCTTATGGGACAGCACAACCATGTTGCTTCACTAGAAGCACCTTCAATATGAGAGTTTCACATATGAATACGTCTTACCCTCTGACGGAGAGAACCTCACAGTGCAGAGCCAGAACCACTATGTCAGGGACCACCCCTTCCTCTTGCAGGAGGTTCAACCCCCAGTTTGACGAACCTATGTTACCCTGGAAGCAAACCGTTTAAAAACGTTAATTCTCATGTTATTAGGAAAACGATTTCACGGGCGAATCATGTCAATAATTGGCACATAATTGTGGAACTCCTCAGATGAAAATAGATGTGGTAGTTAGTCATTCTTAATTATACTGACCAAGGCCCAAAGTGCTGCCTTAAGCTGTTTAATGCCCTCCCACTTGTCCAGCATCGGGGAGCGAACAGTGTAGCTTAGGTCAGGAACCACATTCTAAAGAGAAAGTAAGAAACTAAAATAGTATTAAACGCATTACGCCTGTAGGCCTAATTGCTACTTGACCAGTGTAATAGTGGGTGGTTCAACTAGCTGCAGTTACCTGGACTTCCAGTAGATGGCAGCCTGTCTTGTCATGGACAAGCTGGCCATACAGATGCACAGGAAGATAAACATTTGGCCTCTGTAACCTTTGGTTGCTTCGACGTACATAGTTGTCTCCGTCGACAGGTTTACGGTACGTGGTGAGAGCCTCGTTCAGCTGCTCCTCGATCATGTCCACATATTTCAGGTTATACTCCTACAAAACATACGATGACATACAAACTCGACCAGTTTTTGATGCTCTCATGCGACAGCCAAAAGATGCAACTCATCATTTATTACATTGTTTGCTGGAGTATAAATGTACCTTCTGCCATTTCTCTAGCTGCTTGGTGACGTAGCCCCTCTCATTGAGGTAGGAGAAGCCCTTTGGAATGGACAAGAACCTGGAGATAAGAATGACAGAGGTTAGAGACAAAAGGACCTAATACAGACTGCAAATAGCAGCAGCGTTGTCTCCCAGCAGCTTACCGTAGCAGCAGCAGGACCCCCTTGTCTCCCAGGTGTGTGAGAGCTGGCTTCATCTGGATCAGAGCATGGAGGTTTGCCTGGAGAACAACAAAAAAACACATCTCAGCTAACACACTACCGGAGTCAAAAACTACTGGATTAAGCTAAATTACAGACGGTAAGGTACAGCAGTGACCAGGGATGACATAGCAAGACACCGCAACAGAAACTCAGGCCCCTCATTCCTCACCTTGTCCTCGCAGGCCTCATCCAGTATGTCCAGCGCCTCCATGGAGATACTCTTGTTGCGGTCGTGGAGCTGGGTGACCAGGAGCTCGATGCCCCAATTACTGAAGAACTCGACGTTGGCACGCAGCAGCACCCGCAGGTGTTTAGTGGCATACAACCTGCAGTTCTGTGGTACACCAACAGGGGGCAGAAGAGGACAGGCTAGAGACAAAGACGGTATGAAGATGGACTAAAACTGCTTCTTCAATAGAAATCCCCCATCACACTTGTAGCCGATGTCACGGCGACGTTGGCTAGCTAAACTCACGAGTAGAAACACGTCGTCGGGTCCAAAGGTCATTCTCACTCCGAACTGTGCACGTGCAGGCCGTCAAATCAACGGCACTCTTTCGATGTTAAATTGTTTTTGACGGAAATTCTAACGGTGTCAGTTTGTCACTTTCAACGAGGTTACTCGAGAACTACTAAAGACATTGGCTCGAATCTACATTCTGCCTTTTAGATTGAGGTTTAATTAACAACCAAGGAAGAATTCTTCACCACTCTCATTGACTTCTCAAACCCCGGCCTGGTCCGTTTGGTCTGGTTGACGAGTGTTCCCGAAAGTCTTGCGATGTTGTTATAAAGTTACTGTCATTCTGAAACCCTAACACACATATGCTCCATTTAAAGCACAACGAACCGAATTGCACATCACAATAAACAAATTAAATACAGGTAGTTGCTTTCCGAACACGTGTGCAAGCTCCTCCTCCCTCTCTATGAAACCAAGATTGATCAATTCCTGTGTGAATTCCATCTGTGTGTTCTCAGTGTAGGTGGCGGTGCTCTTACGTCAGTGGCAGCGGTGAGGATCTTGGACAGGATGACCCTGGACAGCCCGTCACGGCTGTAGTCCAGTGTGGACACAGTGAGCTTCAGCGGGTGGTCCTGATTCTTCAGTGTACAGATGCTCAACAGGCTAGTAGGAGAGCACAGGATACAGGGAATCAATGTACTGCTCCATACACACAACAACACAATGACTTGAGTAAGATGAAGTGAGAGTGAAAGAGGACAAAGGAAATTCGTTGTAGTAGCTTAAAAAAAGGCACCAGGCACCTCTAAAAATGGGTCTGTTGAAGGTACTAGGGATCTCCCAAGAAAAAAAACATCCGGAAGAAACTCGTTAGGGGAAAAAAAACACTAATGGACGTTAAGAGACTGACCACTGGAAGACACCGCACTTCTCCAGCATCTTGACGCCGTGCGGGTGTGAGGAAAGAGTGCCCAGGAACAGGAAGTAGTGCTGGCTGAGGGTGGTGAGCAGCCCGTTGCTCTGGAGACTGCGGTCGGGCTTGAGCCCCGAAGATGATGAGAGCCACTGGACTATGTCCTTCACCAGGTCCTCCAGGTACACCTGCCCATCCTGACACACAGAGATGTAATGTTCAGGTAATGTTGGACATGGTGAGAGAGGTTAAAGTAAGGTCATGTAATTATTTGATTATCAAAAGAGTTTACAATCAGAAGTTGTTTAAAACGTTTTTTTGATTGTTCATTAATAGGCCTGCATAGTGAAATTCTCTACTGCTATTTGTAAATATCAGTAGTCTATTAGAGTTTTACCTCATAGTTAACCCTCTCACCTCGTCAGACTCCAGGAGGAACTCAATGAACTGGCATCCCACCACAGTGAGCTGCCTGGCTTTGCTGTGGTCCAGCTCCAGGCTGGCATACAGCTTACTGCTGGGCTTATAGAAGAACAGCAGCCTGCGCACAAACCTGCAGAAATAGAAGCCCAGCGTCAGACAGACAGACAGACAGAGAGAGAAGCCCAGCGTCAGACAGACAGACAGACAGACAGAGAGAGAAGCCCAGCGTCAGACAGACAGACAGACAGAGAGAGAAGCCCAGCGTCAGACAGACAGACAGACAGAGAGAGAAGCCCAGCGTCAGACAGACAGACAGACAGAGAGAGAAGCCCAGCGTCAGACAGACAGAGAGAGAAGCCCAGCGTCAGACAGACAGACAGAGAGAGAAGCCCAGCGTCAGACAGACAGACAGAGAGAGAAGCCCAGCGTCAGACAGACAGACAGAAAGAGAAGCCCAGCGTCAGACAGACAGACAGAAAGAGAAGCCCAGCGTCAGACAGACAGACAGAAAGAGAAGCCCAGCGTCAGACAGACAGACAGAGAGAGAAGCCCAGCGTCAGACAGACAGACAGAGAGAGAAGCCCAGCGTCAGACAGACAAAGAGAGAGAAGCCCAGCGTCAGACAGACAAAGAGAGAAGCCCAGCGTCAGACAGAGAGAGAGAGAAGCCCAGCGTCAGACAGAGAGAGAGAGAAGCCCAGCGTCAGACAGAGAGAGAGAGAAGCCCAGCGTCAGACAGAGAGAGAGAGAAGCCCAGCGTCAGACAGAGAGAGAGAGAAGCCCAGCGTCAGACAGACAAAGAGAGAAGCCCAGCGTCAGACAGACAAAGAGAGAAGCCCAGCGTCAGACAGACAAAGAGAGAAGCCCAGCGTCAGACAGACAAAGAGAGAAGCCCAGCGTCAGACAGAGAGAGAGAGAAGCCCAGCGTCAGACAGAGAGAGAGAGAAGCCCAGCGTCAGACAGAGAGAGAGAGAAGCCCAGCGTCAGACAGAGAGAGAGAGAAGCCCAGCGTCAGACAGACAAAGAGAGAAGCCCAGCGTCAGACAGACAGAGAGAGAAGCCCAGCGTCAGACAGAGAGAGAGGAAAGGCAACAAAAGAGGATCAAACATCACAAGCATATTCCCTTCATGTTACCTTTGGTTTGGTGAAAGAAGTGGTTGTAATGTTACTTACTTGTGTATTTGTTCATCTTTATTGCTCCGCAGGTTAACGTTGGGCCACTACAGATGGGAAAAGGCAACATTAAAAGAAAACTTCAATTGAAGAGACAGTAGCGAAAAAGAGACTGTAATACGTTTGGATTTATTGCAGTCCTGCTCCACTCACCTTCAGTATTGTTGCGATGAGAACCCAGTTCCAGTCCAGGTTCTCTTTGTGGTTCAGGATGTGGCTGTCTCTCAGGTTCATCATGAGAGCATCCTCAGTGTCCTGCAATGCAAACAAGGACAGCATTTCAAATACCACCACAGCAAATCCCAGATGCTTTTGTTGCAACACAGGGACATGGTTTGATTTGTACCTTAATGACAAAGATATCTCTCTGTGGTCTAAAGTGCTGGTCTCTACAGTAGTGTGAAGCCTTTGATTTGCGGATGATGTGGTCCAGGTACAGGCTGTTGGGTTTGGGTCCTTTCTTCTTCTTCTCGTGGAAGCGCTTCAGGTAGTTGACCGCTGCACTCGCCCGTCTGAAAAATGACAATCGATGTCGTGCCATTGTCAATAACACGAAATCCAAAGTATTTTATGGGACTCTCCTGTAGCATATGCATTGTTTAATTAAGATTAGGGTAGAGAGTTTCATGTAACTATAGTCATACCGTCTTTGCTCCTATCTGCTACAGAGTAAATTCCTCACAATGGTCCCTGTCTATAGTGAACCCATGTAACTTCCTCTGCGCTCTATGGTAAGTAGTTGTCACTCACAGTCTCTTCTCCTGGGCGATGTCGAAAGAGGCAGCCTTGTGGATGAGTGTGGGCAGACAGTGCAGGTGGTGGCTGTGGGAGTGTGGGAGGATGGTGTTGGCCTGGGGGAACAAAAATAAACAGTTACAAGAACCATGAAAAACTAATTACAAACTGACACCAAAATACCTCATTAAAAACGAATGGGTCAAAAACTCCTAGAGCATATCCTCTGGTCCAGTTCACTGACCTCACATAACGTTAACATCTTAGAGGACAATGACTTGAGTTACCATGTGAAGCAGTTCTCCCAGTAGAATGGTGGCTCGCACAGAGTTGTTGTCGTCGGTGCTTGTGATAACCTCAATCAGACCCTGTTGAGAGGTACACAGGCTTTACACGACAGGCAACAGTGGTTTGCGTGTGGGATCTTTAGGTAGTAACAGATATCCAACAGCATTATTTGGTTGAATATACACAAACTTATTGATCCTCTGACATACCTCAAGAAGTCCACTCTTGATGAAGGCAGACAGTACCAAAGCCAGGTAGTTATCCATTAGGTCAGGCCTGAGGGGGCAGACAGAGAACACTGAGTTCATGCAGAGAGTGTCACATAATCATGAGTAAAGGAGAGTTGAAATTCAGTCATTGTTTTTACCTTGACCGAGCTCGATGTGGAAGGATACATTTTGCTTCAGAAGCCACAAAGCCGTCTGATAACCTCCAACTGTCTTGGAACCTACTGGGGTCTATAGAGACAAGTGTACCTTGTGACTCAATAATATATGGTACATGAGATACATGATAAGGGTATACCTTGTGACTCAATAATATATGGTACATGAGATACATGATAAGGGTATACCTTGTGACTCAATAATATATGGTACATGAGATACATGATAAGGGTATACCTTGTGACTCAATAATATATGGTACATGAGATACATGATAAGGGTATACCTTGTGACTCAATAATATATGGTACATGAGATACATGATAAGGGTGTACCTTGTGACTCAATAATATATGGTACATGAGATACATGATAAGGGTGTACCTTGTGACTCAATAATATATGGTACATGAGATACATGATAAGGGTGTACCTTGTGACTCAATAATATATGGTACATGAGATACATGATAAGGGTATACCTTGTGACTCAATAATATATGGTACATGAGATACATGATAAGGGTGTACCTTGTGACTCAATAATATATGGTACATGAGATACATGATAAGGGTATACCTTGTGACTCAATAATATATGGTACATGAGATACATGATAAGGTGGTTAGAGGTTATTTACAGTGACATTGTACCCACCCACACTGACAAGTGCTTCGATAAAGTCTGCGGTCGCAACAGGCATGGGGAGCCGGAATATATCATACATCACCTCTAACAAGCCTTTCTGTGGGAGATTGAGAGGAACCATGTTTACTTACACACAGTCTAATAGTGACTTCATTATTCCCTAATTAAAAATGTATAACATTTTGATAAGGAGTGGGAAAATAATATTTTTAGGGATGTGCTCTACATTATTCCTACATTAAACTGAGTGACATTGTTATCTGTGTTTTTGAGGCCCACCATAGAGCGATCTCGAGGTAAGCTTGGACACTGCATTCCTTTTGACCTCAGTTGTCACATGCTGATCATGTCCGTTTGATGCTATGCTTACCCTTACTTCCACATTTGGTATACATAGCAAGCCAATAAGAGACTGGATTCCAGAGTTGCCTGACTTGCACAGGTTAATGATGCCTGGGGTGAGATTGAGACAGGAAGACAGCATAGGGTCAGGTAAGAACACATTCATACCACATCACTAATAACATATATCAAAGCTATCTGGGTATACAGACACTCAAACTCATAGACTATTGAATATGAAGGATTAATGTTTACCTGACCAGGAGCGAAAGGAAGCAACTATGGACATCTTACTGGCCAGGAATCGAGCTTCCCTGTCTTCCCTGGGGTGGACATCAAAACGCATGATTAACGTCCCCAAAATAATTGATACAGTAAATACAACGCCAGTCAAAAGTTTGGACACATAAACTCAGCAAAAAAAGAAACGTCCTCTCACTGTCAACTGAGCTAATTTTCAGCAAACCGTCATTTCCGTAGGCAGATTTGCATTTTGGTAGGCCGTCATTGTAAATAATAATTTGTTCTTAACTGACTTGTCTAGTTAAATAAAAAATAAAGAGGAAAAGTTCATTAGTTACCAGCCTCAGAAATTGCAGCCCAAATAAATGCTTCAGTGTTCAAGTAACAGACACATCTCAACATCAACTGTTCAGAGGAGACTGTGTGAATCAGTCCTTCATGGTAGAATGTCTGCAAAGAAACCACTTCTAAAGGACACCAATAATAAGAAGAGACTTGCTTGGGCCAAGAAACACAAGCAATGGACATTAGACCGGTGGAAATCTGTCCTTTGGTCTGATGAGTCCAAATTTGAGATTTTTGGTTCCAACCGCCGTGTCTTTGTGAGATGCAGAGAAGGTGGACAGATGATCTCCGCATGTGTGGTTCCCACCCTGAAGCATGGAGGTGGTGTGATGGTGCTTTGCTGGTGACACTGTCTGTGATATATTTAGAATTCAAGGCACACTTAACCAGCAAGGTTACCACAGCATTCTGCAGCGATACGCCATCCCATCTGGTTTGTGCTTAGTGGGCCTATCATTTGTTTTTCAACAGGACAACGACCCAACATACCTCCAAGCTGTGTGAGGGCTATTTGACCAAGAAAGAGAGTGCTGTATCAGAGATGGTTTAGGATGAGTTGGACTGCAGAGTGAAGGAAAAGCAGCCAACAAGTGCTCAGCATATGTGGGTACTCCTTCAAGACTGTTGGAAAAGCATTCCTCATGAAGCTGGTTGAGAGAATGCCAATCAAGGCAAAGGGTGGCTACTTTGAAGAATCTCAAATATATTTTGATTTGTTAAACACTTTTTTGGTTACTACATTCCATATGTGTTATTTCATAGTTTTGATGTCTTCACTATTATTATACAATGTAGAAAATAATCAAATAAAGAAAAACCCTTGAATGAGTAGGTGTCCAAACTTTTGACTGGTACTGTATGTATAATCCACACTTACTTGAGTTGCCCCTCTGATGTGTCTGCATTGTGTCTATAGTGAAAGTCCGTGTACGGGGCCAGGATTTGCTGGAAGAAAAACAGAACGAGAAAAACTAAATCACATTCAATGAGGAAAATAATCAAATTCCTATTAATGAATGCTGCTCGAGCGTTTATTGCCAGTACCTCGAGCTCCACATCTGAGCGCACATACTGGCGTGTGTGTGGGTGGTTGAGGAGGTGTAGGATGGTGGTGATGAGTGCCTCGTTGATGCGGCTCAGCTGACAGTCGATCACGTTCTTCAGAATGGTGCTGAGACCACTCCTCTGAGCCACCACCACAGGGTTCTTCACAGCTGCAGAACAAAAGGAATCACACAGGGTTTAACCAAAAGATCACGAATAGATAAGTGTGCGCGCGCGTGTGGTGCCTCACTCACCAAGTTCACAGATGATGGCGATACAGACGCGCACCATGCGGTCTCGCTCCTGTAGCCCATCTTTGCCCACGGCAATAAGGGAGTTGGTGACAGAGGAGGGGAAGAGCAGTGCATTCACTGTGATCATCTGTAGGGGGCAGCAGAGAGGGGACAGTTCAGAGTCTCACATAGTAGTACTCGCGTGATAGAAAGATGTTTACTAAATAAGTAAGGGATAATCAACGAGGGGCTATGCGTTCTATGGAAAATAATGAACGACGTGGAAGGTGTGTTCCACAAAGTGGTAGCGGAGTGGAATTATTTTCCAGAGAACGAAGAGCCCCGAGTTGATTATCCCTTTCATACCGTGGCTATAATTTCACACATGCCACTATAAATGTGTTTATTTGCCATTAGAAATGTGTTCAACATCCACTGAAGTAGCTAGAAAGTTTACTAGATAGCTTCAGTAGTTGCCATGGTAACCAAACAAACAGACTTGCTTGTTAAGTCCTAGCTAGCTATTATGAAAATGGAATTCAACAATATCAATACTGTTTTCAATTCGACTTCTGCTTTCAAAAGCAGCTCAAACAAAACATGTAAAAATGAATTGTACCATGCAAATATACTGTGTGTTATAGGGAAATAATGCATGCTTTGGAATGCCCTTCAAGCCAATCAGAAATGAGTATTCAAGTTCAACAATGCTATGGTATAAAGATGGGGGCTCTAATCCTGGACGCTGATTGGTTAAAACCACATTCCAGCCAGTGTCTATTCCACAAGTTACCACCAGCTAAATCTATGACATTAAAATGCCTATTTACTCTGTTCCATCTGACTGCGCAATCCACTGTCTCATCAGCCCAGCCAGGCAATTTATAAACTTGATCTGCACTGTAAAAAGCATCTAGACATTATCTCACATTTCTTTTAGACTAACATTTAGTTTTCAACATTGGAGACTTGTATAAACCTTGCTGTCTCCGAATTTCAATACTGAAACAATGTTGTAAATGTCAATCTCCAGTTGTCCCATAGTAATGACCGTGTCGGGAGTCAGGATGAGACAGGCAGGCAACGCTCTCAGCCAGTCGAAATCATGAATCAGCATCATTTTTATGTATATATACAAAGAAATGTCAATAGAAAACAGGTCAAACGAAACGAAGTGCAGCTAGTTTGCAGTCTTTCCAGCTTCAGTTTGAAGTGATTCTGTTAGCTGCGTTGTTGGCTAGCTCCTCTGAACAACAGTGTCCTGACAAGTGTGCACATTTGCTATGCCAGGTAGAATCACGCCTCATTAGTTCATTGTTATGGATGTTTCTAAATAAATGTCACTAGAAAACAGCTTAAACAAATGCAAATACTTGGTTGTTATTCTGGCTGCACTGTTTAGATGTGACTAAGATAGCTGTAGTTTGCTAGCTAGCAAGCAAGGGATAAGAACGTCGCCAGCCAGTATGTCAATAGAACATCTAGAACATCCATAGATACAGAACAAAAAGACTTAACGGTTGCGTCTCTGGCAACAGAACCAATAGAACGAACAACCAGCTGGCTCGGGTAGCAATCCTAGATTTGCATTGAGACTATATCTTGTGGAAGGATGAAATAGTATAAATAAATTCAGCATAATGACGTTATAATGAAAATATGCAAATCGTTTTTTGAATATGTTGGTAACCCGTTGTATAAGTGATAATGCTCTTGAAGCCGGTGTTTGGAGAACATATTGGCATGGTGTGCCGGCCCTTGATTTCATCTCGAGCCTAACAACACCCGTGCCAATATATCCTCCAAACACTAGCTTCTCTGGCATTACCACTCAAATAACTGGTCATACTTCGACATCTTACTGAATGGTACACTATGCATGAAATTAATTTAGTTAGGGAGAGGTTGGGGTGTCTCACCTTTCGCACCAGCCTGAGAGCCTGTGTCCTTTCCACCTCATTGCTTTGCTGGATGTCTATGCACCTGGAGAAGGACATACTCAGTCACTCAGTGGTTGAGAGGTTAAGTGGGCTCAACATTGGGATAAGTCACACACACACACACACACACTGTTCAGATGTAGCACTCACCTGGCGATCAGGTAGTCCACCTGAAGACGGAGGACCTTCTGGAGAATAGTGCTGTCTCTGATCAGGTAGCGTAGAGCCCTCAGCCCTGCAGCTCGCACCTCCTTAGCCTCATTTAACAGCGCTAACCGGAGACTAGAAAAGGGGCAGGATGGGAAGTGTGCAGAGGAGAAGAATAAGGAATAACAAACAAATCTGCACTTGACTTCATTATAATGGCAAAATCATTGTATAGTGGAACTGGAAACAACGTAGGCCGTCATTGAAAATAAGAATTTGTCTTCACTGACTTGCCTAGTTAAATAAAGGTTAAATAAAAAAATAAAATAAATCAGCTGGTAGGGGGCCTCCTGAGTGGCGCAGTGGTCTAAGGCACTGCATCGCAGTGCTAGCTGTGCCACTAGAGATTCTGGGTTCGAGTCCAGGCTGTTGCAGCCGGCCGCGACCAGGAGACCCATCGGGCGGCGCACAATTGGCCCAGCGTCGTCTTGGATAGGGGAGGGTTGGGCCGGCATGGTTGTCCTTGTCCCATCGCGCACTAGTGACTCCTGTGGCGGGCTGGGCAAAGTGCACGCTGACACAGTCGCCAGGTGCACAGTGTTTCCTCCGACACATTGGTGCGGCTGGCTTCTGGGTTAAGCTGGCATTGTGTCAAGAAGCAGTGCGGCTTGATTGGGTTGTGTTTCGGAGGACGCACGGCTCTCGACCGTCGCCGCTCCCGAGTCCGTACGGGAGTTGCAGCGATGGGACAAGACAGTAACTACCAATTGGATACGACAAAATTGGGGAGAAAAAGGGGTAAACGTAACAAAACTAAAAAAGAAAGAAAAAACAGCTGGTACTGTATATGTAGCACTACTGAAGATTCATTTCTCGAAAGAATCACCAAATGACGATCTCTTCATGTGTGAACCCAAGCTTCCCCTCTGAGTGGCCTGCATTGCAGAGAAGCTGTGACAGATGGAGACAAACATACTCGTAAGAACACATTCAAACATAAAGAATCAAACGTTACATACACCTAATGTCTGCTGAGATGTTGCCCCACAAACCTTTATAAAGTTGTTCAGGTGACCGAGTTTGCGCATGTTGGAGACTCCTTGTTGCTTGGCAACATTCTGAAGGATTTCCCGAAGGTTGTCTGAAGGATCTGAAAGGAAACATCAATGAACTGAAAGGTTCCAATATGTTACAGTAACAAAACACACTGTGTTCAGGAGAGACCAGCATGACTAAGCCTCATTAATGAGTGGGGCCGGAACACTAAACTGGAAATAGAAACACATTTGGGATCAGGGCATTTGGGATTTCCTCACCCGAGTGAGCAATATAAAATCTTATGCGATAAATCAGTAAAACATTACTATTCGGCAATGGTCCGAATGTGCTATTCTATGCTTCAGTCAAGTGACTTCGGCTTCGCAGTGTCCATGAGGAAATCTGGGGATATCACTTGGACAGAGTGTTCCTGTAATGAGGACAGTTAAGATGCCAACATGCATATTTAGCTGAAGTGTGGTGGTACTGCTCTGCTGTGAAAACTCATTGCACTTTAGTGACCAAAAAAATCACTCAGTATTACCATAACATCATACTGTTGATCAGGGTTGTGGCATTTTGAAGGTGAAATATGATTCAACTAACTTTTGAAAATGCCTCTAGGGGCTTACTGTTACATCCATCAGTTTAACAGGGGAGCTACTATCCTAAACTTGAGGTAAGTCTGCCTACATCACTTTTTATGCAGTAGCTACATAACTTCAAACAATAACTACATAATTTGTTTACAAACTCTCCCATGATGAAAAAACATAAACAATGCAATACAGGCCCTTAACATTTGGATTATGATGATAAAACAGGAGTGTGTTGGCGTTTAGCTTCAATATGGCATGGGCCTATTCTGCAAATAAATCAAGGAAGGGACTGGGACACATTTCTCTAGTAGAAAATCAATGGCATTGAATTAGCATTGAATTGCATACAAGCCATATGCAGTGAGCTAGAAACATTGGATGACACTAGCTAACACCCAAACAATAACATGCATCAAAACAACAATGTCGTGATGATCATGTTTTGAATTGCTGCTAGCTATGCTACTTAGCCAGGTTGTCAACACAGTTAGCATTGTAGCTAACTAATTATATGTAAATAAAGGGAGTTACCATGTTCGGCAATTTAGTAGCAAGCTAGCAGCATCCTACTAATAAATTAGCTAGCTTCGATTCAATGCTGGGATGGTGACTCCAAGCTCCAATCTGATTCACCCACCTCTGGAGAGATCGAGTGGTACATTTTCCTCCCCACTGTCATTCCGACCTGTCAAAGCAAACCGTACACACCAAGCATTAACGGTTAGCAAGGAGCCAGCAACTAACAGGTACAATGAATGTGTTTTGGAGGGTTTCTAATCTCTGGTCCAGACTGAAATATATATTGTCTCACCTCGCATCCGAATGCTTCGACTCGGACGGCCTCGGATGCTGACCGCCATCTTTACAGAATCATTCAACACCGACCGGACCGGAATTAACAAGGATTATCGCGAGAAATTCCACACTCATTGCCTCTTGTCTAGCCCAACCACAGTATATGGGGCTGCAGTATTTAATGCATACTGAAATAAAAGCTATTTCTGCACCATCTATGTGCTGCCCCTTGCAAATCATTGTAAATTCAACATTTTCATGATTTGAGGACAGTGCCATTTATGACAACCGACATTCGGCAATATTTGCTTTAGTTTCTGTCAGGCCCATAATTCGCTCAGATCTCTTGGTAGCTGGAAATGTGTCTCCTACCTAAAGCTGAAGAACCAAGTATACATTTGGAGAATTTCACGAGTACGTCCCTACTTTCACAGTGTGAGGGGTCACCACTAGAAGGGATCCAGCTTAATGTCAGTGATGTCAAGCTTCCGCGAGAGTATGAAACTTGTCTGCCAAAGTTGGGACTTGGGAGCAGTGTTGCTATGTTCGCGGTTTTCACACAATTGGGCTACTTTGTAAACGATGTCGCGGGTGAAAATATATATGTCGTGGATTGCGAGTTTTTGGGCTATGTCTAAGTTGCACCGCGGCCGCCATGGCATTTCTCTTTAAAATATATATATTTCACTGTGACCTGCTTACTGTCAGGCAGTGACTCTTGCTGTTGTTAAGAGTGTGTGTGTGTGTGTTGAGAGCACAACAGCTATCGGCTGAGTCACCGGAGCGAGTAGCACGGTGTCACATCTTTTTTACCAGTTGCATATAGGCTATTTAGATTGTCATTATGAAGACACACTTTTTGCATAAAACAAATTAATACGCTAGAACTGATGCACATACATAAATGATGGAGGCAAAGCACTGGAAAACGACTTTGGGCGTTCTTGGGTCTCGGGGGATGCCGGAGTGGAAATTTGAAATGGAAGTTATGGAACTCCCTCGCGTGGTCTTTTTATGGGGAAAAGTCCTCAACGAAACTGACATTAGGCTAAATATGAAGAATGATACATTTGCCTATGTTGGCCATCATGGAGCCTATTAACGTATATGCCATTGTAGGCTACAATTTGATACAATAAATATGTTGAAATGACGATATCACTGGAGTCATTACAACTAAATTTGTGCCACTTGTGTAGCCTACCTGGAGCTGGCAAACCAATTTAATAAATAGCCTATTCCTATAATTCCGTTTATTATCGTTGTAGCACTGTGTTATTATGCGTTAATGGACACGATAAGTTAATTAAATTGGAAATTACCAAAGCTCTATCGCAGTTGCCGATCGATCAGTTGTTAGAACGCGTTGGATTGACGGTAACAGTAAGATTAGGCTACAGGTAAAACAAATTCAAAAAAATAAACACTGGCTGTTGCTGACAAGCATATTCAGGTCATATACATATGATTAATATTTAATTCAGTGATGATATTATGAACCCATCCTCAGTAGCCTATTGCAGCAGGCTGTTGGAAAACACAAGCGCTTCTTACCTCTTAATCGCTTCACTATTCATGTTGAATAAATTAGTCTGTTAATTTGAACTAAGCAAGCTGCTAAATCGTTCAGTTTACATCTTGCCTAAATCTTGTCTAGGCTACTGTAGACTATCTGAAATGAGATGTAGGCATATCAGGGGCTATCGGCTACCTGCCTTTATCCAAGCAAACCATAGCAAAATTGAATTACAATCATAAACCCAGGACATTAGACTTAACATTTGGCACATAATAACAACACAATTGCCAGAAAATAGATTTCGAGATCCTCTGACCAACTTTCATCACTAAAACTCTTCTGTCTGATTTATTTAAGCAATAAGGCCAGAGGGGTCTGGTATATGGCCAATATACCACGGGTAAGCACTGTTCTTTGCAAGACCCAATGGATACAGCCCTAAGCCGTGGTATATTGGCCATATACCACAAACCCCTGAGGTGCCTTATTGCTATTATAAACTGGTTACCAAAGTAATTAGAGCAGTAAAAATACATATTTTGTCATACCGCTGTTATACGGTCTGATGTACCACGGCTGTCAGCCAATCAGCATTCAGGGATCGAAGCACCTAGTTTAGGGGATTTATTTACCATTATAAACCTGGTTCTAGCCCTGAATTCAGCTAATCAGACCATATACCATGGGTATGACAATTATTACTTTTTACTGTTCTAATTATGTTGGTAACCAGTTTATAATAGCAATAAGGCACCCTTAATAAGGGCAAATTATATTTTCTCATGCCACATATTCCAATTCCTTTATTATGTCATGTCATAGCTTGCAATAATTATTATTTTGAGGAAACACTAATTTAGCTTCTAACGTCGTTACTAGTTACTATGTTATTTATTCTTAGTTGGCTCGATAGCATTATGGAAAAAGGGTTTATTGTATAAATATGGCAATTCCTCTCATGCTGTGAAAAAGAATGTGGGCGGGTTTTGTGTAGTCATTGGGCTAGACATTTCAGCTTGACTTGGCAACCCTACTCGGGAGTGTTCAAAATCATTCAGTTTTCTTTTGATCGAAGTAATTGTTCATTTTTCTTCTCACAAAAATGTTGACGTTAATTAAGCTTATTCCAAATTTAACGAACGCCCCCACCTCTGTGCCTTGTTTTTTTATAAATGTGGCTGCACTTGTCATTCCGGGACAGTCCTGTATCTCAGCCTCTTTTCAGTTGTCCCAACTTTTCTTTCTACAAAAAATGTCATTTTGTCAAGCAAGACGCAATCAATTAATTCAGGCTACAAGAGTGTAGACCCAATGACAGTCGCCGAATGTCATTACACCTTTTGGTGTTTTGTAACGGATGTCTCTTTCCATTCATCAAATAACTCGAGTCCACAGTCCACTGGATGCTGGAATTATTTTGGAGTGGACGGACGTGTGTGGGATACGGAACACCGTTTGAGCCAGCTGGAATACAATAACTAGCTAGCTGGCGAGACAACTAGAGCGAGACTGTGACGTCACTTTGATAGAAACCGAATCCCGTGACCAGTGTGAGGCGATGGTGCGCTGGTCGTCCCTAGTTACCACAGCCACAAAGTCATAAACCCCGCCTATTTCTACAATTATCTTCTTAATTCAAATGTGATTGTAAACCTAACACTTAAATTAAGACCAAAAAGCATTTTTGTTTATTGATAACGTTGACTTTTATTGTATATATCTGGTGTTTTTGAGCCATGTATTTGCAGATTGACAGACAGGTTAAAGGTCAGTTTAGTAATTTAGCAGTTTATTCCAAAATGGCGTAGCAGTCGGATGTGTGTTTGTCTTGTCCCGTGTAAATAGTAATTTTCCTATTTTTTTTTGTATGTATTTTAATCTCACTTTCCATCGACGAACTGAATATACTTTCCTGCAACACGCCTCACCCATTGTGGTACGGATCTGCTATTTCTATACTTTAGAATCGGAACCCCCATCAATAGCTAGCCAGCTAACTAGCTACTAGTCAGTCAGTTAGCCACTGCTAGCGGTCTTCACCGTTAACTCGGACACCAGCCAGCTTCGGCTCGATCAATACCTGCCAGTTCGCACAGCGCGATATCAACCCAGAGCATATCGGACTGCTTTTTCTCTACCTCATCACCGAATTCTTGCCGCAAGTCCTTACACCGGATCGCCGCAGCTAGCTAGCTGCATTCGAGTGGCAACTGCTGGCTAACGCCTCTGTCCCGAGGTAAGCACCAGTTAGCCTTGAGCTAGCCTCGAGCTATGCCCATCTCCTGACTAGCCAAAGAGGTCTACCAGCTAACTCTTGGGCTATAATACCTCTTTTGCCAATTGGCCTGGACCCTTTATTGCCGACACGGAGCCCCGCCGATCCATCACGACTGGTCTGCCAACGTAATCGTCTGAGGTGGTTTCAACAGGCTTTTCCGTTGCGACGTCGCCGAAGGTCCATCTGCTAGCCCCGGCCTGCTATCTGTCTGAATCGCCGTGTCTCAAAACCTCAAAACAAAATCTCTCTCATCGTCACTCAATGACTAGGTTTATCTCCACTGTACTCACATCCTACCATACCCTTGTCTGTACATTGTCTTGAATCTATTCTTCCACACCCAGAAATCTTCTCCTTTTACTCTCTGTTCCGAACGCACTAGACGACCAGTTCTTATAGCCTTTAGCCGTACCCTTATCCTACTGCTCCTCTGGTGATGTAGAGGTGAACCCAGGCCCTGCAGCCCCCAGCACCACTTCTATTCCCCAGGCACTCTCATTTGTTGACTTCTGTAACTGTAAAAGCCTTGGTTTCATGCATGTTAACATCAGAAGCCTCCTCCCTAAGTTTGTTTTATTCACTGCTTTAGCACACTCCACCAACCCTGTTGTCCTAGCCGTGTCTGAATACTGGCTTAGGAAGGCCACCAGAAATTTCCATCCCCAACAACATTTTCCGACAAGATAGAACTGCCAAAGGGAGTGGAGTTGCAATGTACTGCAGATATAGCCTGCAGGGTTCTGTCATACTATCCAGGTCTGTGCCCAAACAATTCGAGCTTCTACTTTTAAAAAATCCACCTTTCCAGAAACAAGTCTCTCACCATTGCCACTTGTTATAGACCCCCTCAGCCCCCAGGTGTGCCCTGGACACCATATGTGAATTGATTGTCCCCCATCTATCTTCAGAGTTCATACTGTTAGGTGACCTAAACCGGGATATGCTTAACACCCCGTCCGTCCTACAATCTATGCTAGATGCCCTCAATCTCACAAATGATCAAGGAATTTACCAGGTACAATCCTAAATCCATAACCAGGGGCATCCTTTAGATATCATCCTGACCAACTTGCCCTCTAAATACACCTGTACTGTCTTCAACCAGGATCTCAGCGATCACTGCCTCATTGCCTGCGTCCGTAATGGGTCCGCGGTCAAACAACCACCCCTCATCACTGTCAAACGCTCCCTAAAACACTTCAGCGAGCAGGCCTTTCTAATCAACCTGGCCCTGGTATCCTGGAAGGATATTGACCTCATCCTGTCAGTAGAGGATGCCTGGTTGCGCTTTAAAAGTGCTTTTCTCACCAACTTAAATAAGCATGCCCTATTCAAAAAATCTAGAACTAAGAACAGATATAGCCCTTGGTTCATCCCAGACTTGACTGCCCTTGACCAGCACAAAAACATCCCGTGGCGTTCTGCATTAGCATCGAATAGTCCCTGCGATATGCAACTTTTCAGGGAAGTCAGGAACCAATATACACAGTCAGTTAGGAAAGCCAAGGCTAGCTTTTTCGAACAGAAATGTTCATCCTGTAGCACTAATTACAAAACGTTTTGGGACTCTGTAAAGTCCATGGAGAATAAGAGCACCTCCTCCAAGCTGCCCACTACACTGAGGCTAGGAAACACTGTCACCACCGATAAATCTCCGATAATCAATCATTTTAAAAAGCATTTTTCTATGGCTGGCCATGCTTTCCACCTGGCCATGCTTTCCACCTACCCAGGCCAACAGCTCTGCAGCAACTTGCCCAAGCCCCACCTACTTCTCCTTCAACCAAATCCAGACAGCTGATGTTATGAAAGAGCTGCAAAATCTGGATCCTTACAAATCAGCTGGGCTAGACAATCTGGACCCTCTCTTTCTAAAATTATCAGCTGAAATTGTTTGAACCCCAATTTACTAGCCTGTTCAACCTCTCTTTTGTATCGTCTGAGATCCCCAAAGATTGGAAAGCTGCTGTGGTCATCCCCCTCTTCAAAGGGGGAGACACTCTAGACCAAAACTGTTATAGACCTACAGTTGAAGTCGGAAGTTTACATACACCTTAGCTAAATACATTTAAACTCAGTTTTTCACAATTCCTGACATTTAATCCCAGTAGAAATTCCCTGTTTTAGGTCAGTTAGGATCACAACTTTATTTTAAGAATGTGAAATGTCAGATGGTATAAGGTACAGTATATACATATGAGTTGAGTAATGTAAGATATGTTAACATTATTAAAGTGACTAGTGATCCATTTATTAAAGTGGCCAGGGATATGCGTCTCTTTGTAGGCAGCAGCCGCTCTGAGTTAGTGATTACTGTTTAGCAGTCTGATGGCCTTGAGATTGAAAAACAGTGTTCTATCTCTTGGTCCCAGCTTTGATGCACCTGTACTGACCTCGCCTTCTGGATGGTAGCGGGGTGAACAGGCCGTGGCTCGGGTGGTTGTTGTCCTTGATGATCTTTTTGGCCTTCCTGTGACATCGGGCGCTGTAGGTGTCTTGGAGGGCAGGTAGTTTGCCCCCCCGGTGATGCGTTGTGCAGACCACACCACCCATTGGAGAGCCTTGCTGTTGAGGGTGGTGCAGTTGCCGTACCAGGCGGTGATACAGCTCGACAGGGTGCCCCTGATTGTGAATCTGTAAAAGTTTGTCAGGGTTTTAGGTGACAAGCCACTGTTGTGCCGCCTTCACCACACTCTGTGGGTGGACCATTTCAGTTTGTCTGTGGTTTGTACGCAGAGAAACTTAACTTTCCTCCTCCAGTACTGTCCCTTCAATGTGGATAGGTGGGTGCTCTCTCTGCTGTTTCCTGAAGTCCACGATCATCTCCTTTTGTTTTGTTGATGTTGAGTGAGAGTTTGTTTTCCTGACACCACACTCCGAGTGCCCTCACCTCGTCCCGGTAGGCTGTCTCGTCATTGTTGGTAATCAAGCCCACTACTGCAGTGTCGTCTGCAAACTTGATGAATGAGTTGGAGGCGTGCATGGCCACGCAGTCATGGGGGAACAGGGAGTACAGGAGGAGGCTGAGCACGCACCCTTGTGAGGCCCCATTCACCACCTGTGGGCGGCCCGTCAGAAAATCCAGCACCCAATTGCACAGGGCGGCGTTGAGACCCAGAGCCTCCAGCTTAATGATGAGCTTGGAGGGTACTATGGTGTTAAATTCTGAGCTGTAGTCAAAAATACGGGGTAGGGAGTGGGCTATTTCATTAAGTTTTTCACTCACCACGTTTATTGCGAAAAATGTCTGTCCTCACTCTGGTAGCCTGTTGACAAACATTAAGAATAAGCTACGTGGTGAGTTGATGCCTATTCGGCAGCTAGTTAGCTAGGTGAATTGATCGTTCTACTTTGTATGCATTGTTTGTTGGCAACCTTGTACTTTACAAAGTGTTTGGACAGATTCCTGTTGGAACGTTCCACAAATTATACTCATCCCACAAAGATTTCTGTTTTTATCATTGTCCCATTATTTTTGTATCAGGTCTTTGCAGGAGTTTCCCTGCCTGCATGAGAATTTGGAGGGATCCATGCTGTCCCTCTCACAGAAGAACAAATGGAAAAAGAGAGAGTACTTTGGCGAATGTGGGGACACGGAGACCACCCCTGACGAGCTCATTCAGCAGTGGTCACCACCTCACAAGCAGCGTGTGGTCTGCAAGGGCAAAGAGAACGAGGATAACCAGTTTGTGCTTGCCAGGCGACCAAGGACAAGGAGGGAGTTTTCAGGTGTGTGTGTAGCCATGTGTTGGGAGGAATACAACAAGCTTAGAAAAACATAGCTAATTATCTGGAATTCTTTAAGAATTATTCTGTTTCAGGGAAGTCAATATTTGAGCAAGTTATTGATCGTTTGATGTTGTTTTTATGGCAGGCTTGTCCTGGGACAGTCTCCCAGATGAGTTGCTGTTGGGAATCCTGTCCTGCCTCCCTCTGCAGGATGTCCCGGGTCTGCAAGCGCTGGCATCGCTTGGCGTAAGTCTTGGACCATTCAACTGTCTTTTTAAACTACTTACATTGCAGTATTTCTGCTTGAACATCTTAGACATCACACTGTTTTTCTAACACAGGCAAATAGATCAGCAAAATGTATCGGAGTCTGTCATTTAAGTCTCTGCATGTTTTTGTGCCTGGCAGGTTTGATGAGTCTCTGTGGCATAGTGTGGATCTGGTAGGGAAAGCTCAGCTAGATCAAGCTCTTGGGCAGATGCTTACGGTTGGAGTACTGGGACTGCGCTGCCCCCATACCTGCATTGGAGAACCATGTTTCACCCACACACAGTAAGTCCTCATACATATAATGGGGATACAGAGGTTTCTGTTGTAGGTAAACACAGACAATCCTATTTGTCTTATGTCATTTTGTCTGTTATTTCAGACACCTGCATGTCCATCACATGGATCTCTCCAGCTGCACTGTCACTACCCCGGTTTTAGATGACATCATCTCCCGTTGCAGGCTGCTAGAGAATCTAAGCTTGGAGGGACTGGAGCTCTCTGACAACATCGTTCAGTGAGTAAAGAAGACAAATGCTCTGTTTACAATGATGATCTGTTTTATAATGATGTAATGTTTAGACGGCATTCAGAATGACTCTAAACAGTCTTCCTCTACCCATCAGGTCCCTATCTCAGAATACTGAGCTGGTACGGCTCAATCTGTGCGGCTGCTCTGGATTCTCCCCCGACTCGCTTAGTCAGATTCTCAAATCCTGCTTACGGTAAGCTTAGTCTTTCAATTTCTATTTGTTTTATTTGATTATTTTGAATGTGTTAATGTCTTAAGTATTTCTGAATGATAGCGTAATCTATTTAACTTGCTGTTTAAACCATGATCTGTACATTGGTAAACTAATACAGAACGTTGTTGCTTTCCCTTTTTCCGTTCCTATACCAAGGCTTGAAGAGCTGAACTTGTCGTGGTGTGACTTCAGCACTGATCATGTGAAGGCTGTTGTCAGTAACCTCCCCTCCAATATCACCCAGCTCAACCTCAGTGGCTACAGACAGAACCTGACTATGGAAGGTGGGGAAAACCCTGTGGCATTGACCATTTTCCCTCTGCCCATATATGTATTGACTGTTTGAATATCTTTATACTGATAACGATGAGTTAAGTTGACCAATGCCTCTTTTCAGATGTGAAAGACTTGGTGGAGAGATGTCCTAACCTCGTACATCTGGATTTAAGATGCGTTCGTACTGCATGTCCTGAGCTGGGCGGACATGTGGATCCACATGATTGCTTTGGCCATGACATTATTTGAGGTGGATACTGTACAGCTACTGTTTCTTCATACCATAATCTCATTCTGATATCTTGTCTGTGTATTTGTGTTAGTGACAGTGTTCTGATGAAGAGCTCCAGTTTCCCCATCCTCCAGCAGCTGCGGTCTCTTAGACACTTAGCTTTGAGCCGCTGCTACCAGATTCACCCTGCTGCCTTAGCGTAAGTCACAGACAAGCTCTCAAGTGATAATATGAATGCTTTAGTAGTGTTGCTTTCCTTAGCTGCCAATTTCTCTCCTTTTTTATTTTTATTGTTGCACTAACTAAGCCTGTTTTATTTCAGTGATTTTGAGAAGTTCCCAGAGCTGCAGACGTTGGAGGTATACGGGCTGGTCCAGGACACCTACCTGCCAATCCTGAGTAAAGGCTTGCCCCGTCTCCAAATCAACAGCCGGCCCTTCTCAGGCGTGGCCCGTCCCACCGGGGCCACCCGGAGGGACCGCTCCATGTGGGGCATGACCTGTCGGTTGGTGTTCAGGCCCTAGCCATAACGCCTTCCTAACGCTGTCACTAACATGTCATAACTCATTTCTGTCTGATGTGGTCATGATATAGGAGGAATATTAGCTACTTTTAGTGTATGAATATTCCATAGAGCCTTCTGCAATTTGTTGTACACTGACACCAGTTGTTCTGATGAAGATGCCTGTTTTGTTGTGCTTTTGTCAGCACATATTTTTGTTTTGTAATGGTGGGCATTGGTTCTAAGTTATTATTGTAATAGGACATGTCCTTCGGATGCACAGTAGTGAACATTTTAAATGCTGGTAAATTGCAATTCTCCACAGTAACGCGACTTGAATACCATGCAACTGAATTCATAAGATTTTAAAGTGTTCCTGTTTTAGAAATATTTTAACCCTGATAATGTTTACATTTACATTTTAGTCATTTAGCAGACGCTCTTATCCAGAGCGATTTACAGTAGTGAATGCATACATTTCATTTCATACATTTTTTTTTCTGTGCTGAAGACAGCTTGTAACTTTCAGGGAAATAACTTTTTATTTTTTACTTGAGATAATCATAAATTCTGACTTATAGGCTGCTGATAATGTATCCATAATCTGGCCAATTTATTGACTTCCGAACATTCCAAAGACAGTAAACTGTGCAGAACTTAAACGTTATAGATTGATAATGTTTGTTCATTCTGTAATGTTTTACCAACTGGATAATGGCACATCAGTTACTGTCTATCAACGGTAAACAGTGTTTGCCAGAAAGACGAGGAAGATTTTGGTCCGAGTTGGATTATTTCATAGGTGCACCACCGTTGTAGCCGTCAATCTCTACCTCATGATGCAATGGTTGGAATTCTCTTTTTAAAGTGTTTCTAAAATACAAATCTGCATTTGAAGCATTTTAAATAATGTCATTTACTTGATCTGTTTTATTTTAAAGGGAAGAATCAATGATGTTACAGTTTACATCAACCTCTACTTCCAAATGAAATTTTATTGGTCACATATTTAGCTGCTGTTATGGCAGGTGTAGTGAAAATGCTTATGTTCCTAGCACCAACAGTGCAGTAGTATCTAACAATACATACAAATATAAAGGTAAAATAATGGAATTAAGAAATGTATAAATATTAGATTGCTCAATGTCGGAGTGGCATTGACTAAAATACAGTAGAATAGAACACAGTATATACATATGAGATGAGTAAAGCAGTATGTAAACATTTAACCTGTTTGACAGAATAAAAGCAGAGGTGGTTATAATGTATACAAAAGTCTAGATCCGTTGGCATTTATGTGGAAATACAAATGTAATCTTGTCCCTAAATTAGGTACGGAATATGAGAATGTGCACTACACTACAGGCATATAATGTACAAGAAAATGGTAGCCTCTGCCACAGGGGGGGGGCACTAGCTATGTAAGTCGCTCTGGATAAGAGCGTCCGCTAAATGACGTAAATGTATGGATCTGAGCCATGTTTGGTCTGGTTCCTGTTTCTGCTCACATTTGGTTGAGATGTTTAAGAAAATGTAGATCTTTTTAATTCATGCATTGACAAATAAAGATGCCCTGTCAATGTATAAATACATGTTTTATTTAAAGAGTTCTGTGATCATGTTTTGATTTCATATCGTTGTATACTAAACAAAAATATAAATGCAACATTTTCAAAGATTTTACTGAGTTACAGATCATGTAAGGAAATCAGTAAATTGAAATAAATTCATTAGGCCCTAATCTATGGATTTTACATACCTGGGCAGGGGCGCAGCTATGAGTGAGCCTGGGAGGGCGTAGGCCCACACACTTGGGAGCCAGGCCCAACCAATCAGAATGAGTGTTTCCCCACAAACAAGTTTTTACTGACAGAAATACTCTTCAGCATCCCTGCCCACCCTCTGACAATCTCGCAGGTGAAGAAGGTGGATGTGGAGGTCCTGGGCTGGCGTGGTTAAACATGGTCTGCGATTGTGAGGCCGGTTGGCTGTACTGCCAAATTGTCTAAAACTACATTGGAGGCAGCTTATGGTAGAGAAATTAACATTCAATTCTCTGGTGGACATTCCTGCAGTCAGCATTCCAATTGCACATTCCCTCAACTTGAGACATGTGGCATTGTGTTGTATGACAAAAACTGCACATTTTAGAGTGCTCTATTGTTCCCAGCACAAGGTGCAACTGTGTAATGATCATGTTCAATCAGCATCTTGATATGCCACATCTGTCAACTGCCTGGATTGTCTTGACAAAAGGTTAAAATGCTCACTAACTGGGATGTAATCAAATTTGTGCACAACATTTGAGAGAAATAAGCTTTTTGTACATATAGAACATTTCTGGATGTTTTATTTCAGCTTATGAAACATGGGAGCAACACTTTACATGTTGCGTAAATGTTTTTGTTCAGTGTAGTCTCATGACCTGGCACCATAAGGAGCATAGACAGTCATTTCAGATGTAGAACTAGAGCCACAGAAAGTAGCCCAAAGTTCCCATGGCAGAATTCACAACACAATAAGGATTTAGACATCGCTCCCTTCTGCATATTAATCTTACACAATGTGGGATTCATAACTAAAACCATCCCTCTTAGCTCCCAGGCATTTTCCAAATGACCCCTTGATGAACACTGGAAGCAAATATTTTAGTATTTTGCCGTTTCAGGCCCAGGCCCAGGCACTGTTTTCTTGTTTTGTCAAAGTTTAGGTGAAGACCCTCGAGGCCCTGACCTGTTGAGCAATACAATGCTTTCGGGTTTTGATCTTAGTGCATTACATTTTTCATGTTCTACTCCCACTCCCCAACACAATCAGTATTTGAAGCCAAGCAGCTCAAAAGATCTAGAAAAATATATAAAATCAGCCAAATGGAATTCGTTATTTTATTTTTTTCAGAATTTGTCCACCAACACCATAAATATCAACATTTTTTCCAATAGTAATTGGCACGGTCTGAGAAACTCCCAAAATATAAATGTATATATAAAATAATGATGGCAGCACATCCAGGTATTATAACACGACATTCCGTAAGAAATTGTATTTTACATGGGCTCGCTCTGTCCCTCAGTTTTGAATTATGTAGCAATGGGTGGAGAGGATTGATTTGGGTAGTGTTTGGCAACGATAAATGCCCAAGGCAAAGTCAGAAACTCACAGCTGCCTAGACGGTCTCTTAAGCAAACTCAAAACTTGTGAAAGTAACAACCCATAATGGAGCAAGACGAATAATTGAATAACGCCAGGCTGCTGTAAGTAATTGTATCGTGAAAAAAAGTTGCAAATACTGCATAATTACACTCATTTCCGCTGGCCCGGTAAGCTTTTGAAGATATTGGATAAATCAAATGGAGACAAAAAGCTAAATAAAACCCAAATGTAACTAATACAGCCAACACCAATGCAAAAGTAAAGAACACATTTGTAAATATAGCCTAAATATATTCAAAACTCCAAAAAGCTACAAGGGGAGGATGTGATAGTCTCATCAAGTTCACAGGTCCTAATAATGCATCAGCCTGTCCTCCCTGCTTCCTTCATAGATCACTGCTGTTGAGAGTCCACTGTGAGCTCAGTAAGGATGGTTGGCCGGTCAGTTTTCAAGGAGAACAGTCCGGAGCTGGTCCTCCTCGTTCATGGTGATTGTTGCTATGGCACCGTCGTTGAACTCAAAAGAAGTCCCGCCGTCTACCACCATGCACGCGTCCCAGCACCGCGAGCGCACACACACCCTGAAGAGCAAAACCCAAACGATTAAAAAAATAATAATAAAATGGGATCTTGTACCTCACTGCAAGACAAGAAGAATGGGCAATGTGCCTTCAGAAAGTATGCATACCCCTTGACTAATTCCACATTTTCTTGTGTTACAGCATGAATTCAAAATGGATTAAATTATTTCCCCCACCCATCTACACACAATACCCCATAATGACAAAGTGAAAATATGTATCTTTGAGTATTTATTGAAAATGAAATACAGAAATCTAATTTACATTACTGGGAGTATTCACACACCCAAGTCAATACATGTTAGAATCACCTTTGGCAGCGATTACAGCTGTCAGTCTTTCTGGGTAAGTCAGAGTGTTCCACACCTAGATTGTATGTCATTTGCAAAAAAAACATTTTTTTTTATTCTTCAAGCTATGTCAAGTTGGTTGTTGATCATTACTACAGCCATTTTCAAATCTTGCCATAGATTCAAGCCGATTTAAGAGTCAAAACTGTAACTACGCCATTCAGGAACATTCAGTGTCATCTGGGTAAGCAACTCCAGTGTACATTCGTGGCCAAAAGTTTTGAGAATGACAAATATTAATTTCCACAAAGTTTGCTGTTTCAGTGTCTTCAGATATTTTTGTCAGATGTTACTATGGAATACTAAAGTATAATTACAAGCATTTCATAAGTGTCAAAGGCTTTTACCTTTGCAATCCGCCCTGGCATGCTGTCAATTAACTTCTGGGCCACATACTGACTGATGGCAGCCCATTCTTGCATAATCAATGCTTGGAGTTTGTCAGAATGTGGGTTGTTTGTTTGTCCACCCGCCTCTTGAGAATTGACCACAAGTTCTCAATGGGATTAAGGTCTGGGGAGTTTCCTGGCCATGGACCCAAAATATCGATGTTTTGTTCCCCGATCCACTTAGTTATCACTTCTGCCTTATGGCAAGGTGCTCCATCGTGTTGGAAAAGGCATTGTTCGTCACCAAACTGTTTCTGGATGGTTGGGAGAATTTGCTCTCGGAGGATGTGTTGGTACCATTCTTTATTCATGGCTGTGTTCTTAGGCAAAATTGTGAGTGAGCCCACTCCATTGGCTGAGAAGCAACCCCACACATGAATGGTCTCAGGATGCTTTACTGTTGGAATGACACAGGACTGATGGTAGCGCTCACCTTGTCTTCTCCGGACAAGCTTTTTTCCGGATGCCCCAAACAATCGGAAAGGGGATTCAGAGAAAATTACTTTACCCCAGGCCTCAGCAGTCCGATCCCTGTACCTTTTGCAGAATATCAGTCTGTCCCTGATGTTTCTCCTAGAGAGAAGTGGCTTCTTTGCTGCCCTTCTTGACACCAGGCCATCCTCCAAAAGTCTTCGCCTCACTGTGTGTGCAGATGCACTCACACCTGCCTGCTGCCATTCCTGAGCAAGCTCTGTACTAGTGGTGCCCCGATCCCGCAGCTGAATCAACTTTAGGAGACAGTCCTGGCGCTTGATGGACTTTCTTGGGCGCCCTAAAGCCTTCTTAACAACATTTGAACCGCTCTCCTTGAAGTTCTTGATGATCCGATAAATGGTTGATTTAGGTGCAATCTTGCTGGCAGCAATATCCTTGCCTGTGAAGCCCTTTTTGTGCAAAGCAATGATGACTGCACATGTTTCCTTGCAGGTAACCATGGTTGACAGAAGAGGAACAATGATTCCAAGCACCACCCTCCTTTTGAAGCTTCCAGTCTGTTATTCAAACTCAATCAGCATGACAGAGTGATCTCCAGCCTTGTCCACACTCACACTTGTGTTAATGAGAGAATCACTGACATGTCAGCTGGTGCTTTTGTGGCAGGGCTGAAATGCAGTAGAAATGTTTTTGGGGATATTCAGTTCATTTGCATGGCAAAGAGGGACTTTGCAATTAATTGCAATTCATCTGATCACTCTTCATAACATTCTGGAGTATATGCAAATTGCCATCATACAAACTGAGGCAGCAGACTTTGTGAAAATTAATATTTGTGTCATTCTCAAAACTTTTGGCCACGACTATATATTTGGCCTTGTGTTTTAGGTTATTGTCCTGCTAAAAAGGTGAATTTGTCTCCCAGTCTGTATTTCGGACAAAGTTCATTTCTTTGCCACATTTTTTTGCAGTTTTACTTTAGTGCCTTATTGCAAACAGGATGCATGTTTTGGAATATTTGTATTCTGTACAGGCTTCCTTTTCACTCTGTCATTTATCTTAGTATTGTGGAGTAACATTGTTGATCCATCCTCAGTTTTGTCCTACCACAGCCATAAAACTCGAACTGTTTTAAAGTCACCATTGGTCACATTCCGTCAGTAGAGGATGCCTGGTTATTTTTTTTTTTAAATGCCTTCCTCACCATCTTAAATAAGCATGCCCCATTCAAGAAATGTAGAACCAAGAACAGATATAGCCCTTGGTTCTCTCCAGACCTGACTGCCCTTAACCAACACAAAAACATCCTGTGGCGTTCTGCATTAGCATCGAACAGCCCCTGTGATATGCAACTTTTCAGGGAAGTTAGAAACCAATATACACAGGCAGTTAGAAAAGCCAAGGCTAGCTTTTTCAAGCAGAAATTTGCTTCCTGCGACACAAACTCAAAAAAGTTCTGGGACACTAAAGTCCATGGAGAATAAGAGCACCTCCTCCCAGCTGCCCACTGCACTGAGGATAGGAAACTGTCACCTCTGGTAAATCCACTATAATTGAGAATTACAATAAGCATTTTTCTACGGCTGGCCATGCTTTCCACCTGGCTACCCCTACCGCGGTCAACAGCACTGCACCCCCCACAGCTGCTCGCCCAAGCCTTCCCCATTTCTCCTTCTCACAAATCCATTCAGCTGATGTTCTGAAAGAGCTGCAAAATCTGGACCCCTACAAATCAGCCGGGCTAGACAATCTGAACCCTTTCTTTCTAAAATTCTGCCGAAATTGTTGCAACCCCCATTACTAGCCTGTTCAACCTCTTTCGTGTCGTCTGAGATTCCCAAAGATTGGAAAGCAGCTGCGGTCATCCCCCTCTTTAAAGGGAGGGACACTCTTGACCCAAACTGCTACAGACCTACATCTATCCTACCCTGCCTTTCTAAGGTCTTCGAAAGCCAAGTCAACAAACAGATTACCGACCATTTCAAATCCCACCGCACCTTCCCTGCTATGCAATCTGGTTTCAGAGCTGGTCATGGGTGCACCTCAGCCACTCTCAAGGTCCTAAACGATATCGTAACCGCCATCGATAAGAAACAATACTGTGCTGCCGTATTCATTGACCTGGCCAAGGCTTTCGACTCTGTCAATCACCACATCCTCATCAGCAGACTCAATAGCCTTGGTTTCTCAAATGATTGCCTCGCCTGGTTCACCAACTACTTCTCTGATAGAGTTCAATGTGTCAAATCGGATGGCCTGTTGTCCGGGCCTCTGGCAGTCTCTATGGGGGTGCCATATGGTTCAATTCTTGGGCCAACTCTTTTCTCTGTATACATCAATGATGTCGCTCTTGCTGCTGGAGTCTCTGATCCACCTCTACACAGACGACACCATTCTGTGTACTTCTGGCCCTTCTTTGGACACTGTATTAACAACCCTCCATACGAGCTTCAATGCCATACAACTCTCATTCCGTGGCCTCCAACTGCTCTTAAATACAAGTAAAACTAAATGCATGCTCTTCAACAGATCGCTGCCTGACCCTGTCCGCCCGTCCAGCATCACTACTCTGGACAGTTCTGACTTAGAATATGTGGACAACTACAAATACCTAGGTGTCTGGTTAGACTGTAAACTCTCCTTCCAGACTCACATCAAACATCTCCAATCCAAAGTTAAATCTAGAATTGGCTTCCTATTTCGCAACAAAGCATCCTTCACTCATGCTGCCAAACATACCCTCGTAAAACTGACCATCCTACCGATCCTCGACGATGTCATTTACAAAATAGCCTCCAATACCCTACTCAATAAACTGGATGCAGTCCATCACAGTGCCATCCATTTTTTCACCAAAGCCCCATATACTACCCACCACTGCGACCTGTACGCTCTCGTTGGCTGGCCCTCGCTTCATACTTGTCGCCAAACCCACTGGCTCCAGGTCATCTACAAGACCCTGCTAGGTAAAGTCCCCCCTCATCTCCGTTCACTGGTCACCATAGCAGCACCCACCTGTAGCACGCGCTCCAGCAGGTATATCTCTCTGGTCACCCCCAAAGACAATTCCTCCTTTGGTCGTCTTTCCTTCCAGTTCTCTGCTGTCAACGACTGGAACGAACTGCAAAAATCTCTGAAGCTGGAGACTCATATCTTCCTCACTAGCTTTAAGCACCAGCTGTCAGAGCAGCTCACAGATCACTGCACCTGTACATAGCCCATCTATAATTTAGCCCATACAACTATTTAGCTCCTTTGCACTTTCTTCCACTTCTTCCAGTGTTTTACTTGCTATATTGTATTTACTTTGCCACCATGGCCTTTTTTGCCTTTACCTCCCTTATCTCACCTCATTTGCTCACATTGTATATAGACTTATTTTTCTACTGTATGTTTGTTTTACTCCATGTGTAACTGTGTTGTTCTTATGTGTCGAACTGCTTTGCTTTATCTTGGCCAGGTCGCAATTGTAAATGAGAACTTGTTCTCAACTTGCCTACCTGGTTAAATAATGGTTGAATAAAAAAAACATGTTGAAATCACCGAGCGGTTTCCTTCCTCTCCGACAACTGAGTTAGGAAAAACGTGTGTCTTTGTAGTGACAGGGTGTATTGATACTGCATCCAAAGTGTAATTAATCATTTAAAGATAATTGTATGGGTGGGGTACAGAGATGAGGTGGTCATTCTAAACACTATTACTGCACAAAGAGTCCATGCAACTTATTATGCGACTTGTTCAGAAACTTATTTCTGAACTTCTTTAGGCTTGCCATAACAAAAGGTGTTGAATACTTACTGACTCAAAACATTAATGTTTCATTTTCAATTCATTATTAAAAGTAAAAACTGTGTAGGCCAGTGTCGCAAAATCTCAATTTAATCCTATTTTAAATTCAGGCTGTAACAACATAATGTGGAAAAAGTCAAGGGGTGTGAATACTAAGGCACTGTAGATAGAACAGACCTGTTGGCAAAGCCTCTTTGGCGACTGCTGGAGAATACTCTGTTGACGATGGGCTCTCTGATGCTGAAGATCATTCTGCCTTCCTCCGGACCAAACACCAGAGACGTGTTGTATTCATCAGTCACTGGCAAAATAAAGACATTGTGTAATTCATGCATACACATTTTTCTTGAGCATTCATCCATCCACACATTCAGCTGTACATCTTTTGGAACTCACCCTTTTCAATCAATTCCTGACTCAGTGGAATATCAAGACCCATTTGTGCCTTTCCTGGGAAGATAGAGGACTCAATCACTGTCATGACATTATCAGTGTAGTAAACAGGTTCTCTCCAAATCATTGATTGTCTCAAATTTCCATCTGTAATTCTATTTACACACAGATTTAAGAACACCAATAATCATGTGGATTTGTGTTTTCAGAAAGGTAGGCGTCCACATACCTATTCTTAAGACTTCTCCCACAGCCTGTTCAACCAGTTTGTTAATATTGTAAGACCTGTGAACACACACCAGAACGAGTCTCATGAAACAAACATTCTACTAAAAGCTGTGCTGTCAGTTAAATCATAATTTTTCCTGATTGAGATTTTTTTTTTTAAACTAGCATGAACAAGAAGTAGCATTCAAAGTGGACTTCCAGGACCACTAATTGGCAAACACCAACATACGTAAAAAACAAAAATAAAAAAATGTGTTGGAGTTTAGTGTACCAGGCTTTAGATCCAGTCCCAGTGCAGATGCTAAGGCCAGAGCTCTTCTGCTTCTCCCACGGTCCATCGTCCACAGAGATCTCATAGTAGGAAGCCCTATGGAGCGAGAGGGTGAGATGAGGTTTGAAGGATTTATACTTCACCCTGTGAGTGACGGACAGAGATCCACCAATGAGTGCATGGGGAAATGGGTGGAGGTGGTAGTATTTTTATTTAATTTAACTAGGCAAGTCAGTTAAGAACAAATTATTATTTACAATGACGGCCTACCAAGTAGTGCAGAGGAGGATTAATGAAGGGAGAAACACAGAGACAAGCAGCAAAACAGGCATTCATGTTTGGGGGGTCAAGATGCCATGGTTTGGTTTGATGACAAGCGTACCTGGAGGAGAGAGATTCCCCAATGAAGATCTCATTCAGTCCTCTGACAGGGAGTAGGTAGGGCTTGGATAGGCTGCAAGCCTCGCCTGTATCAAATAAACAGCTGATTGAATAGAGGAACTGGTAGAAAAGAGCTTTTTGACAAATCACATGAAAATAATTGTGTGAATTAATACCAGAACAAAAACGACAGACCAGAAGACATGTTAATCATTCAAGACAGTGCCCCCTCCATTTAATACGTTTTTGATTATTCCCCAAGGGCCCAGACAGACAGACAATGGACTGAGCCAGGTACACATAGGAGGCAGAGGGGCCGTACTGCTCCGGGCCTCCATGAGGGTGATGCGGTGGGCCTGGTTGTGTTGCTCCAGACTGAGCTGCTGTTCATGTAGGTCCACTGGGGTCGGGTTGATCCCTGTGCCCTCCAGGTGTAGACGGATCCTCTGCCGCCACTGCCACCTGCAGGACGTATGGGGGGGGGGGGGGGGTTGAGAGGGAATGGGAAGGAAATTAATCAGTGGAGTTAAGTAATAGTGTGTTGTAGGCAGGGAGAGGAACATATGGAAAAAGAAGAGGGGGTGGTGAAACATGCCATGATATTATTAGGCATTACTGTTCCTGGAATCAGAAACTCATGTCTTACAGTTCAGCAACATCAAAGGGCAGTGTACTAAGACCAGGAATGCTGAAAAGAACTGGGGAAGTGTGGCAAAAAGATCTGAGTATTCTTCCCGAGTAAACATAGCTTTCCTAACAACAGTATTCTAGCCAGGGAAGTGAAACACCCACCTGAACTGACCACGGCGGAGTTTTTGTAGTGCCTCAGGGAAGGCATGCGTGTAACGCACAGGCAGGCACAGGTGTCCCTCTGACCTTCATGCAAAGCAAAAAAAGACACCTTTAATAGGAGCACTTTCCCCCCTCAAACTAGATAAAGCAATTTCCCCCCCTCTCATGCCATTTATCAAAATGTTGAAATTCACCACAGGGAATTCCCCAACCCACCACTTTATTTTCGTTAACCCCTTTTGTTATGAGTTCTTACCTTTCAGGGTCAGTGTTAACCCCAAGAACAGGTTGGTCTTTATTGAAAACCTTACTGGCGACAAGTAGCATAGTCCCATCCCCTAACAAAAGGAACAGGAGGGGGTCAGAGCTAATGACAGCAAGGTTTCTGGGTGAAATAGGCCTATTCATGGGTTGAGCTGACCCGTTGTATTCTCTGAGCACCGACTTACAATTTAATTGGGATTTTTTTGTACCACTGCGGGAAAGTGACCATGTAAATTATCAGCTACTTTTCTCAAACTCTTAAAAAAGGGAGAAAACGTACCCCCTGCAGAGATAATAGCATCTGCCCATCGCACTGTTTCTTCATCATATTGCCCTCTCTTCACCACACGCACCTCCATCCCCTCTTTCCTAGAGGGAACAGAAAGACAAAGGTTAGGGTCGTGGTCACTTTACAACTTCATGACTGCTTGTATACAGTAAATCACAACAGTATCCTTGAATAGAAACTCATCATCTTACTGTAGACTCTCCACAATGTGTTCCACATTGCGGGTATGGATGTTGTGTCTCTCCAGAAGCCCAAGGTAGCTGGAGCCCTTCAATGCAAGCTGTAACAAGCACAAAAACTCAAGAGTATCGCAATTTTAAATCACAGCAAAGATATTTCAATCAGGCTCTGGTGAGGATTATTATACAACAGAGAGGAATCTGACATCCTGCAAGATAAATATTTGTCCATCACCAGCAAAGATCTATGGGATCACCAAGTCTCTGTCTGAACTGAAAGGAAAACTAGTGTGTGCCGATGCCTAGTTGTTCAGGGGGTGTTTTACCGTCAAAGATGAACACATTTAGAAAATAAATGAGTTTGAGAGCAAGTACCAGTGGTGGAAAAAGTACCCAATTGTCATACTTGAGTAAAAGTAAAGATGCCTTAACAGAAAATTACTCCAGTAAACATCACCCAGTAAAATAATACTTGAGTAAGAGTCTAAAAGTAATTCGTTTTAAATATACTTAAGTATCAAAAGTAAATGTAATTGCTAAAATATGTCAAAAGTATAAATAATACAAGATTCCTTATATTAAGTAAACAAGACGTCACCTTTAAAATTTTTTTTAAAAATAATGGATAGCCAGGGGCACACTCAGACAATTTACAAAGGAAGCATGTGTTTAGTGAATCCGCCACTTCAGAAGCAGTAGGGATGTTCTGTTGATAAGTGCGTGAATTGGACCATTATCCAGTCCTACTAAGCATTCAAAATGTAACGGTGTCAGGGAAAATGTATGGAGTAAAACGTATAGAATTTCCTCTAGGAATGTAGTTAAGTAAAAGTTCAAAAATCAAAAATATATAAATAGTAAAGTACAAATACCCACCAAAACAACTTAAGTAGTACTTAAGTATTTTTACACCACTGGCAAGTACCATAGTATTACATTCTTTCCCCATTACTTACCAGCTGTTTTAAGTCCTCTTCTGAGAGCTCTGAAAAGCGATATCTTTGCTGCTCGAATTCATATCTTGTCATCTTTGTCACCACAGCAACTTTCGCAGGGTTGAAACCACTTTCAGCCTGTGATGCAATATTTCGTATCCCCATCTGGATGTGAAGGAGGCGATCTGAGCTCCTATTTAAAATAGTGACAGCTCGATTCCCAAGGCACAGAAAGTTTATAAAGGCTCGGTAAGTCATTATTGTAAAATGTTTAAAAAATGTAAAAAGACAAATGTTATTCGTTGTTGGTCCCCTTTAATGTGGTCGTTGGTCAATTCGGCGGTAACCCAATGTCGGTAACGTAAGCTTGAGCTTCCTCCCAGCTGTTTGACTTGGGTCCATTCATTCATATACACTAAACTCGTTGAATCCAGATGCTGCGAGACCACTCTCACCAAGCGTAGTTCTGAATTGACAAAGCACGACCTAGCAAGCTTAGCAAGTCAGCTGCTGTAGAAGCTTAAAAACAAAAATCACCTTATCGATAGCCAGCGCTCTGTTTCACTTTCACGAGCAAGCAAGCAAGGCAGCTAGCGACTTTTGTTTTGGCTAACTACAGTAACCTTTGCCAGATAACTATGTAATGGGAGCAAAGAAGGTCACGAGCACTCTGATCCAGCTAGATAGAGCGGTCTAGCTGACGATAGCTAGCTTCCAATCGGTCAAATCACAACGTAAACCCGTCCCCAGCGAGCTCAACACACCACACAGGTCAGCTCAAAACACAGCAACACAACGTTACATAGCTAGCTAGCTAACCTTCCTCAAACTAAGTTCCTTGCTAACGACCCCCTCTACATGTACCTTTCACCTTTTTTTGTATCCTGCAAACATCCGTTTGATCATACTTATTTACTCTAAGCAGCTCCAAGAAACTAAATACATGCAGCTATTTGAGACTCAGATGACTTCTAGAACAGTACCCAGTTCCTACGACACCATCTTTGATGCACGTAACGCACGCACGTTTGAAAGCGCTCGCAGGCTTTTTTTATTACGTACAACGTGCTTTTCGTGGGTAGAGCCGGAGCATTGTTCTCTGAATAGAATGGTGCTTCTTATTATTGTACCTCATTGCCAGTGCTATCAGTCCTATTTTGTTCGACATTATGATTAACGATGTGTTTTCCAATGTAGGTAGGGGTATTGGAGCTTCGCTATATGCTGATGGTGGCGCTATTTGGAGGGTGGAAGGAAACTCGTGATCAAATCTATTCATCTTGAAAAATGGTCGATTGACTGGGGTTTTAAGTTGTCAGTGGCGAAGTCTTGTATGTTCTTCTCGAAGAACGAAATCGCCGATAATATACAGTTGTTTCTGTATGGGCAGCCCATGGGGAGGGTTTCTAAGCACCAACATTTGGGTCTATGGTTCAATGAGAAATATACAGTTGCAAGAAAAACTCTGAACCCCTTGGAAATACCTGGATTTCTACATAAATTGGTCATTAAATTTGATCTGATCTTCATCTAAGTCACAACAATAGACAAACAGTGTGCTTGAACTAATAACACATTTTTCTTGTCTATAATGAATGCATCATGTAAACATTCACAGTGTAGGTTGGAAAAAGTATGTGAAACCCTAGGCTAATCACTTCTCCAAAACCTAATTGGAGTCAGGAGTCAACTAACCGGGAGTCCAAACAATGAGATGAGATTGGAGATGTTGGTTAGAGCTGCATTGCCCAATAAAAAAATCAAAAAATTTGAGTTTGCTATTCACAAAACGCATTGCCTGATGTGAACCATGCCTCAAACAAAAGAGTTCTCAGAAGACCTAAGATTAAGAATTGTTGACTTGCATAAAGCTGGAAAGGGTTACAAAATATCTCTAAAAGCCTTGATGTTCATCAGTCCACAGTAAGACAAATTGTCTATAAATGCTCAATGAGGTTAAGAAGAACCCTGTAGTGTCATCTGAAGACTTACAGAAATCTCTGGAACATGCTAACATCTGTTGACGGGTCTATGATATGTAAAAGACTAAACAAGAATGGTGTTCATGGGAAGACACCACAGAAGCCACTGCTGTCCAAAAAAAAAAAAATTGCTGCACATCTGAAGTCTGCAAAAGTGCACCTGCATGTTCCACAGCGCTACTGGCAAAATATTCTGTGGACAGATTAAACTACAGTTGAGTTGTTTGGAAAGAACACAATACTGTGTGGAGAAAAAAAAAGGCACAGCACACCAACATCAAAACCTCATCCCAACTGTAAACTATGGTGGAGGGAGCATCATGGTTTGGGGCTGCCTCAGGGCTTGGACAGCTTGCTATATACGAAAAAATTAATTCCAAAGTTTAATCAAGACATTTTTCAGGAGAATGTCAGGCTATCTGTCCACCAACTAAAGCTCAACAGAAGTTGGGTGATGCAACAGGACAATGACCCAAAACACAGATGTAAATCAACAACCGAATGGCTTCAACAGAAGAAAATACACCTTCTGGAGTGGCCCAGTCAGATTCCTGACCTCAACCTGATTGAGATGCTGTGCCATGACCTCGAGAGCAGTTCACACCAGACATCCCAAGAATATTTCTGAACTGAAACAGTTTTGCAAAGAGGAATGGTCCAAAATTACTCCAGACTGTTGTGAAAGTCAGGTTCACAACTACAGAAAACATTTGGTTAAGGTTATTTCTGCCAAAGGAGGGTCAACCAGTTATTAAATCCAAGGGTTCACATACTTTTTCCACCATGCACTGTGAATGTTTACACGGTGTGTTCAATAAAGACATGAAAAAGTATAATTGTGTGTTACTAGTTTAAGCAGACTGTCTATTGTTGTGACTCGATGAAAGTCAGATCAAATTTTATTACCAATTTTATGCAGAAATCCAGGTATTTCCAAAGGGTACTTTTCCTTGCCCCTGTACATCGAAAGGTCATGTCATAAATGTTGACAAAGTGTAAAAAGGTGGTGAATCTGTCCCTTGACACAATCCTGTCTCGGCGCTCTACGGACAATTCCTTCAACCTCATGGGCTGTTTTTTTTTCTCTGACATGCACTGTCACCTGTGGGACCTTATATAGACAGGTGTGTGTCTTTCCAAATCATGTCCAATCAATTGAATTTACCACAGGTGGACTCCAATCAAGTTGTAGAAACATCTCGAGGATGGTCAATGGAAACAGGATGCACCAAGGACCCAGGTAGTGGGCGCACAGGAGCAGGCGTTTACGTTCCTGAATGTGATGTGCAGATATGTAGAAGACTAACAGATGAACTGTCAGTATACTCAGTTGAACTGTTGGCGATAGTAGTTTCCCTCCAGTGGGTGGAGGACGTACAGCCTGTTAGAATTATAGTATGCTCAGATTCTCTGTCTGTATTGAATAGTTTATCATCTGGTAAATCTAATAGGAGTGACTTACTCTTGGAGGTATTCATGTTATTTTGGATAATTGAGAGACTGGGTGTAGTAGTGAGATTCTGCTGGGTCCCAGCACATTCGGGTGGGGAAGGGAATTAAATTGTAGACCAGTTAGCCAAAAGAGCTTTGAAACGAGATATGATTGATATTAATGTTCCACTGGGTAGAGGTGAGGGCAGATGTAAGATCAGAGCCATTTTGATAGATGTGTGGCAGAAGAGATGTGACCCTGAGCCCAAGGGCCGGAATTTAGTAGATCTGTGCCAGAACGGAGGGATAGGCCAATGAGTGATATGTTTCAGTAAGGTTAGCTTAGTGTTCATAGCAATGGTCACAAAGTGTAATTAATTCACTCCAGCACAGTAAACTGACACACAGTAGGTGGCGTCATGCACCTCGAACATATGTTTGCAGACCGCCATAATACCATAGAATACGATTATGCCTTAGTTGTTTTGAAGAGGAGTCTGTGTTCAAAAATGACTTTACCATTCATTTTCTGTATTCAGGGTTCAATCAAACATTGCATTAAGCTTTGTTTTCTATTGACAGTTACAGCTGATTTCGGGATTGTATATCGATTCGCTCTCCCTAAATATGTCATCTGATTCATTAGTTTCAGTCTCTGAATTGTTTAATCAAACATTTCGCCGCCAGCTCCTGATATCAGGGCATAAAAACTCCAATCTGTCTCCTGAATTAGCCTAGTGCGAACTAGGCCCGAGCTCGAGTCCAGAATATAAATATATAATGTATTTAAATATATATATATACACAAATAATGGTGTGTGTGGACAGTATATGAATAGAAATGGTTTGTACAGCAGTACTTACAGGATGAGCCATGACTAGAATACAGTATATACATATAAAGTGGGTAAAATTCTGATCAGTATGTAAACATTATTAAAGTGACCAGTGTTCAATGACTATATGTACATCGTAAACAACAGGTGTAGACTAACAGTGAAATGTTTACTTATGGGCTGTTCCCAACAATGTGAAGTGAAAATAGAGAAATCATTTAAAAAAAAGTAATAACACGTAATAATAAATACACAATGAGTTTTATTTTTTTTACCTTTATTTAACTAGGTATGTCAATTAAAAACTATTTCTTATTGTCAATGACGGCCTGGGAACAATGGGTAAACTACCTTGTTCAGGGGCAGAATGACAGATTTTTACCTTGTCAGCTCCGGGATTCAATCTTGCAACCTTTCGGTTACTTGTCCAACGCCCTTACCACTAGGCTACCAGCCACCCCGATAACTTGGCTATATACACGGGGTACCAGTACCAATTCGAAAACTAGGAATAAAGGCCCTGGCTCGGGTGGCTGAGGGCCTTGATGATCTTCTTGGCCTTTCTGTGACACCGGGTGCTGTAGATGTCCTGGACGGCAGGCAGTGTGCCCCTGGTGATGCGTTGGGATGACCACAGCACCCTCTAGAGAGCCCTGCGGCTGCGGACAGTGCAATTGCCGTACCAGGAGGTGATACAGCCTGCCAGGATGCTGTCAATGGTGCATCTGTAGAAGTTTGTGAGGGTCCAGAGGTTGAAGTCTTCACCACACGGTCTGTGTGAAGGGACCATTTCAGGTTGTCAGGGATGTGCATGCTGAGGAACTTGACACTTTTGACCCTCTCCTCTGCAACCCTGTCGATTTGGATGGGGTTGTGCTCTCTTCTCCTGTAGTCCACGATCAGCTCCTTCGTTTTGTTGACATTGTGGGAGAGGTTATTTTCCTGGCACCACTTCGCCAGGGCTCTCACCTCCTCCCTGTAGGCTTTCTTGTTGGTAACTGTAGTCGCCAAAAAAACTTGATGATCAAGTCGGAGACGTGTGTGGACACGAAGTTGTAACAGTGTAGGTTCCGTCCCTCTCTTCGCCCCAACCTGGGCTCGAACCAGGGACCCTTGCACACATCAACAACTGACACCCCACGAAGCATCGTTACCCATCGCGCCACAAAAACCGCAGCCCTTGCAACGCAAGGGGAACAACCAGTTCAAGTCTCAGAGCGAGTGACGTCACTGATTGAAACGCTATTAGCGCGCACCACCGCTAACTAACTAGCCATTTCACATCGGTTACACAGTCATGGGTGAATAGGGAGTGAAGGTGGGGTCTGAGCACGCGCTAGCCTCGGCAGCCGATAGTGGGTTCTGGAGCTGCACTATTGTCTAGGAATGTATGTGCATTCCCGGTAATACACTCGTGTCCCATGTGGACCGGCTTGTACGTAAAGCATCGTTTTCCTCCTTAACTAGCTTTAATGGCTAGCCGCTGAAAAAAAAGGGAACATGTGTACTGTCTTAATAAAACATCCAACATCACCATTTTCGGTAGTGATGGGAAACCCGAGACTTTCTGAAGGATTCGGAGCTTTAACCATACTGTGCCGAAAAACGGTTCATTACTAAGAGTTTCATTATCGGTGACATCTGCTGGTCAGCAATAAATAGCAGCATGTGAAATATCAGAGACATTTTTCTCCATTGTTTTCATCAAAACTCCGTGGTGCAGCTTACGTTATGTTTCCCTTTTTTGCCTTCACGTTTACTATTTTTCCAAAACTGAATTTATGGCATTATTTAGGATGCTTAAGGCAGAAGCTTATACTACACTAAATAAAACAATTATTTGAACAAAAGTGCAGAAAGTGTGGTTTCACATAAAACAAAATTGAAAATAGTGCGCCTTCAACGGGATTCAACCTCATACCCTCATGTCCAATAGTGCGCAACTGCAGGCCGCAATTCCTGCATGTGGACATACCTGCATCTGCAGGAATGCCCCCCACCCTGCGCAACCCATTGGTTCCTGCATGAACTGTCCCTCTCAAGCACATCTTCGTCTTTGTGTTACACTTTTGAATGTGGGTCAAAAGGTAAATAAAAGTATTATCTGAGTTTGGATAGTGTCCTTCGCTCCCGCCTGCCGAACACCTGCGCTCACCGTTAACAGAACTGCGGGAGAACAGCTAGCTACTGTTGTCACCCCCCCGCCTCTCTGTCTCCTCTTCTTTTGTGGGGTTTATCGATGGTTGGCATCCAACATTATGATCAATTACTGCCACCTACTGTAGTGGAGCGCCCCTGCATACTGCCTATGTACTGGAGTCAGCTTAAAAATGGACCAATAGAAGTATAAAGAGGGGTTCCTGCAGATGCAGGAATTCCTACATGCAGGAACACCCCGAATGCAGGCTGCAGTTGCACCCTTCTCCTCATGTCCCTGAATGTTCCCTAATCTACCTGTGAAACTACCGGTCAGGTGAAACTACATGTACAAAATCTTAACTGTATCGGTAAGTACTGTGTCCAGTAGAGGTTGGTGTTTGAAAGCAGTTTGCAACACACGGTTTGAAAAAGCAAATGTAACGTCACTCATTTTTACACACCTTAGGATGGTGCACATGCATTCAGCCAAGGATGTGCAACATCCTAAATTGTCAGAAAATCCCAAAATGGTGGTGGAAAATTGTTTTACTAAGACTCCAGGGGTTTAAGCCTATACTTTATCACTCAGGATGTAACTTTCCAATGCTTCTATTTTTGCCATGTAATGTTATTAAAACAAAATTAGACAACCTCATAGTTTACCTAGTCGGCTTGTTGTATGCTCTATGCGAGATAAATATTACTCGAGGCACATTAAGTTGCGAGAGCCATAGGAGGGAAACCTATTCTGACAAGTAGTCAATGCACAACAATTCTTAATGCAATTGCAGGAAAAAACTTTTGAAAGCAGTTTTGGTAAATGTATTTTGAAAGCAAATATTTTTTTACCTGTGTTACAAATGGCTATATTGGTCTGCTAATACAGGACTAGTAAAAGCCCAGTTCACTTTTGTGAAGATTTGTATTTATTTATTATGATTTATTTATTTTATTCAGATTTTTCAGAGGGTGCTGCACCCCTACTTCCAGCGACTATGAGCCTATGTACATTTTAGACCCACTATGCTTCATCAGTTGGGCAACAGGTGATCACACTAATAGCACATTTGATAATATAGACCATGCATATGCATGGTCCAATATGTTATAATCATTTTTAAATATATGTTATTGAGCCCATTTCTGAAGGTGGAAATTTGATTTTAGATGGTGTCCAGCATAATTTTATTTTCAGAAATTTTGGCGTAGAAAATCCTTTTAAAATGTCACCAGAACTGAGCTTTTCAGTCCTACATAAAAATTATCCCAAGGAGGACCCCGGATCCCCTAAGCAAGGGGAATGGAATTGGTTAAACTTACAGTTTAATACATGTAGAAAATGATCCTCTTTCCCTAAAAGCATGATGGTCATGATTTTCTTACATAAAAGGGTATATTAACTTCAGTGGCAGTCGGTGACGTTTAAGATGAGGGAGGACAATTCGTTTTTTTATGAGCATTGCCTTATTTATATTACAGCATATTGGATGACTGTCATTCATATTCCATTCACCCAGCTCAATGTAACATCGATAGTTCTAGGCTACTACATGATACTCACATTTCCCTATACCTATCATGATGTTGCTACAACCTAGCCTATGAATTCAAGTTTACAATGTAGGTGCACAGGTCGAGTGAAATTTGAGTAATCAAGGTGACAGACAGTGACACATTCAATACCACCATGCACACTCTTGCCTGCGTCTAGCTGATCTAGGGTGTAATCATTAGTCCAGCAGTTGCAAACAAGAGTTTATTGGACAAATTCTGGTATGTTTTATTCCATTTGCTTCCATTTAAGAAGCATTTTTCAACAGAATCGGCAGAATGAATACACCCCTGAAACACAGTTCACTTTCATAGCAGCCACATAAAAAAACAATCCTTTTGAGTATTCCTTCTCACATCTACGCTCTCTCCTCACATCTTTTTCCTTCGCTTGTGGACATCAGTGCACAACACATCTTTTTGTGACCAGGCGAAAAAAACTTTTCCAAGCCAAACCTTCATATCATAACTGCTACACACATCTTACATCGTTGTCACCATATTAACATCATAGCTACTAGGGGTGCATTCATAAATTCACTCATGAGTGCCAGAGTGTGCTTAGAGTGTGCTCTGGGCGTTTGTACATTCAGAGCGTTGTCAGGTTATCTGTTAGTAAATTCAAAGTGTTGTCAGATTGTCTGTTCATAAATTCCGAGCGTTCTGACCTCACAACAGCAGACAAGCACCCAAGCTGTTATTATTGTTAGCTACTTCCAGACACAAATGAGAGAACACCTCACTCTGACCATTTTACTTGCTCTAGCAGAGGTGGTTATGCTGTTTTCACGTTGTTTAGAGTGTTGGTGACTGCAACTGTGCTGCTGGCAACAATTTAATTATATTTTTCTTCTAACACTGGTCACATTCAAGTGGTGTTGCTCGTTCGTGAATTCATCAGTTAACCTGCGCTCTGGCACACTCAGGCTAAGAGTGCTCTGAAATGAAAGTAGATAGGCAGAGTGAATTTACGAATGCAACCTAGAACTAATGCTTTAGTAAACCCACTACATTCATGCAGTGTAGTATACAATCAGAAGTATACAGTTTAGCAGTTGCCCGGTAGCAATAAATGAATAAAACCAAAGCTTACCTTGACTTGGAAGAGTTCCAGTGTTGGATAGCCATAACCAGCTAGCTAACATAGCATCCCTCTCTGTGGCAGGTGTTTTAGTAAGCTAAACTAGCTAGCTGCATTAGCTAGTTAAGTAGGCTAAGTAAAAGTAAAAAATATATATACTACAAATGTCTCGTCATTAAAGCTAGTTAAGGAGGAAAATGATGCACTTGCAGCCTGAATGGAGGAGGCTTTATGTTTGAGCCGGTCCATGGGGGACCTCATTGCCAAACTTCATAAATACTGCACCCTTAACTTCAAAACTCTGTTGTTAGTTATACAATAATGTAACTAAGAAATTAGCTGGAAAGAAACTAGAAAATGAAATATTGTTTTGTTGAATAGTCATGACTGGTTCGAGGTATCTGTCGTAAGACGACTGTGGCGAAGGATATCATTGTAACTTAACGCGGATCCAAGTTCAGTTTTGAGATCCACCGGCGTCATTGGCATAGGGTTTAAAACATTTTTAAAAAGGTACAATATTGTGTACATATATGGCTGTGTTGGGAAAATCAGTAGATATCCCATCGAGCCAAGCGGGGCCAGGATGCCATTGTCACAGATCCAAGACCAGTCGGAAACGTTCAGCTAACCTTGACTATACGTATTTGTTGATTAATGCGTAATTTAGGAATGTCACAAGTTAATTGACATAAGAAAACTAGAGAAAATAGCAACTAAAGAATGACTACAATGAATGGCTAAATTGTTTCCGGACACAAAGGGTCCGCGAAGCTCCTCCTCCTCACCACTCTATAGTTTCCTTTCCTAGACTAATTTCATTTGTCACCTGAAAAGGACTAGAAATGTGAGAGCAATATGAATGACACCTCACCATTTTTCTTTTTACAACAATACAGACAATACAAATTAGCACTCCCAAAGTGGGTGCTCTAGTCAGAGGGTGCGCTCGCCCCCACCTGTCCCGAGACGCCGGCAAGGCCCCAGCCCAAAGGGATTTTACATTTACATTTTAGTCATTTAGCAGATGCTCTTATCCAGAGCGACTTACAGTAGTGATTTTCCAAGGGCGTGAAGAATCAAGCCTCTCCCGACGCCCAGGCAAGCATGGAAGCGAGCGCACCCATAACTACCAGGACCAGCTGCTCATAGCATGAAACCAAACTACAAAACATCACCCCTAATTGCAGGACCTCAAACATTTATACTGTACATTTGCGTATATAATTGTTCCAATAATCATCAATTCCACCCTTCAGACAGCCACAGATCAATCCATCTTTCCCAAGGGGTCTCACTAGGGACTTGAACCTCCCCTTCTGCAACATTTCTGCCAAAATTGCCCCATAAATATACATTTAACCCAAGAGCACAACGATATTACCCATTGACTGACTGTGGTCCTTCAAATCCCCGAGCAATACAGTTTGCAGGTCCAACCACACCCTGATATTATGGCATAACAACCATTCCTGGACCTGACTCCAAAAACAAGCCACCGGTGGACAGTACCAAAAGAGATGCTCTATTGATTCTGTTTCAGAGTCTGTACCGGGCTGACTGTTGAATACCCCCCATATACTGAGCATTATTTTTGTAGCGAGAGTTGTATGTAATAGGATCGGTGGGTCCCCTGCGGGACGGTTGAGCTAACGTAGGCTAATGCAATTAGCATGAGGTTGTAAGTAACAAGAACATTTCCCAGGACATTCTTGTTAATCTAACTGCACTGTCCAATTTACAGTAGCTATTACAGTGAAAGAACACCATGCTGTTGTTTGAGGAGAGTGCACAGTTTTGAACATAAAGTTATTAATAAACAAATTAGGCACATTTGGGCAGTCTTGATACAACATTTTGAACAGAAATGCAATGGTTCATTGGATCAGTCTGAAACGTTGCACATACACTGCTGCCATCTAGTGGCCAAAATCTAAATTGCACCTGGGCTGGAATAATACATTATGGCCTTTCTCTTGCATTTCAAAAATGTGCAAAAAAAACTTTTTCTTAGTATTATCTTTTACCAGATCTAATGTGTTATATTCTCCTACATTCTGTTCACATTTCCACAAACTTCGAATTGTTTCCTTTCAAATGGTACCAAGAAAATGCATATCCTTGCTACAGGCAGTTAGATTTGGGTATGTCATTTTAGGCTAAAATGTAAAAAAAAAGGGTCTAAATTGGTTTTAAATTGAAAATAAAGAATTGATGCATCAATTGTTGTTTTGTAAATCAGTTCATAAGCCTGATGCCATGGTATTGGGACACTGAAAATCTGTTCCCAACTATCTTGAATTTTATGTGGCATAGTGAAACTGATACATTTTACGATTTATATTACTCATTTTATGCCATTTGTTTTTTTATTGTTGTTAGACACACTCACACCTCACCCAGTACTTACATGTATCAGTGTTAGTGAAGGAAAAACAGCAGTAGAGAGGCTATTCATTTGGCACACATTGTCCAAAGTGGCCTACCTTTGTCATCTTTCCTTCACTGAAAACACTGCATAGATGAAAGCAGGTCTACTAGGCTCTAGGACTCTTAGTAAAATCAGCTCATCACCCCCTACAACAACCATTATAAATTATGATAAACTCAAAAGTTGTATCAGAAAATCAGTTATCATCATTCACAATCAACTGTTCACATAACATGGTGATATTACCAGAAGCAGATATATATAATATACAGTGCATTTGGAAAGTATTCAAACCCCTTCACTTTTTCAAAATTTAGTTACGTTACAGCCTTATTCTAAAATTGATTCAATAAAACATTTTCCTCATAAATCTACACACAAAAACCATAATGCCAAAGCAATTTTTTTTTTAATAGAAATGTTTGCATATTTTTATTTTTTTAAGTATTCAGACCCTTCGCTATGAGACTCAAAATTGAGCTCAGGTGCATCCTGTTTCCATTGATCATCCTTGAGATGTTTCTACAACTTGATTGGAGTCCACCTGTGGTAAATTCAATTGATTGGACATGATTTGGAAAGGCACACACCTGTCTATATAAGATCGCACAGTTGACAGTGCATGTCAGAGAAAAAACCAAGCCATGAGGTCGAATGAATTGTCCGTAGAGGTACGGCAACTGCACCACCCTTAACGGCAAGGCTCTCCAGAGGGTGGTGCGGTTTGCACAACGCATCACTGGGGGCAAACTACCTGCCCTCCAAGACACCTACAGCACCCGATGTCACAGGAAGGCCAAAAAGATCATCAAGGACAACAACCACCCGAGCCACTGCCTGTTCACCCCGCTATCATCCAGAAGGCAAGGTCAGTACATGGTGCATCTAAGCTGGGACCGAGAGACTGGAAAAACAGCTTATATCTCAAGGCCATCAGACTGTTAAACAGCAATCACTAACTCAGAGAGGCTGCTGCCTACAAAAGAGACTCATATCACTGGCCACTTTAATAAATTCCACTTCAAACAATGCCACTTTAATAATGTTAACATCTCACATTACTCATCTCATATGTATATACTGTACCTTATACCATCTATTGCACCTTGCCTATGCTGCTCATCCATATATTTACGTATATATACATATTCTTATTCCTCCCTTTAGATTTGTGTGTATTAGGTAGTTGATGGGGAATTGTTAGATATTACTGCACTGTCGGAACTAGAAGCACAAGAATTTCGCTACACTCGCATTAACATCGGCTAACCATGTGTATGTGACCAATAACATTTGATTTGATTTAGAGCTCTGTCAGGATTGTGTTGAGGCACAGATCTGGGGAAGGGTACCAAAACATTTCTGCAGCATTGAAGGTCCCCAAGAACACAGTTGGGATGTTTTTCAGCAGGACAGACTGGGAGACTAGTCAGGATTGAGGGAAAGATGAACGGAGCAAAGTACAGAGAAATCCTTGATGAAAACCAGCTTCAGAGCGCTCAGGACCTCAGACTGGGGTGAAGGTTCACCTTCCAACTGGACAATGACCCTAACATCCCGACCGAACTGGAGACCTGAAAATAGCTGTGCAGCGACGCTCCCCATCCAACCTGACAGAGCTTGAGAGGATCTGCAGAGAAGAATGGGATAAACTCTCCAAATACAGGTGTGCCAAGCTTGTTGCCGTCATACCCAAGAAAACTCAAGGCTGTAATCGCTGCCAAAGGTGCTTCAACAAAGTATTGAGTAAAGAGTCTGAATACTTACATAAATATATTTCAGTTTTTTATTTTTAATAAATGTGCCAACATTTCTAAAATCCATTTGTGCTTCGTCATTATGGGTTATTGTGTGTAGATTGATTGGGGGGGGACTATTTAATCAACTTTAGAATAAGGCTGTATATCCTAACAATGTGTAAAAAGTCAAGAGGTCTGAATACCTCCTGAAGGCACTGTAAGTAAAGACATATTCTAATATTTGTAGTGATATCTAAAAATTGTTTTAAGTTTTTCCCCCCAAAAATATAGAATAACAATATATTTTGGAAACATTCCCAAATAGGTTTCCAGTAAGTTTAATGTGGGTGCCTCAGCCACAAATAGCACTTATTCATTATAAATGCATAATAAAAATAAATGTTTTTAAACCAGTCATTTCATCTAGGTTCCCTCTGTCATAATGTGGCAGTATACCCTCTCCTTGCACACTGCAACAATTTGGTAAAGTACACAACTAAGTACAGCAATATAGTTATGTCAACACAAAGGTACACTTTATATACAAAAGTATGTGGATACCTCTTCAAATTAGTGTGTTCTGCTATTTCAGCCACACCTGTTGCTGACCGGTATATAAAATCAGGCACAAAGCCATGCGATCTCCATAGACAAACATTGACAGCCTTACTGAAGATTTCAGTGACTTTCAACGTGGCACCATCATAGGATGCTACCTTTCTAACAAGTCAGTTCATCAAATTTCTGCCCTGCTAGAGCTGCCCCGGTCAACTGTAACTGCTGTTATTGTGAAGTGGAAATGTATAGGACAGGCATCATCAACTAGATTCAGCCACGGGCCAATTTATTTTCTTCAGCAGATGGTCGGAGGGCCAGGTCATGATTAAAGATCAATTGTAGACTGCAAATTGACCGCAAGAATCTCAGATATAATATTTGACTAAAACATTAATTTCAAACCTTGCTTACCTTGGTATACGATCACATTTCTATATTATGCGTTGGAATACTAGGGAACAGATATGCTGTTTTTTTTTAGTCTTATGTCCAACAATGAATTTTAAGTGTGTATATTTAAAAAAAAAACATTTGCTCAGAAACTCAAAGGGGCCAAATAAAACCACCGTCCAGGAGCAACAACGCCTCAGCAAAAATTGTCTGTCCTCGGTTGCAACACTCACTAGTGAGTTCCAAACTGCCTCTGGAAGCAATGTCAGCACAAGAACTGTTCGTCGGGAGCTTCATGAAATGGGTTTCCATGGCCGAGCAGCCGCACACAAGCCTAAGCCATGCGCAATGCCAAGCGTCGGCTGGAGTGGTGTAAAGCTCGCCGCCATTGGACTCTGCAGTAGAAACGTGTTCTCTGGAGTGATGAATCACTCTTCACCATCTGGTGGTCCGACGGACAAATCTGGGTTTGGCAGATGCCAGGAGAACCCTACCTGCCCGAATGCATAGTGCCAACTGTAAAGTTTGTTCGGAGGAGGAATATTGGTCTGGGGCTGTTTTTCATGGTTCCGGCTAGGCCCCTTTGTTCCAGTGAAGGGAAATCTTAACACTACAGCATACATTCTAGACAATTCTGTGCTTCCAACTTTGTGGCAACAGTTTGGGGAAGGCCCTTCCCTGTTTCAGCATGACAATGACCCCATGCACAAAGCGAGGTCCATACAGAATGGTTTGCCATGATCGGTGTCGAAGGACTGGCCTGCATAGAGCCCTGACCTCAACCCCATCAAACACCTTTGGGAAGAACTGGAACACCAACTGCGAGCCAGGCGTAATCGGCCAACATCAGTGCCCGACCTCACTAATGCTCTTGTGGCTGAATGGAAGCAAGTCCCTGCAGCAATGTTCCAACATCTAGTGGAAAGCCTTTCCAGAAGAGTGGAGACTGTTATAGCAGCAAAGGGGGGGGGACCAACTCCATATCAATGCCCATGATTTTGCAATGAGATGTTCGACGAGCAGGTGTCCACATACTTGACTAAAGTATCTTCTTTTGGCAAAACGTAGTCGTGGTAGCTCAGTAAATGCTAGTATTTATTTTTGAAAGCTGTCTCTTGATGTTCTGTTCCATGACGGCTAAAAGTTCTGTTCAGATGTGATGACGCCACAAACTGTTGCATGGTCCAGGTCAGGATATAATGTCATGTCACCAAGATTCCAATCTGGGTTTACTGTGTATCCAATCACAATCCACTGCAAAGGAGAGAGATAGATTATGAGAGGTGTGTAAGTGAAATAAACTCTTATTTTAATACCGTAGCTCTGTTTTCTCAGGTAAATGGTGATGTTAGGGGTTCAAGATTAATTTCCATGCCTTGCAGGTCTCTACTGAGTTTTTACATTGACAGCACATATGTTGTGGCTTCAGAGGACATAGGTTGCCCACCACTGGAATGTGATTTATGCAGGGGTAGGTTATATGGGGTTAATTTTAGCTTAATCTTTAGGCGTCTTGTTGACATGCAAGTTCAAAGAGGCTGAAGGAGAAGTTGTTGCGAGGAATAACAAGTGGACTATTGTTTTATATAAACAGCAAGACTTAGTTCTCTTCTCTTTTTAGGCCTGGGAATTTTAGGAATGTAATCCACTGTGATGGGGGATCCATCTGTTACTGTTTTATGTGGCGTCTGTGAGAGACTAGCACCTGCTAACAGCTCTCTCCCTCTGGAACATGGACTGGGGATTAGTGACATGTGACTACCCACCAGACATGCACTGGAGGACGAGTTTTTCCCTGACTCAAACTATGCAAACAATTTCCAAACACACGTTTCTTTACGCAGAACAATGAGCTAAACATTGGATTTAGTCATAGCCATATACGTGAGTTGGTGAAAGAGCAAGGGATAATCTCATAACTGTATGCTCGATAAATCCTTATCCCTGTTGTTATTCACTCTTACCAGGTCGCAATCGTGTCACTAGCAGCCCTTCTCGTTCTTGCCGTTGTCTCTGCTCTTCCTGCTCCTGCTCCTCCTCTTCCTCATTCTCACTGTTGCAGTGTCCCTCCCTGATCCTGCCCCCTGCAGCCCCTGCATCCCTCCCAGCAGCACTGGCCCGTAGGGCTACCAGCCGATGGTGGATGGCTACGTAGAGGCGAGCCACGTCCCTGGCGCTGGCCTGGATGAGGAACACCCGGACCGCCTGGGTCTCCACGTCGGTGGCCGTCACCTGGAGGTTCCGACGGGCGGGGCGACGCAGGTGTGTGTGGGGCCAGAGCTTAGTGTTGAGGATGACTTTCAGACTGCCCTGGTGCCTCATCACTGTTTTGATCGGAGGGAGGCAAGTGTGAGAGAGAATTACAGAAAGACGTGCGGATGTTGGCCAGAGTGAGGGGAATAGTAGTCTCCTTCATGGTAAACTCACCTATCCTGGACTGCAGCCCTCCTTTGGTCCCTGACGTTAGATCATTGAGTCGCAGGACTCCTCTCCCTCGCTCATTCCATGCCTGAGTTCCTTTTTCCAGAACAAACAGTCTGCAGGTCAGCTAAAAGAAAGGTATTTAAAAAGGTACATCACTATCACTGCTCTAGCAATAGGCATATTGAACATTTCCTATTTCAACACGTCCTCACCTGGACCACATTGCTCTCCTTCTCCTCCCCGGTGAACAGCTGAACCCGCCTGAGCACACGCTGCCTCCCACAGGACTCTGTGTAAGCTGCAGCAGACTCCCTCAGGCTGCTCCACACAGCACCTATCAACAAACACAGACAGCCCTTCAGCTGCAGTTCTGAAAGGCATACACTAAGAGGCAGTCAATTGCTATTAGAACTGAGGTGCACAACTCTAGTCCTCTAGGGCCGTAGTCTGGTGGACCAGTAAACCGGTAGACACTGTGGCCCTTGAGGACTGGAGATGTGTACCCATGCAAATCCAATGATGCCCCTAATGATTTACCTTTATGACTTGACTCAAAGGTGGAGGACTCAGAATTAGAGGAGCTGCAATCAGAATGTTCACTGCTGGGCAATTTCTGTGGTCTCTATATGAGGGTGAGAAAGTTTGAGTATTTCTGTAAATGCAATGTATTTTGTAGTTACATCATGTTTTATAGTCATCATATGCAAACTTGCTACTTTATAAGTATGTCATTGCTGCTCAAAAGTTTCCTGAACTCACCAAAACTCTCGCGCCCATGTTTTCCCCAAATACAAACTGGACCCTGTCTGAGGTAATAGTGTCTGCCTTCGATCTGTGGAGGGTGAACCAGAGGTCAGCAGAGAGGTCAGCAGGTTCAGAATCCCTGCTGGGAACTAAACCGTGTCTCTGACACCACGAAGCTCTGACAGAGGAAACAAAACCCAACACCACCGTCAGGGTCTCTGGATTAAAGCAAGGCTGTCCAGTCCTGGGTAAGGCCTGGAAGTTAACACTAACTACCCTGATTTAGTAACTAAACCCTGCCATAAATACATTTATAAAATCACTTCAGTGAAACATCCCTAATTTTATATATTAAACCAGGTGCCCTGCCTACCTGTGAACTTGAGGGGACGTCTTCAGATGTAATCCACTCACAGTGGAGGAGTGGTCAGTTGTGACGCTGCAGCAATCGTCTGAAAGGTCATGGCTGACCTGCGGTACAAAATACAACGCAAACCTTTTTATTTTACAGTCCTATTGTATTTCTGATTAATTACAGTAATGGCCGCTTGAGTCAAAGAACTCAACACAACCTTTATGTAAGTATAAAATAAATTGCAGCCAAAACATATTATATAATTGTGTGTTAATGTGGCAAGTTTGGGAGTAGAAAGGAAGCTATTCAGTCTCAGTGTGGTAAGCATTCTGATGCCGATTCAAACCGGTTTTGGGTGTATAAACCTGCTTCCTCCCACTCTCAGGCAGTGAGTGAATACATTTCTCTGAGAAAAACCCTGTTGGTCCCTCAGTCAGTGATGCAACCACAACTGAGGGGAACTAGTGTTTTACTATTGAAATACTTTTAAGGCCTGAGAGAGTTTTCACTCTTAATTTTTTACCTGAGAGAATGTTCTTGTTTCACTCTGTCAGGCCTTGTAGGACAATACCTGCTTGTTCACAGGCACTGACGTAACGCAGTTTCTCTGGACCCCCTGCAAGGTCGGAGTTCGGCCTATTTGGTTGTCATTCTCTCATGTTAAGCTAAACATTTCACGAAGCTATACACGGTGCTGAAATGCTCCCATTTTTAGACTGTTGGCAATACCGTAAATCAAGTTGGAAATTCAAACCTTGCAGATTGCAGGGCTACGGGAGTGTCCGGTATGCCAGTGTTCACAGGTGCCAGCTCAGGAGGACAAAGTCATGAGCCTAACACCAGGGTGTGCGACACGTGTCAAGAGAGAGAAGCACGGGGTGTTACTGACGCGTGAAGAGTTGGGGAATACCTCAGAGAGGTGTGGCTGTGAGGAGATGTTCCAGGGCTGAGGGACGAGGAGACGTGCAGGCTGAAGTAATGACCTTCTGACCCTGTTCAGAGGTGACACTACAAAGGAAGAGATGGAGTGTGTGAGAGGGAACAATGTCCTTTAAAGTCAGTCTTACAATCAGATATGGATTAAATATTAATCGTTCAGGGAATTGGAGGTCCTTTTAGATGACCACACTGAAAGATAAACATACCAGACAATACAAACTAACCTGTGTTTTGGGAAATGTTGGTCTGGTTGCAGAGATTTGAGGGCATGAAGACATTTGATCTTGAGACTAGGAGAGAGGATATCCATCAGAAGAGTTTACACACACACACATACAGTATATCATATGGTTAAAGTTAAAACGTGACCCAGATTTATGTCAAAGTGACCGCCAGACTTGGCACATGACAACATGCATAGCCAACACAGAGCAGTGAGGTTTCCACATGGGCACTAGTGGGTCATGGTGGTGATTTGTGAGGAGCAGGTGAGGGCTGCAGTGACAGAGTGAAACTGAAACGGATTAAGGGAAAGAGATACCAGGGGCTGCTGTGAATCTGAGGCCCTGACAGGGATGGTGTGATTGGAATGTATGGACCTACAGGGAATACTGGCACTGAACATAAACAGAAAACGTGTAAGAGTTTGACCATGATGCACTGCTTCGGTTCATTTAATAGATGGGGAGATATTTTATCCCAGTAAGATCCCAGTTTTATTAAGGCTACAATCATCTGCAGGTGAGTCAAGGAATTAAGCAAAGTGACTCAGTTGCCACTTATTTGCGTGGGCAATGTATGCCCTAGGGCAGTGGTTCCCCAACTGAAATTGGGTAGTGCATCATCAATTCCTCTTGTCATGTTAGTCATTGCATAACTTAGAGAGCTATTTATAACTTGTCAGAAATGGCCAGATCAGCTAGCTGTAAGCTAACATTTATTTATTTTTGCCCATAGATATTGTTGTAATTTTTTGTCCCTCAAATCACATGAATACACATTAGACATGGCAAAATGTTTAGAATTGAAAGAAAATTTAAAACGTCAAAATGTTCTTTGCACCCCATGACAGAATGTGTAGAATTCCATCAAATAAGCTTTAAACCTGCACAATTCTCCCCTCCAACAAGAGGGGTGAGAACAGTTTGTGTCATGAACAGTGCTTGTGCCCATGTTCCCCAATGCTGGAAGGGGAATCCCTGCCCTAGGGGACAGAAATCTCGCAAACAGAGCGACATAGCGTCGTACCCGATCCGTTCCCAAATGTAAGCCACACAAAAATACGTAGAACTATGTGTGAAAACGACGCACCGTCGCTGCACTTTCGTAGTTTGCGTGAAGTGTGTAGGGCCCTTTAGAGAGATCAAATGTTGTGTAGGAGGGGAGTTTTGTTTACCTGGAGGACGCGGGGGAAAAGCGAGAGCACTTGATCGCACTCGTCTACTGCCGTCACAGGAGCCTGTCCGAGACACAGAGAAAAACAATGCATATAAAACCTTGATTGGTTGGATTACCACACTGCCAATCACAGGCCAATCATTCTAGTCAATGATTGACAAAGCCGCCTACCAATCCCATCACAATACAGGGTCCTTCGTCATTAGAAAAAGTGAATTATGTAACCCATATATGATTCATAATACCTGTACACAGTATAAAGGTGCAATTTTAAGAGATCTTACAGACACATCTCCTTTACCAAAGGAACAAAAGAAAAATGGAAAGAAAAGGCATTATGATTCATGATTATGTCTGGTGTTATGCACCAGTACTTATGTGTACTGGACAGTGACAACTCACCTTTCCTGGTTCTGTTGTTAGGGTTCGGGTAGGTGAGGGATCTGACTCGTTTGTTTGGACTGATTCCCATAACTATTTGGAGAACAAGAAAAAGATGCAGAAGCACGACTGTCCGTGGAATAGAAAGTAACAAAGTAATCATCTATCAAAATGGTTGATTGTTATGACATGCAGCAGCGGCAAGTTATGACGCTTACCTGAGCCCTCCTCCCATCTCTCTGCGCTTCTCTGTAAACAAAACGATTATTTTAGCATGTAACGAAATGATACATACTCTTTCACTACATGATTTGTTTCACACCATGCATTTGCATCCTGTCAACATTGTAGGCCTACCCATTATTAGGATAAAGTTTACCTTCATGGATGGGGTTTTCTTTTGAAAGATGAACATTGGTGGGGCAAGCACCGTTTGTTCTGTAAAAAGACGAATAATAGCACAGTTAGAGAGAATTCTCCTTGTTGCAGTTTGATATGACTGAATCAGTACTTAAAAGGGACTTTTAAAAATGTTTTTTAGTCAAAAAGATAGCGGAATATGTTTTTACAGTATGTTTTTCCAATGGCATCATCTGGTGTGCATCATGTGATTTCAACCAAATATGAGTAGGCATTGCCTACTAATTAGTTAAAATCACATGACGCATAACAGATGATGCCATTTGGAAAAACGTATCTTACTCTATCTTTTTTGACTAGAAAACATTGAAACGTGCCATTTTCACATACGTTGATGTTGTTGGGGTAGTGATGGAGAAAGAAATATATTTTTATTACATTATTCATGCATGAATCTTAGCTAAACCCTAGCTGGGCTTAAAGCATTAACTTATTCAATTCAAATAGGAAAACACTTTTCTTAATTTTGTCACTGAAACCACAAAGACGTAACTTGGGAAATGGGTCTGAATCTGTGAGCTGTCAGTACACACTGTTCTGCCAAGAACCTAAAATGCGATGCTAGGAAAATCAACAGTAAAACTTTTCTTGAATTTAAGAGTAATTTACACACAACACTATTATTCCTCAATAAACCCTCAAAACACACAGCCAGCTAAACAACTATTACCAAAGATCCACTCACAATGCAGAGGATGATCGCCAAGAAGTTGAAATGTCACACTGGCTGGAAAAATCAACACAACGGCCCAAAGAGCAGTGAGATCACTAGGCTCGCCCACAGTTCTGGAGATGTCAATTGTCATCCCACCTCAATGTATTATCCTAATGAATGGAGGCTTTGACATCCAAGGCCTCTTATGTAACCACACAGCCTGACAAGGGGCTCTGGGAGCTGGGGACAGGCCCACCGTGGCAGGGGTGAGTGATGGGATAGCAGTGGAGGTGTGAGCCAGCTAGGCAGCAGACGCCAAGGCTTGGCCATGGGTAAAACTGACCTGTCTGGAGGCTATAAATACACAGGGATTCTGTCACTGATCTGACCTTGTATTATGAAGTCTACATGGAGTCAGTGAGTAATGTCTTTTGGTGTGTTAATTCCAGGGGAGAACGACTGCCCCCTCTCATTGAAGCCACGGAAGTTCAAGGAACACCGCGGTACAGCAGGCATTGTTAACAGAAAATAAGCTCCCCATAATATTGAATAGAAAAATGGAAACCTTTTGGTAAAAAAGAAATATTTACACAAAGAGACAATCATGGTACCAATAATTGATCTATTACACCAGATGCATGTCCTTGAACAAATTATTTTAAAAATCGCACCCAGAAGAAGTTAAGGATAATTTAGTTGCTAATGGCAGCCTGCAGTACCCAGGCTGGCCTTCAACTTGAGTTACTCAATGAGAGGGGGCAGCACTGAGTTAGCCTGCAATGTCACTTCCTGGAGTAGCTCAAACTGCGCCACAGATTATGCATTATATTGACCAGAAAGCGTCCGCTCTTACAATTAAAAAATAAAATCTTCAAAAATGGAAGGCAGTCGGGAGGAGGCAAGATCAGGTAGGACCATTCTAGCCAATGAGAGGGGCAGATACGTGTGTAAATAACAGGCACATCTCCGACATAAAGTTGTCCAAGTTAACATGTGGAATTATTTTAAGATGGTCATACCAAGGATCATTTAGCTATTTGATTTTGAATTTTAAGACCCCTTAAGGTATCCCAATTTTTAAATGTTTTATTATTGGATGAAACATTGAATTTGGCACTACTGCTATTAGCCAATAGAACGAAGGTTACGTATGTAACCACGGTTATGTGAGCTATATGGATCACTCCAATATATTGGTATCACTCCGCGGCGGAGGGATACATCCGAGGTGAGGGTTTACAGATTTACTCCCGTGTACACCTGTGTCATGGCTGGGATCCGCCCCTATATATAGACCCCATGACCGCGACACACGTTCTTTGCATACGTCTTTAGGCGGCTCAAGCACCGTAGAGGACTGGAGTGATCCATATCGCTTCGTGGTTACATACGTAACCTTCGTTATGTTTCACTATATTAGATCACTCCAATATATTGGTATACCTGTAACATATTTAGTCGGTGCTAGAGGGACCTGGCCAGCCAGCGGCGAAGTCCCAGCGCGGGACCGAGAAACAGGGTCCGTCAATGTGGAAGGGGGGTCCCGGCACAGTCCCCGGAAAGGGAGGCGACGCTCAGGACCGCTGAACCAACCGCAGAGGGAGGTGCCATATTCACCCGATAGTACCTAGCAAAGGTGCAAAAGGAAGCCCAGCTGGCTGTAGCACAAATATCAGCGAGGGGCACTCCTCACTGGCTCCACATAGGCAGCCAGTGCCCGCACAGGGCACAGCATGCCCGACTTCCCCGCCACTGCCGGGGGGGTCGTAAGCAGACAGGATAAAAGGGATGTTAACATGCCTGTCTGACAGAACCTTCGGGAGGAATGAATTGTTGGGGCGGAGAGATATACTCCTCCCACCGGGGTCCATCCGGTAGCCCTCAGAACTTACCGAAAGAACATGGAGCTCACCCACCCTTTTCATGGAAGTAATAGCTACCAAGAAAGCCACCTTCACAGAGGTGTTTCAGGGAGGCAGACTCCAACGGTTCGAAAGGCGGCTTTGCCAAAGCTGCCAAGACCACATCCAGATCCCAGCTTGCCATTGAGCGGGTCCTAGCTGGATGCAGGCGACGAACCCCCTTCATAAACCTGGAGACCAAGGAATGGCGCCCCACTGGCCTGTCCATCCAGAAAAACCGCCAGCGCAACTGGTATGCCGCGGTTGTAGCCGTTATCCTTGATCTCTGCGTGGTGTTCATTACACCCTCCTGTAGTCCTAACATGGACCATTGGTGCCGTTCAGCGGCCAAGCCCACAGACTGAGGCGGCGCTGTCTTGGATGCCACAGCGTTCTCCCGGCCTGAGACAGCAGGTTTTGTCTCAGGGGCAGTTATAAAGGTGTCCTAGACAACAGGGACAGGAGAAGGCAATATATTTTGATTTGTTTAACACTTTTTGGTTCCTACATGATTCCATATTTGTTATTTCATAGTTTGTATTCCCTACTATTAGTCAATGTAGAAAATATTAAAAATAAAGAAAAATCCTGGAATGAGCAGGTGTCCAAACTTTTGACTGGTATGCGTGTGTATTGATCTCCTTATTTAACACACTAAAATATCTCCATATATACTTCAATTCTTTTAACTGGTACCGAAGACCTTCTTGTGAGGCTTGTGGGTATCCTAGAGCAAAACACCATTGCGCTCTTGAGAGTCTCAGCTTTCAATCAAGTCATGGTCATAGTACTTTGTAGTACCATTAGGAGCCGACAGACGTTTTGGTGAGAAGACCGATTTTGGGGATGTCTCATGGTCTGACAGACACCGCTCTAGCTCTGCCACCTTCCACCGTAGATGACAGGGCGATATCGGCGGATGTGGTGGATTGAGACGCAGCCCATGCTAACAAACTGATATCTCTCCATCTTAAACAGGCGGATTTTGATGGGATTTTTGTATTATGTTAATTAGATTTCTGCGGGGGTGGAAATTGTAAGCTAAGGGTTTAACCGACTTCATTTGGCTTCAATGCGCTACTCAGTCTTCACATAGGAATGAATGCTGTCACGTGGTCCATTCACATATACAGTTAATTCACACCTTGAGATTTGCCAGTGCTGTGTCAGTGAATGTGCTCACTCTGGGCATGGAGAGAGATGGTGTTCACACTTCGTTCAGTGACAGATGATCACTTGGAGTTCACCCAGGTCTACTGTGTAAGCACCCTAATCTAACGACTATTGACTGTTCAGATGCAACAGATGATTGTGGCATGCACTGATTAACATTGAAATGTGTGTTGCTTCTTGCATTTATGTGGTTGTTCAGCTTTCCTTGAAAGCTAAAAAGTACAGTAACGCTTCATCGGAGGCTATTTCTTGCCACATCTGCAATCCTCTGTGACCTGGGGACATCACACACTACTTATTAACCCTAGAGTCCAACTCTGAGGACTTCCAATCACATGGCCTACGTTAGACAAACGGCAGGGCACGACAAATGGAATGGCACTTTACACAACACTCCAACACGCCAGTGATGCCAGAGACAAGTGCCTATTCCCCAGAATATGTACTGGAAGCAACAGCTTAGAGAGGTGATCATCAGTGTATACAGTAGAGTGTTTTTGCTGTGTCAACTGTCTACTTAACATAATAGCAGCACTGTGTATCCTCCCTGACATATAGGTGATGTTGTATATGCACGTCGTCGCTACTGTGTGAAAATACTTATTCACAAGTCAGGTACCATACTACTCACAGTTGAGTTTGGTCACCGCAGACAACCCAGACATACTGACGTTTTTTTTTTACACATTGCATCTCCCCCCATTTCGACTCTTCCTCCCCAAACTTTCCTCCTCTCTCCTCTTCCTCCCCTACAGCCCTCCTCCTCCCCTATCCTCTGTATGGGCAGACACTCTCTCAGTGTTATATTAACTATGTAATGTTGCTGTTACCGTAGGTCTGAGGGTCCAGAGGTCAGCCAGCTCCTGACCTCGGCCGAGGGCCATACGTATCACACGTCACGAGAAATTCCAATAAGCACAGTCAGGTTAACTCCAGAGAGCAGCAGGCAGGCCAACACTTTATGACAGACAATTTTTTTCCACATCACGGATTACAAGGGTCATTACATAAGTGAGAGAGGAGGGTATTAAATAAACATTATTAAAACTGTCAGCGTTTCGTGAACAGACATGTTGCCAAATAGGAAATGAAAAAGAAAAGAAGCTCGCTTCCTTTGAGCTTAAAAGAGCACGCACTCTGAAAATTCTCTGGAATATTGCAGACAAGGTCTGTCTAAGTTAATGACGTAACTTAATACGCTTTCAAGTTCAAGTTTTTACTTAAAAGTAATCCTCAGAGAAAACCCCTTACATGCCTGTCTCTGCTAGAAAAAGCTGAGGAGCACTGCAATCTGGCAGTGGCCAGCTCCAGTCACTCAGAGAAGAGGACCACACAATGGTGATCTATGAAGAGTGACGTCAATAGAGATGCACATGCCCTGTCCATGCTCAGCGCAGAAGTGAACCATTCCTGAGACCTCTCATAGTGAATGAACGCATCTATCACGATGAGATCCAACCAAGACAAAGCTGCCCTTTGATAAAGCAGTTCAGCTTCACAACAGAGAGAGCTGCTACTGTAGATGTGTTCAGCCCTGCTACAGGACAAGCTGTATGTGTGTGTCGTTGTGTTTTGATCTCCTTCAGTAGTGTGTGTGTGTGTGTGTGTGTGTGTACTAGCTGAACGACACCAAGGTCAGGAGAACCCAACAGAGCGAATGATGGATGGCGTGAATCATCATGGGGTCTTGTGTGCTGTGCTCTCCCTCAGTCACGTTGGTCTTCCATCCAACCCTGTGATGACCAGGCATCCGGGCTCGGAGATTAGCCCAGGCAGAAACACACACAGCACGCGCATGTGCACATATTCATGCACCCACAGCTAATCCACCCTACATCCCTGCAGAAACAATAAACACACAGTACAGCCATGTGGTATAGGCCTACATACGTCAAACACTTGTATTGACTCACGGCTAAACCATTCTATTGCAGACTGTATAAGGAAGAAACACTAACTTGTCTTTATTGTAGACGCCTCACACTGCTTTAGCAGAGCCTTTCAGCAGCATGAGCAAAAACAACAGTAAGCCTACTCTAAAAGCGATCCATGTAGCTTTTCCATGGTAATACTTTCATTTGGTTAAAATCTATTTTTCATCCAGATTTTGTTTAACATATTATTGTTTGATGTTGCCTAGTTCCAGGTTTTGGAATACACAGGTAAAAGATTGGAACTGTTTGTTAAAGTATGTTCTCTCGGTCCTCCACTAGGGTTAACTTAACGGAACTGTAGAGAGGCAGTGTGCTTCTCTTCTAGCTGTAGCTGGGCTCCACAAACCTCTGCCCTGAGAAAGATACCCGGAGGAGAGCCCATTGAACACACACAAACACACGCACAGTTTAGAAATGTCCTTGTCTCTGTTAGGAGCAGGAATGGGGGAGAAGAGGGGGCACTCACCCTAAGCTGCCTCAGACCGGGCTACTCTGGACTCCAGAATGCCACTCAAAGGCTAGTCTGGGTGAAATTTACTGTCCAGTGAAAATCTTTAAAAAGTTCATATTCTGTTAACTAATACCTAATAATGTTGTTGATTCTTCCTATACTCATATTTGTGGCCAAAGCACACTGTAAATGGGAGAAAACCCCACCTCAAACTGTCATACTCCTGAGGAGGATGAGTTGGCCAATCAGGGGTCTACTTGCATGAATATCTTTTATGAAGGGTATACGCCCACACCATTCTTTTCTTGGGGTACGCCCACACCCTTCTTTTCTTGGGGTACGCCCACACCATTCCAACACAGAAAAGCAGTTTAACATACTTACACTTTTTTTTTGTAATAAAAAAAGTAATTTTGGAAAAGTAAATCTGGAAACATTTCATTTAAAAGGGCAGAGGGCCCCCCCCCCGCACCATGCCACCATCCCCCTCATAACTCTGCCTTGCCTCCCCCCGTCTCCCCCCTGATAGAGCGTACCCACTGTCACATGTTTCATGCGAAGAGAGCCTCTATTCACACACTTGCTGGCTGCGGGCCCAATTGGGGTTTTAGTGGTTACAATAACTGTTCTCGGATCGCCCAAACAAACAACAACACACCAATAGCTCAGTTTAGCAGTACATCTGGGCTTCATTTAGGGAGCTGGGATTACATTAGAAAAACCAACTTGAAAGACCACAAACAAAACACATGGCCAGCATACAGCTGCATCACAGCCTAATGGCCAGGCCGATGGTTACAGACATGGATAAAACTAGTCAGACAAAAACAGCATTCATCTTCTAATACAAGAATGCGAGTTCTGGATTGGTGAACTTAACAAAATCCTATTTACTGTGTGCATTTCAGCCACTGGCCACAACTAATACGTCTCACTCACCAATACACGTTAATTGCTTTGCACACAAACACTCCACGCAAGTCAGTTAAATTCAGCTCTGTTGTACAGGATGTCCATGAACTCATAATGAACTATGGTCAATTCCACATTAACAGAGCGATGCAAAGACTCAGATTTTTCATTTTAAAATGTATGTCAAACAAAAACCAATGATTGGAAAGTTAAACAAACCACACAACTCTATGCAAAAGGACTATTTTTTAACAATTTCCACAGAGATGTTTACAAAAACACATTTACTTGAAGAACAGTGTAGATGCAGTGTTCGGTAACAGAACGACATCACACAAAACAGCGCAAACCTTCAGTCTGTTACCAAACTTTGCGTCTGCGCTGTTCTTCAAGTAAATGTGTTTTTGTAAAATGTTCTCTGTCACCGTGGAATTGCCTTTGTTACTTTTCCTGATAAAAGACAGACGGCTTTCCTAATGTGCATAGGTACCAGATACTGTTTTAGGGATCATTCTAATGTAGAACAGGAAATACTGCAAGAAAACCGTGACTCTACTGGTGACCCAGATTCCAGCCAAGGACCCCCTCCAAAGGGTCTACAAATCTAAACACACACACACACACACACACACACACACCTGGAGATCCCCCTGGATGCTCTCTGACTGCTGGGAGATAAGCCAGACTGGGCCTCTAACAGGCTATTAAACGGAGCGCTTCGCCCCATAAGAATACGAGGCTACTTACAACCTCCAACTATTGGCACGGGCATATCTAACTCACTGAGATCTCAGTCACAGGCTCATTAATCACTTGCCATAACTTTGTTAGCTCTGCAGCTCTAGATGAAAACAGACTTTAACTGGGAAAGTAGGGGAAAGCAAGGTCTGAGCATGTGATTTTCCTAGGAATATCAGGAATCATAATTTAATGATGGTTTATTGAACAAATCTTGAATAATTTGGTTACCTTGATGGCCTCGTCCTCAACACTTATCTCAACCTGCTTATTGTCTCCCCTACAGCAAACAGCTGGGAATTGGTTATCATTGAAAGTACCGTAAATAACCCAGCATTTCTGACCATATTGAGAGCTACACAGCTAAATATCTCTCGTTAAGAACCCTGTGAAACCTTCAAAAATCAGGTTAACTCCTCTGCTTCTCTTGCAGATGTTTTTTTTTCACCTGGCAAAACACTTCCTTGTTGCAATAGAATGATCTAGTATGTATTTTTCAACTCTTCAGTCTGAAACATGACACTATAGGGGAGAGAGGGGCTGGAGTTTGGTTATGGAGGAGGGTGTGGGGGTACCCAACCTATGTCAGGGTTCACGCTCAAATTTGAGAAAGTGGCTAGGCATTGGGCATGACTGGTAGCTTAGTGTAGAATTAGCTAGCCTGATCTGGGTCTCATTTTAATAAGTGGACTCAGTAACCTTAAGTGGGGGGGGGGGGGGTGAAAGTGAAACCCCTCCTCCTGAGATGAGATCTGATCATGTCTTCCACATACAGTACTTCTCTCCAATGAACTCACTTCATTCCTGAATGACACTGAGCTGAAGATGAATATCCTGCCGCCATAGAATGTCAACTCATCCCTATAGTTCACAGGCTTGGTTCAAGAGCATCAACAAGACAAGATTTATTAAGATCCAAGCAGTATTAGAAATCAGTTCATTTACTGAACCATACATTCATCCTGCTACATCATTTCCCATAAAAATCAGCATGCCAATTCTTTCTCTTTACAGCCAGAGGTCTGCTCTAAAAAAGCTTCCATGCTTCATAGTTGTGTGGAAGCTCTCATCAGCGATATCATCAGTGCTGATTGATCAGCTACACTACATGACCAAAAGTGTGTGGACACCTGCTCGTCGAACATCTCATTCCAAAATCATGGATATTAACATGGAGTTGGTCCCCCCTTTGCTACTATAACAGCCTCCATTCTTCTGGGAAGGCTTTCCACTAGATGTTGAAACATTGCAATGAGGACTTGCTTCCATTCAGCCACAAGAGCATTAGTAAGGTCGGGCATTGATGTTGGGCGATTAAGCCTGGCTCGCACTCTGCGTTCCAATTCATCCCAAAGGTGTTAGATGGGGTTGAGGTTAGGGCTCTGTGCAGACCAGTCAAGTTCTTCGACACCAATCTCAACAAAACCTTTCTGTATGGACCTCGCTTCGTGCACGGGGGCATTGTCATGCTGAAACAGGAATGGGCCTTCCAAACTGTTGCCACAATGTTGGAAGAACAGAATCGTCTAGAATGTCATTGTATGCTGTAGTGTTAAAATTTCCCTTCACTGGAATTAAGGTTCCTAGCCTGAACCATCAAAAATAGCCCCAGACTATTATTCCTCCACCAAACTTTACAGTTAGCACTATGCATTTTGGGCAGGTAGTGTTCTCCTGGCATCCGCCAAACCCATAATCGTCCGACGAAATGACAGATGTTGAAGCGTGATTCATCACTCCAGAGAACGCATTTCCACTGCTCCAGAGTCCAATAACGGTGTGCTTTACACCACTCCAGCGCAACGCTTGGCATTGTACATGGTGATCTTAGACTTGTGTGCATCTGCTCAGCCATGGAAACCCATTTTGTGAAGCTCCCAACGAACAGTTCTTGTGCTGACATTGCTTCCAGAAGCAGTTTGGAACTCGGTAGTGAGTGTTGCAACCGAGGGCAGACAATGTTTTACGCGCTACGCGCTTCAGCACTTGGCGCTCCCATTCTGTGAGCTTCTGGGGTCTACCACTTCACGGCTGAGTCGTTGTTGCTCCTAGACATTTCCACTTCACAATAACAGCACTTACAGTTGACTGGGGCAGCTCTAGCTGGGCAGACATTTTACAAACTGACTTGTTGGAAAGGTGCATCCTATGATGGTGCCACGTTGAAAATCACTGAGCTCTTCAGTAAGGCCATTCTACTGCCAATGTTTGTCTATGGCTGTGTGCTTGATTTTATACACCTGTCAGCAACATGAGTGGCTGAAATAGCCGAATCCACTAATTTGAAAGGGTGTCCACATAATTGTGAATATATAGTGTATCTACTGATACCTCCCACCTTTTACAGGCCTGAGATAAGAACCTGACCAGAGCCCACAGAAAGCCTGTGCTTGTGTGCTCTATGAAGTTAAACAAGAACTCTAGAGATACTGCATCAGGATACTGTGTGTGTGTGTGTGTGTGTAAAATTAAATATAAATGTCACTACTGTAAGAGCAAAGACGAGCACACGATATGTGACACAGTAAACTATTTTGTTTTTTTAGAAATCTATTTATTTTTTGGGCACAAGTGAATAAATTTCATTTTTGCAGCAGGGCCTATTAAAAGGCTTATCACATTGAGAATATAGGGAATAACAATATTGTGTAGCGTTACGGCAATACATTTACTTTTGTCTTAAGTACACAATTAGATTTAGATTATTATCTAACAGTCAAGACCTGTTAAAGACACTTTTGAAAAAGTGAGATGAAATGACAACTTTACCCTTTAACTCTTCAGCTACGTCCTGCGCGCATCCTCCATCCTGCGCCAGAGAGGTATTCCCCCTCCGCGGTCTGGAGGTGACAGGTCCTGCCGCTCCACACACACTCTCCGCGGGCTCCACCGTACAGGGAATATTTTCATGGAAGTCCGAGACAGGCATCATTGAATAATACGCTGAAATATCTTCGTTCGGGGAAAGATTCCCTCTCATTCTTCGGGTCTGAAGCTGTGACAAACTAGTAAAATAAACACAACCTCATGAAAAGGAGGAAACCCCCCCAGATAAGTGGTGATTTGCTCTCTTGGTGTCAAAAGCGTGATTGTCCGGAATTGTTGATTTTCTTACTCTCGATTCAACTGTCTGTCAGTTTGCCTTCGCTGTGGTCATGAATGAACGGTCATACACCGTGTTCACTACCGAGCGTACGCCACATTGTGGCTCCTGTCTGCTTGGAAAATGTGGGCGTGGTGAGTGACATAAACCAGGTCAACCCCCTCAATCAGTTTATAGTGCTGTGGTAACTGTACTTAAATTAATGCACTCTAAATGGCATTAAAAAACAGATACGCTTAACGGAAAGCGTCTAGAGATTGGAATCCATATCTATACCAACATAGGCAGTTACTCCAAAAGAGCACATGGCAAGTAATACTATAACAGGATAACTAGAACAGATATGCAAAGGACCAACTTCAGTCAAAACGAATGGTAAAATAGTTGTCATTTTCTTATTTATTTAACCAGGCAAGTCAGTTAAGAACAAAGTATTATATTCAATGACAGCCTATACCGGCCAAACCCGGTGTAGGCTGGATATGAACCCGAGGTGTCTATAGGGACACCTCTAGCACTGAGATTTTTTTATTTTTTTTAAATGTTAGCATTTTTTTTCTAGCACTGAGATGCAGTGCCTTAGACGGCTGAGCCACTCGGGAGCCCAATTACATAAAGCCTAATTAAATAATCAATGGTAGATACATGCTATTTTTTTATGTTGTATTATACCTCCTTAATCATGTGACTCATAATTAAGGATGTATAATACAACATAAAGAAAATAGCATGTATCTACCATTGCTCTAGAAGTGCCTAAACTATCTTTTGACAAAAAAAGGTACATTTGTCAGTGCGGAAATTCCAAAGGTTTTGTTCCATAAAAAACATGAATGAAAATGGGCATGATGCTCTATGTCAGGGTTCCCCAACTGGCGATCCACAGCTGGTTTTATTTGGCCCCCCAAGTACTGAGCAAAAAAAGTTTTTCATTGTTGGACATAAAGACTGTAAAAAAAAACACCAGGAAATCAGCTCCAGGTGTTTTAATTTCAGGAATCTGTTCCCACACATAATAGAGAGACAGGTGATCTTATACACACGTAAGTAAGATGTGAAATGATTATGTTTTAGTCAAATATGATATCTGTTTCGGCTTCTTGCGGTCAATTTGCAGTCTACAAATTATATGTAATTATGTTCCGGCCACCTCGACTATCCGCTCAAGAAAAAATCGCCCCGCGGCTGAATCTAGTTGATGATCCCTGCTCAATGTGTTATTGCCTTATCACCCCACTCTTATGGAACTTTGCCCAGGATCACCTGAATCCAAGTAGGTCACACAGAATCGTTTTTTTCAGTAACCAAATGGGTAAAAATAAAGACTTTAGGGACTGAGTAGCCATGCCTACTGTAATTGAGTTACATGCATCTCTCTAAACTTTTGGATGGCAGTTGAGCAACCTCTAAGTATTTTCGTATAATGCCTTAATTTGGCTTGGCCTTTTGCAATATGCTTAGCTTGAACTTTGGGAAATGTCCAGAGTGAGCTTGCTTTCAATTGTTGTTGGATTCTTTCCCCAAATCATGAGGGAGAAACAGGATATGAATATGTGCTCTGTGTAGCCTTTGCTTTATGAGAGCAAAGAGTGCTGCTGGCAACTTCACCTTGTGCTGCAACTTTATTCCCACTCTTCCTAAGTTCCCATAGTAGCTGTACTACTTATTTATTATCGACACTACAGCATATATGGTGACACAGAGCGTTGATTCATATTAGTAGATGCATAACACTTATTAGCACAATTATCCACATCATTTAATAAAGCATTCTGTCTTCCCCTTGATCCTAACTTGGTCTTGTCTGTTCAGGGTGTAGTTTACCCTGGGATGGGAATCGTAAATGTGGCCCAGTGCCAGTGCTTGACTTGGATTGAAATAGGTGCCGGTACTAATTTGGGGTGCTGGTACTGTTTAAACTTAGGTGCAGGAGCTCCACAATACTTTGAGCTGCAGGAGCTCAAGCAGTAGAACATTTTAGGTGCTGGTACTCAGCTCCAGTGAGCTCCTGCCCAGGTCAAGTACTGCCCAGTGCTCATAGCTATTAATAACCTGGAGTGGATGCCTGCTGGCTATAGGCTACTACTCTATTTCATTAAACAATATGAATTATGCATCAACACGGGCATCTGTCCAACACGGGACAACATACCTGTGTGTACTTTGTTTTTGAAAATATGGTCTCTATTCAGAATAGTTTTAAGAATGGCTAAGTACATCAACAAAGATTGTTTATTAGGCTTCTGTAACAAGGTGCTACAGGCCAGGCATGGATTACTGTGATATCATGAGATGTTTCAAAATGCCAAGCAGCATTACAACACACAGTCCCATGCTGGTGCCTGCCTGGTTGTCACGTGGGATCCCCCAGCTGGTGATTGTGATGCATGACGATACACTCCAAGAGAAAAAGGTGCTATCTAGAACCTAAAACGGTTCAAGAACGCTTCTGCGTTCCATGTAAAACCCATTCGACAGATGGTTCTACATGGAACCCAAAAGAGTTCTTCTATCTGGAACCAAAAAGGGTTCTTCTATGGGGACAGCCGAAGAACCCTTTTGGAACCCTTTTTTCTAAGCGAGTACAGGAGGGATAGGACAGATTCTGAGTGAAGGGTGCAGGACTGGAACAGGCTGGTTTTTTGAGCATGCTCAGTTGGAGCGGGAGGAATTTTCCACTGTGTGTAACCAGGCAGCAGCCTTGGAGGGGGCAAAGGCTCTCTGCTCAGAAGGGCTGTCTGTTGTGGTGTGCTATTGTGTGTGTTAATGTTGACTTCATGTGTGTAGTGGTAAAGCTACTGTGGCTGATTGTATGTGTTTATGTGTGTATGTGTGTATGTATGCGCTCTTCTGTTCTTTTGTGTTTTTCTTTTTCACATGGTGTATTTTATATAGTTGGGGCTTGTGTCTGTGTGCTTATCTATGTGTTGTCTGAATGTGTTTGCTCGGACTGTGAGCGTTCCACAATCAATTTTTAACTCTCAGTGCCAGGCTCCCCCTCCACTCTCCTCTTTAGGTCCATTACACAACCCTCTCTGCCCTTCATCAATCTCACCTGATAACAACCAGCTGGTCTTTCTCTGTATACAATGCATTCGGAAAGTATTCAGACCCCTTGACTTTTTCCACATTTTGTTACGTTACAGCCTTATTCTAAAATGGATTAAAAAAAATGTTTTTCCTCATCAATCTACACACAATACCCGATAATGACAAAGCGAAAACAGGTTTTTAGAAATGTTTGATAATTTATTAACAAGAAAAAGACCCTTTGCTATGAGACTGGATATTGAACTCAGGTGCATCCTGTTTCCATTGATCATCCTTGAGATGTTTCTACAACTTGATTGGAGTCCACCTGTGATAAATTAAATTGATTGGACATGATTTGGAAAGGCACACACCTGTCTATATAAGGTCCCACCGTTGACAGTGCATGTCACAGCAAAAACCTAGCCATGAGGTCGAAGGAATTGTCCGTAGATTGTGTTGAGGCACAGATCTGGGGAATGGTACCAAAACATTTCTGCATCATTGAAGGTCCCCAAGAACACAGTGGCCTCCATCATTCTTAAACAGAAGAAGTTTGGAACCACCAAGACTCTTCCTAGAGCAAAGTACAGAGAGATCCTTGGTGAAAACTTGCTCCAGAGCGCTCAGGACCTCAGACTGGGGTGAAGATTCACCTTCCAACAGGACAACGACCCTAAGCACGAAACGCAGGAGTAGCTTCGGGACAAGTCTCTGAATGTCCTTGAGTGGCCCAGCCAGAGCCCGGACTTGATCTCGATCAAACATCTTTGGAGAGACCTGAAAATAGCTGTGCAGCGACGCTCCCCATCCAACCTGACAGAGCTTGAGAGCATCTGTAGAGAAGAATGGGAGAAACTTCCCAAATACAGGTGTGCCAAGCTTGTAGCATCATACCCAAGAGGACTCGAGGCTGTAATCACTGCCAAAGGTGCTTCAACAAACTACTGAGTAAAGGGTCTGAATACTTATGTAAATGTAATATTTCAGTTATTATTTTTTTTATACATGTACAAAAATGTCTATAAACCTGTTTTTGCTTTGTCATTGTGGGGTATTGTGTGTAGATTGATGAGGGAAAAAAACAACTTTAATCAATTTTAGAATAAGGATGTAAAGGAACAAGATTTGGAAAAAGTCAAGGGGTTTGAATACTTTCCGAATGCACTGTGTGTCTCTCTGACCTTGGCTGTAACGGCTGTTGAATGGAGTAGACCAAGGCGCAGCGTGGTTAGTGCTCATCATGAAATTTTATGGAAAATGAGAACACTTTACAACTAAACAAAAGACAACAGCCAAACAGTTCTGTCAGGTAACAAATGACTAAACAGAAAATAACCACCGACAAAACCCAAAGGAAAACAGGCTGCCTAAGTATGGCTCCCAATCAGCAACAACGATATACAGCTGTGCCTGATTGAGAGCCATACCCGGCCGAAACAAAGAAATACCAAACATAGAAAAAAGGACATAGAATGCCCACCCCAACTCACGCCCTGACCAACCCAAATAGAGACATAAAAGGATCTCTAAGGTCAGGGCGTGACATTGGCACAGAGCTCTTAATCTTTCTAGGACTACAGCTGTGTGTGCGAGGTCTACAACATGCCCTCCTAATGCTCATGTCTGACCAGGGTCATTATAATCCATAAAACAGAAAAGATGAGTTCCTCATAAGTCACTACACCTGGGATTTGATGGGAGTGCTTATGACAATTTTGCCCATGGGATATTTTAAGACTACACTGATAGCGCTGCTAGGAAAACACCTGGTTTACTACACTGCCATCTATTGGTGAAAGGTTCTCAGTTTTCTTTTTCCTGTGTTGTGTAATTGTTGTGCTACTTTGATATTGCTTAATATAGTAACACAGTTATCCATTCCTTAGTGATTATATTATTATTATTATTGTTATATTTCAATGCTCTAACAATCACAGATTCATTGAATTCCTACAGCGGACTGCTTATGTACCATTGGAAAGACAACTGGAACACTTTGTCAAGGAACACAGAGGTTCCTTGACAACCCAGAGAGGCATTTAAAGCTCATAGCCAACCTATTCATCGCCAAAACTGAAGAGAAAGACTAAAAAGAACCCTGGCATAAGGAGCAGAGAAACTAACGAGAGAGAGTTGTTTTGGCCAGACAGAAGTAGGGAGCTTAAAGTAGTCTACAATTAATTGGGATGCTAAAGACTAACATGACTTGCTTCACACAGTCTCTCTAGCAGGACAATGAACTGAAATAAACTCAAATATCACTACCCTATGGAGTGACTCAAACTTCTAACTTTACCCAGTTTTGCACAGGATCTTATACCTTTTATGTCCTTGTGCAAGTCCCCCTTCTCACCACATGGTGACACCGATGTCTTGCTGCATAATCATGGCCTCCATGCAAAAAATCCCCTATCTTATTTAGGCCATACACTAGTATATCAATAACAAGTTCATACATGCTCACTATTGCTTCAGCAGGCACTCCCAACAACAGAAAACAGTTAGTCTTGGTACATTGAAAGACAATTGTTATTATACAGTCATAATCATATAATTAAATCAAGACAAAGGAGATGATTGTGGACTACAGGAAAAAGAGGACCGAGCACCCCCCCATTCTCATCGACGGGGATGCAGTGGAGCAGGTTGACAGCTTCAAGTTCCTTGGTGTCCACATCACCAACAAACTAACATATTCCCCCTCAGGAGACTGGAAAAATGTGGCATGGGTCCTCAGATCCTCAAAAGGTTCTACAGCTGCACCATCGAGAGCATCCTGACGGGTTGCATCACTGCCTGGTATGGTAACTGCTCGGCCTCCGACCACAAGGCACTACAGAGGCTAGTGCAAACGGTCCAAAACATCACTGGGGCCAAGCTTCCTGCCATTCAGGACCTCTATTCCAGGCGGTGTCAGAGGAAGGCCCTACAAATTGTCAAAGACTCCAGCCACCCTAGTTATAGCTGTTCTCTCTGCTACTGCACGGCCTACCCAGACTATTTTCATTGCCCACCCCCCCCTCCCCCTCTTTTACACCGCTGCTACTCTCTGTTATCATCTATGCATAGTCACTTTAATAACTCTACCTACATGTACACACATGTCCATATTACCTCAACTAACATTGACCCTGTACCGATACCCCCCTCTCGCTATTGTTATTTTACTGCTGCTCTTTAATTACTTGTTACTTTTATTTCTTATTCTTGTCTGTATTTTTTTAAACTGTATTGTTGGTTACGGGCTCGTAAGTAAGCATTTCACTGTAAGGTCTACACCAGTTGTATTCGGCGCATGTAACTAATAAAATTTGATTTGAACATTGTATTTGATAATTAACAGATTTGTTATCTGTGCATTCCAAATCGCTCACACCCAAGAGAGTGCCAGAAGTCCTTAGAGTTATAATAGTAATTCTATTGCTGTTGGTATTAAGGCACATAGATCTACACAATGTCCTCTTAATATGACTGCATGAGACCCCATTGAGAGGCCAGGCCCCTGGACCACAGGTGGGGCCAACAGATGACTTGTTACGTGCTGAGAATAAGGCCAGACTCATTCACATCACTGAAAGTAAACCAGGTCATAGACAACTATCAGTCTATGGGATTCTGCTTGTGTCTTTTAATGGACTTCGTGTTCAAGTTGGAGGGTGTTAAGACAGCAGACCTTGGTTCAAATACTATAAGTATCTAAATTACTTTCACGCACATAAGTATCCTTAATTTTTAATTTTTAAGACAAGTAGTTGAATATTGGAATTTATTTGGAAATACATTTGGAACGTATTGGCATGTATTTGAAAATACTGAAATACACTGACTCAAATACACTCCCACTCATTTAACCCAGGTATTTCAAAATAGTATTTTATAAAAGTATTTGAAAATAATTTCAAATAGCAGGTTATTTCTAGAAATTATTTGAAAATACTTTCAAATACTTCCAATAGAAGTAGTTAATTCTGGCCACAAGAAGGACATGCACTCGCCCAAGCGGTGGCAAAACTCCCTGCTTGACTGTCTGAGCTTTTGACAGGTCAACAACAGGACATGTTAGTGATGTGCTCGCTGCTCCGGAAGGGCTTGTACAGGCGAGCTCTATGCATGTGAGAGTGAATTACAGCACAGCACCGTCCCAGCTCTGGATCTTGGCCATTCATTCTGAGGGTGTGGGGTGATGGTATTGAAACCTTTCTTCCCACCTCCTGCGTATTAGCTCTGTGTGAGTCATTTCGGATTTCATTAGCCGGTGCCATTTATGTAAGTCCGTCAGCAGTGGGATGGGGAGACGTATGGAGTGTGGTGGATTAACCCACACAGAGGACAAGGTTTCAAGACATGACAAATGGCTACTATGGATGTTTAGATAACAACCTATTACTACAAAGAAAATTGGTCAGCTGTGTGGTGTGCATGGCCTTGCAGTCACATATTGGGCCCAGCGGGAGTTGGCTTTGTTTGCTTTGGAGAGGTATAGCTTTTAAGGCTGTTAGATCTTCTAACATGGACATTGAGCGTCACAAAGACGATAAGCCGTAGCGACTGTCTTGCTCTCCTGGACAGTGCTGGTCATCACAGTCTGGATTAAAAGGCATCGTGTGTGACTGGCAAACTAATGGAACCATTGTCACTCTTCCGCTATTGGCAGCCCCACTTTGAATTTTAACAACGCAAAGGCATTTAGACCTGGACTTGAGTTTGTCTGGACTGGAACTTTGAAGAATAAACAATGAAAACAAGGTTCCCTTGCAAATTCACTAGTAATTGGTGGTGGTGATGTGGGGCTGGGCTATTAATATGCACAGAATGTGGGTTGGCCACCCTGAAATTTGCCCCTCAAAAACTTTGCTAGTTTGGCCAAGTTTACAGGATTGGCTACAGGCATTGAATCTCATACTTTCACTGTGCAGGGCTCAAAGTCATGAAACGTTGATTATAATTATAATTTCATACATTAAGAAAGTTCCGTGTCAGTATAATTTTTGGATCCCTTAAAACATAAATCCCCATTGGAGTATATTCCTATTCATTCATTAATCTGACAGTTTTATTTGTATGTAGATACGTGGCCTGATTTCAGGGGTATTCTTCACTAATTATACTCCACATCACTGGGGAATACATTTTCCATACAGTGAGGTCACCCACTACTGCACAAGTTACACTTTTTTCAACTAACTATAATTGACTTTGTCTGTCAGTTACACTGTGGATTGACTTTGAACTATAATAATAACGGGTGTAGACTAACAGGGAAATGCTTACTCCGGGTCCTTTTCCAACAATGCAGAGTAAAATACAATATATATCTTTTTAAATAGTGACACAAGGAATAAATACACAGTGAATAATTAATAGAAATAACAAGTAAAAATAATGGCTATGTATAGGGATTAGGAAACAACATGACCATATACAGTGAGTATCAGTACCGAGTCGATGTGCAGGGGTACAAGGTAATTGAGGTAGCTATGTACTGTACATAAAGCATAGATAGGGATAAAGTGACTAGGCAACAGGAAAGATAATAAACAGTAGCAGCAGCGTATGTGC